>NW_011495085.1:1937314-1975997 GCF_000754665.1 Bison bison bison
GGAATAAGCAGGAGCTCAGACACCTGCTTCAAGCTGGGCTCCCCAGAAGCTGGCCTGGAGGAAGGGTGCTGAGTGTTAGTGGTTTATCTGGAGAGTGATCTCAGGCAGCACCGCCCATGCAGTGGGAGAGAGGGACGGAGCGGGAAGGAAGCACGTGCAGGATGTGCTAATAATGAAGAGATGAGTTCTGTGAGTGGAAATATATTCTGCCAGGGACTCTGGGAAATGGTAGAAATCACGAGTGGTTTAATCTCCAAACTTTCTCCTTTATTGGCTGAAGGCTACTCCAGGCCCATTAACTCCCCAACCCCTCCTGAACTGCCCCAGACATGGGCCCCCCAAGAAAGCCCCCAGGCAGAGAGCCTCAAGTGCTTGAAGTCAGAAGCCTCTGACGCTGATGGGAATGCTAGGTGCCAGGAAGATCCAGGCTGGGTACAGAGGGCTGCTCTACCACCTCAGACAAAGATAAACTTGAATCGCGACTCTGTGTGTTACATGATTTATGACTTCAGGCAAAGAAGGACCCCATTGTAGATGATACATTGTATTTGTCTGTTCTGTATCTGCTATGTCTCCACCTAGAATGGTTCGCATCTTATTTTTTTTCCCCATAAAATTGACTGTTGGCTGGAAGCAGACCAGGTGTCTTATAGGAGGTCCTGTCTCATGCTTTTGTCTGTTTCTTCATGTACTATTTTATCATGGTACTCTACTCCCTGTATTCCCTACAAACTGGTTGTTAGATCTAAAGACATGATTAGCTTTAAGCTAAACATTTTGGCAAGAATCCCCCCAGGAGGTGCCCTGTACCTCACAGAGCATCCCATCAGGAGGCTCCCCACCTCTGGCTGTCCCATCTCTAGCTGTGCTGAGGTCCTCAGTGGGCAAGGTGGTCACAGCTAGATCACTCTGGTGAGAGATTCTTTATTTGTAGTAAGGAATCCAAATAGCACTGATTCTGGATTCCCATGGAAATTAAATGATATAGTCAACGCTCCATAAATACAGTTGCTGCTGCTGCTGCTAAGTCGCTTCAGTCGTGTCCGACTCTGTGCAATCCCATAGATGGAAGCTCACCAGGCTCCCCTGTCCCTGGGATTCTCCAGGCAAGAACACTGGAGTGGGTTGCCATTTCCTTCTCCAATGCATGAAAGTGAAAAGTGAAAGGGAAGTCGCTCAGTCGTGTCCGACTCTTAGCAACCCCATGGACTACAGCCTACCAGGCTCCTCCATCCATGGGATTTTCCAGGCAAGAGTACTGGAGTGGGCTGCCATTGCCTTCTCCGTTAAATACAGTAGGGGTTCCATTAAGAAGGATAGCACATTTGAAGTACAGACGGAGGACAGAAGGAACTGCAGTGAATGTACCCTTGACAGCTTCAGAAGGACAGAATTTTAAACTGGGTTTTAAGAACAGATGTCCTGGAGAAGGAAATGGCAACCCACTGCAGTACTCCTGCCTGGAAAATCCCATGGACAGAGGAGCCTGGTAGGCTACAGTCCATGGGGTCACAAAGAGTCAGACAGGACTGAGCGACTTCATTTTCACTTTCACTTTAAGAACAGATGGGGGAGAACTGCCTCCTGGTGTCAGTTACAAAAAACAAAACTACAAAGCACTGGTACAAATAGCAACATGGTTTAGGAAAGAGATAAAAGTCAAAGCAGGAAAGCTGTGATGAGGAGAGATTGTGGGAGGATTTAGGTATCATGTTAAGTCTTTTGGATTTTATTTTGTGGCAATAAAAAGCCTTCACAGGTGAGATTTTGTTTTAAGAAATGTTCAACTTGTGTTTCAAGAGTATAATGATTCTTGAGACCTTTTATTGCCCTTCAAGACCCTCTCTCACCTTCCTCAACCTAGTTCTCTGCCCCCAGAAGCCACTCTGGCTGGACCACGTCAACACATTTTCTTGGTTTCTGGCTTCTGTGTGGTTTGGACCGGCGAGAATCCTGAGCAGCATTGAGAAAGGCTGGCATCTGGGACCCTTTTCGGCAGCGCTTCCACCTGGACAAACACCTGCTCAAGCAATAAAATACAAAGAAACTATAAGGGACTAAAAATAACTGTGTGCGTGTGAAGTTGGGGCAAATTCTGTACAAAAAAAAACACATAATGACAAAAAAAAAAGAAACCCAACTGCCACTTCTGAAGAGCTGGAGCAAAAACAACCGTTGGGAGCAAAAGCGAAGTGCCGTGCATGCCCCTTGCACTCAACATGGCCCCCGGCTTCACCCCTATCCTCACCCCATAGAAGGAACCAGCTCACCCTCCTCGGGGAGCAAGTAAGGGAACTTGTTACTTGTTCTCGCTGCTCCCTGCGATAGCAGGGGCCCCAGAAAAGGCTTGCGTGAATTTCTGCTCTGGCCTCTAGTCAGTTTCTATTGATTGGACTTCGCTGGTGGCAGTGGGTAAGAATCTGCCTGCCAGTGCAAGGCAGACCGGTTCCATCCCTGGTCCAGGAAGATCCCACATGGCTTGGAGCAGCTGAGCCCAGGCTCCGTGACTACTGAAGCCCGTGTGCCTGGAGCCCGAGCTCTGCAACAAGAGAAGCTCTGAAATGAGAGGCTGAGCACAGCAGCTAGAGAGTAGCCTCCGCACTCCGAAACCAGGGAAAGCCCAAGGGCAGACATGAACATCTTGGGCAACCAAAAAAAGAGTTTTTTTTTTTTTTATTTTTATTGATTGAAGAAGGCCAAGAACCCCATTCAGCATCAATCTGAGTTGCCATAGGGTTCCTGCTGCATATTTCAGTACAGTTCTCCCTCGCTTTTTGAAAAACTGCTTTATGCCACTATGCTTTCGTGAAAGACCTACATTAGTGTCTGCTTTTGCTAACTGAAACAGATCCAGAGAGAATTTTCACTTTTAAGAAAAAAGGCAAAAAGGAAAAACTAGCGTTCCGTTCGTTTTGCAGCTAGTGAGAGCAGCACCACCCAGCCCCTCCCCTGGGAAGCACACTCGGCATCAGGCGGCCACAGCTTTGAACTGTCTATGAGCACCTGTGCTCTATCTCTACTTATTCTGTGCATCCATTAGCAAGGTGTGTCTTAAGACAATTGCTTCTTCACTTTATGCTGTTTTAACTTACACAAGGTTTCACAGGACACTCTACTTTCAGATAGCAGGGGAAATCTGTATTACATAATGACTCCAAGAGAAGACCCTCAAAGTAGGATTCTGGGATTCATTTGCTTATCTACTTGTTCAATCGCTCAGTTGTGTCTGACTCTGCAACCTCACAGACTGCAGCATGCCAGGCTTTCCTGTCCTTCACCGTCTCCCGGAGCTTACTTAAACTCATGTCCATTGAGTCAATGATGTCATCCAACCATCTTATTCTCTGTCGTCCCCTTCTCCTCCTGCCCTCAGTCTTTTCCAGCATCAGGGTGTTTTCCAATGAGTCAGTTCTTTGCATCAGGTGGCCAAAGTATCGGAGTTTCAGCATCAGTCCTTCCAAACAATATTCAGGGTTGAAGCTCAAATATACCAGAAGGAAAGACCTGTCCAGCCACTGGTCTGGCAGAGACAAAGGAAGACACGGAGATGAATGTGTGGTAGAGGAAGGAGGCTCTGCAGTGTCCAGTTAACAGGTATGGGGACTGGATCCGCTACTGTTGGTGTCATTTGATTTTTCTTCCTTTTTCCCTTTGCTACTTTGCATGAAAAATCCCAGTGATCACTAATGTTTTAGCTCCAGCCCCGGGCATGATTGAATTGACATTACCTCATGACAATTCAATAGCTGGTAGGACTTCATGTATTCTCTGTGATGAAGACATAAACTTGGTTCACAAACAAGTTTGGGTGGGTGTTAAGGGGCCAAAGAAAGGAGAGTACCAGAGGGCTTGTGTACCACTCCAGATCCACGAGGCTTTTTACTACTAATTCTATCAGTTGTCTCCCTCACCTTTTGGGCTGTGGTCTGGTTCTCACACAGTCTGAGCAGCTCTGATGAAGGGATGAGAATGAGGGGAGGGTGTTTATTCTTGGCTCCTATCCTGGTCATGGTCTCTGGCTGGCTGCCGCTCCCACAACCAAAGGACACAGGTCCTGTCATGGGGGTGCTATGGCCTGAATCGTGTCCCCAAAAATTAGTATGTTGAAGCCCTAACCTGCTAATACAACTGTATTTGGAATAAGGAGTTAATTAAGGTTAAATGGGGGCTTCCTAGGTGGTGCTGGTCATAAAGAATCTACCTGCAACCCATGCAGGAGACACAAGAGACGAGGGTTCGATCCCTAGGTCGGGAAGATCCCATGGAGGAGGGCATGGCAACCCACTTCATTATTCTTTCCTGGAGAATCCCATAGACAGAGAAACCATGCGGGCTACAGTCCATAGGGTCAAAAAGAATCAGATGCGACTGAAGCAACTTAGCACGCATGTACATGCTTTTTCCTGTCATAGCTCTAGATTTCACACAAAAGATGAAATCCAGAATGTGGGAAATTACAGGTCAGGGGACTTTTCTCAGTTCTTTCTCTTTAACAAGTATTCACTAAACATCTGCCTTGTGCCAGGCAGAAGGAACCTGCCCTCAAGAACATTCTAGTGCAGAAGACAAACAATAAACAAGTAAGCAAATAAATTAGATAACTTCATGCTGTAGCCCGAGCTATGAAGGAAAGAGTGTCCTGAGATGGGGAACAGTTGGGCTGAACGTGCTTTAAAGAAGTTGGTCAAAAAAGACTTTGGAGATGACAGAAAAGCTACTTAGAAGATAGAATCAGTAATAATACTGATTACGATTAAATGTGGAAAATAAATGAGAAAAAGAAATCAATGATAATCCCAAGATTTTAGCTGGGTAGGAGGAAATAGCTAGAAAATTGAAATTTTCCAATTGGAAATTCATCCTTCCCCTCTTTTTGTAAGTTAAATGTTGTTGAAACACTGACACACTCATTTATTTGTCACGATGCTGTGATCACTGACCTAGAGCCAGACATCCTGGAATGTGAAGTCAAGTGGGCCTTAGAAAGCATCACTACGAACAAAGCTAGTGGAGGTGATGGAATTCCAGTGGAGCTATTCCAAATCCTGAAAGATGATGCTGTGAAAGTGCTGCAGTCAATATGTCAGCAAATTTGGAAAACTCAGCAGTGGCCACAGGACTGGAAAAGGTCAGTTTTCATTCCAATCCCAAAGAAAGACAATGCCAAAGAATGCTCAAACGACCACACAATTGCACTCATCTCACATGCTAGTAAAGTAATGCTCAAAATTCTCCAAGCCAGGCTTCAGCAGTACACGAACTATGAACTTCCAGATGTTCAAGCTGGTTTTAGAAAACGCAGAGGAACCAGAGATCAAATTGCCACATCCGCTGGATCATCGGAAAAGCAAGAGAGTTCCAGAAAAACATCTATTTCTGCTTTATTGACTATGCCAAAGCCTTTGACTGTGTGGATCACAATAAACTGTGGAAAATTCTGAAAGAGATGGGAATACCAGACCACCTGACCTGCCTCTTGAGAAACCTATATGCAGGTCAAGAAGCAACAGTTAGAACTGGACATGGAAAAACAGACTGGTTCCAAATAGGAAAAGGAGTACATCAGGGCTGTATATTGTCACCCTGCTTATTTAACTTACGTGCAGAGTACATCATGAGAAACGCTGGGCTGGTGGAAGCACAAGCTGGAATCAAGATTGCCGGGAGAAATATCAATAACCTCAGATATGCAGATGACACCACCCTTATGGCAGAAAGTGAAGAGGAACTAAAAAGCCTCTTGATGAAAGTGAAAGAGGAGAGTGAAAAAGTTGGCTTAAAGCTCAACATTTAGAAAACGAAGATCATGGTATCTGGTCCCATCACTTCATGGGAAATAGATGGGGAAACAGTGGTAACAGTGTCAGACTTTATCTTTTTGGGCTCCAAAATCACTGCAGATGGTGACTGCGGCCATGAAATTAAAAGATGCTTGCTCCTCAGAAGGAAGTTATGACCAACCTAGATAGCATATTCAAAACCAGAGACATTACTTTGCCAACAAAGGTTTATCTAGTCAAGGCTATGGTTTCTCCAGTGGTCATGTATGGATGTGAGAGTTGGGACTGTGAAGAAAGCTGAGCACGGAAGAATGGGTGCTTTTGAACTGTGGTGTTGGAGAAGACTCTTGAGAGTCCCTTGGACTGGAAGGAGATCCAACCAGTCCATTCTAAAGGAGATCAGTCCTGGGTGTTCTTTGGAAGGAATGATGCTAAAGCTGAAACTCCAGTACTTTGGCCACCTCATGTGAAGAGTTGACTCATTGGAAGACTCTGATGCTAGGAGGGATTGGGGGCAGGAAGAGAAGGGGACAACAGAGGATGAGATGGCTGGATGGCATCACTGACTCAATGGACTTGAGTCTCAGTGAACTCCGGGAGTTGGTGATGGACAGTGAGGCCTGGTGTGCTGCCATTCATGGGGTCACAAAGAGTCGGACACGACTGAGTGACTGAACTGAACTGATATCTGCTCAGCCTACAACAGAGTTATATAGTTTCAATGAGACTGTGTGGCGTGCAAAGCTGACCACACTTACTAACCAGCTCTTTACAGAAAAGTTGACTGATCCTCCCATCTGGCATGTTGCCATTGCCCATGATACAGAATACTGAGGGGTGGTCCATATTCTCTGGGAACTTTTTGGTAGCTAGAGTGGCCTCTACTAATCCTTCCCATCCTTGAGTGGGTTAGAGCTTAATTAGTAAAGTAATATTACTTTCTCACCCCTTGAAAAAACATGCTCAAGGACAGTTAGCAATGCCCTCCTCAGTGATGAAGAAACAAGCAAGAAAAGAAAACTCCACCCCCTGGCCTGGGGCCAAACCCCACCTGCTTTTCTGCATGACCAAGCAACTTCCGGTTCTCTGCTTGCTACAAATGTCTCCTGTCCCCGCCCCTACTTTCTATGTAGTCCTGTTGACTCTAGCTGTTAATAACACCTAATCCCCACAACAACATCTGCATCCTAGAAAATGACTGGGGCCAGAGAAGCCTCTCCGCCCCCACCTGGCAGCCTCGGAGGGAGGCTGTACCGCTGTCCGCAAGTTAAGACTTGCTTGAAGCCTTAACCTCCCAGAGAAGGAGCAAGTGTTATCCTCCCAAGAGCGACAGCTGCAGGCAAATCGGAGGGAACACTGTCATCCACAAAGTAACTGGTTACATTTGGGTATTAGATGATCTGGATAAGAACTTGGGCTACTCTCTGTCCTTCCACCCCCACCCCACCCCCACCCACGTCTAGAAAGAAGTTTCCTATTTGGAAAAAGGAGTGCATCAACATGACCCCCAAGGTCAGCTGATGCTTGAAATAATAGAAAGCACTTTATTTCAAAATGAGTCCCCGAGATTACGCCTGCCCCTGTTTTAAGATTTGAATCTAATAAACAGTACAGGCTGCTCCATGATCACTGGCTTTACCCTCCCCCTCCCACCCCCCGTGTTACCACTTGTTTGTATCTGTTTTTCTGTGTTGCTATTTTTGGCCATGCTTTTAGCCACAGGATTGAGTCTGAGAACAGGCAGATATGGACTCAAGAAAGATAGATGATGGTTTAAATTTATTCTCCTTGGATGAAGAGCAAAACAACCCCTGTTCAAAGGGCACTCAAAGCTGGTTAGCAGACTGCCAGTTTTAGCAACACCTCCCAAAACATGACAAATTTAAAGGATTCTAGTCATCAGTGTTCACTGTCAGGACAAACTCCTATTTGGATGATCATAAATTTGTAAATTTTAGAGCAAAATAGCTGTGAGATTCATAATCATGTGAAAGCACCCTGGATTTGGGTGTTACATGATCTGGATAAGAATTTGAGCTGCAGTCCCTCCTCTCTGGCCTTCCACCCCACCCCCACCGCCACCCACATCTAGAAAGAAGTTTCCTATTTGGAAAAAGGAGTGCACTGATTCCACAAAATACTAGGAAAATGAAGAATGGGAAACCTCATTCAAAATGGAGTTGGGAAGCCTTGAAGTAGGGGGTGTTGAGGCAGGTACCTCTCCCAGCTTCCTTTACATACCCTAGTGGGAGAAGAAAGATTTTCTCCTCACCCAGGAAGACCTACCCAATGAGAAATCGCTGCAACTCAGCCAATGAGACACCACCACAACCCAAACTCTGTCTCTTAACACCACTTCCCCTTACACCTTTCTATAAACGAAATGTGAGAAAAATCAAACCAAAAGTGTGATTGTGTTAATAAAAACAAAAAAATGCTCTTCATCTTTGTTCTCTGGACTTGCCTGAGGTTTGCCATAGTTTGTGTGTTCCAAACTGCAATTCCTCTATTCCCAAATAGCCTCGAAGTTACTGGCTAAACTGCTTGTCTGTTTTAAATGTTGACAGTACCTTTTAGCACCAAAAGTCTGTGGATCTCCATCCACTCTAGTTTAACTTCTTTATATTGATAGATGCAAAAACTGACACATACACAAAGGTTAACTCTAAGAGGCCTAGTTAATGGTGTAGCTGACTTTGGAATCAAAGTCCTTTGTTTTGTTTTAAATTAACTGTACCTGTGTGTGTGTGTGTGTGTGTTTATGTGTGTGTGTAGGTGTTCTGCAGAGTTCAGAATCGTAAGAATGCAATATCCATGGCTCTGGGCCTAACTCTGTGTGACTTTCTTTATCTTCCTGTTCTTAGAATAAAAGAGACTGTAGAGATTGTACAGTGGCCCTCTACTCAATTTATGGCCAAGAACTTACAAGACACCTCAACTGAAACACCAGAGCTGGGACACATCTCAGGCCCTAGAACATCTGAGGCGTTAAACAACAGTGTGGTTTGTCTGGACTTTCAAACTGAGTGGTAGTTCTCAAATTTTCTTAATAATGAATGACTTACCAAAAAAGCTAGTGATTCAATGTCATTTGTTGTTTTTTTTTTTCCAAGTTAAAAATCATTTTTCAGGAGTCACTAGCTCCAGTACTCTTGCCTGGAAAAGCCCGTGGACGGAGGAGCCTGGTGGGCTGCAGTCCATGGGGTTGCTAAGAGTTGGACACGACTGAGCGACTTCACTTTCACTTTTCACTTTCATGCATTGGAGAAGGAAATGGCAACCCACTCCAGTGTTCTTGCCTGGAGAATCCCAGGGACGGGGGAGCCTGATTGGCTGTCGTCTATGGGGTCACACACAGTCGGACACGACTGAAGGGACTTAGCAGCAGCAGCAGCAGCTGCTTAGTATAAGGACTTTATTGTGGTACGATTTTAATTTTACTGTAGAAATAAGGATTATACCAATTTCCTTTACCTCAGAAGCCTTGAAATGGAAAATTCTGCTTGTGGAAGTACATATTTGTTAGATAATTGTAAAATAAAACTGCTTCTAAATAGCACTAGTCTCTATCACAGGAGACACTTCATCAAGAATATAATCATTTAGTAAATTTATTGTTCAAAAATGCAAAAGTACTTTTACAAATTTTAGTCAATGACAAAGGAAATCTTGTCACCAAACAATGTGAATCCAGCCTATTTATTCATGATACTTTTTGACACCATGCATAATTAAAATCAAAATGTCACCACCCCAGAAATAAATTAAATGCCCAATAGAAGATAATGAAACATATTATGATATGTTCATAAAATGGAAGGCTATTAATTTGAGAATGCATTTTAGAAATATATATATTTGTAAAACAACATATTTATTATTAATTAAAAAAAAACAAGTTATAAACTATTTGCACTTTATGATCCCCACTTTGTAACTGTGTGTATAAAATTCTAATAACAAATTACATTAGAAATTTCAAGTCAATTTTGAGGGAAATCTTTTGTTGAAAAACTGTTTTAACAGAAGACTATTATTTTTTTTTCTTTATCTGGACAAATTCATTCCTATCATACTCCTTCCCCTTTTCACTCCCACCCACTCTGCAAAAACCACCACTTCCTCATCAGAATTGATAAGAATTTTAAATTGTATCATTCCATTTCTTTTTACACTTAAAACCTTCATGGTTGAATTATAGTTAAAAATCTGGGAGACTAAAATAGCTTTGTCTCTGGTTTGTTTTTCCACTTAACGAGGAAGTATGTTGCTCTAATACAATAAAAATGATTCAATATGAATCAATTCTCAAAATGCCATAAATCATAGATATTGCACTTCAAAAAGTTGTTACTTCCTGTGTATGTGGAAAAGAGGAAACCTACACACATCCTTTCTTAATTCCTGCCCACGAGGCTGTTTTGTACTGAAGAACTCTGATTGTCTTGCTTGGTTTACGCAGAATGGTGCTGGGACCTGCTGCCCTACCTAGACGAGCTGTCAGCTGATGGCAGGGAAAAGAATAGGTCAGCAGATGAATGGATAAGAAAGCTGTGGTACATATACACAATGGAGTATTACTCAGCCATTAAAAAGAATACATTTGAATCAGTTCTAATGAGGTGGATGAAACTGGAGCCGATTATACAGAGTGAAGTAAGCCAGAAAGAAAAACACCAATACAGTATACTAACGCATATATATGGAATTTAGAAATCTGGTAATGATAACCCTGTATGAGAGACAGCAAAAGAGACACAGATGTAGAGAACAGTCTTTTGGACTCTGTGGGAGAGGGCGAGGGTGGGATGACTTGGGAGAATGGCATCAAAACATGTATAATATCATATGTGAAACAAATTGCCAGTCCAGGTTTGATGCAGGATACAGGATGCTTGGGGCTGGTGCACTGGGATGACCCAGAGAGATGGTATGGGGAGGGAGGTGGGAGGGGGGTTCAGGATTGAGAACATGTGTACACCCATGGTGGATTCATGTTGATGTATGGCAAAACCAATACAATATTGTAAAGTAATTAGCCTCTAATTAAAATAAATAAATTAAAAAAAAAGAATAGGTCAAGGCTGAGGCCTCTTGTTTGTTTTGCTACCAAGAGAAGCCTTGTGAAGGGCCCTGATCTCTTGTGCAGGTGGGCCTGGGGCCCTATCTGGGTCCAGGTAGGCAGGTAGAGTGAAGAGGGACATTGAACTGCATGATAGTAAGAAGTACCTCTCCTGATACTGGGGTAAACATTGTGGGGTGCTTGCCTGCGCTTCTACACCCGTAAGCTGGCGGCTAGGAGTGTTGGCTGCCAACCGCTCACACCTGCTCCCCTTCTCCAAGCCCCTGGATGACCAGAATCAAGCCTAGGAGTTGAGTCTCTTCTCTCCTCTCCTCTTACCAGAGCCTGTAGCCCCCATCTGACACAGGCTACAGAAACATAGGCCCTGACATTGAGGAAGGACCACTTTGCAGAGTCGAGTCCAACATCCCCACTCTACCCCCTGGATGAGCTGGGCAAGACTTCCCCTTCCATCACATCCTTTCCAGCTCCATCCCTTCCTCCTCAACCCTCCTTCCCTCAGTCTCCTGAAGAGCTGACCCTCCACAGATCAACCCCATCCCTTCCTCAAGCTCCACTTCTAGGACAGACACTTTGGCTTCAAGAGAAATTATTTCATTTCCTGAACAACTTCCTGGACTCCTGATCAACAGGGACACAGTTCTCCCATGGTGGGGGTTCCCCTGGATCTTCCAGGCTGGCTGGCAGTGCCCCTGGATCTCACTGTTTCTGAGAACTAGTGTTTGTCTTTGCATCAGTGTGTCTGAGCGTCCCTGTGCCTGTGGAGGGCTGTGGCTGGCCCACTAGTTAACCTGCTGACGGTGAAGACAAATTGTCCTCCTTTCTTGCTCATTTGGAGACCCTGGTGTTGAATTCCAAAGCCCAGGCTGGAAAGTCTGGCAGAACCCTCATCAGGGTAGCAGCTCAAATAAGCTACTCCCATCACTTTGTCCCTAATGGTCACTGGAATGGCTCCGAGGGCAAGACTACCCCTGGGGAGGGCTGGGAGTTCTGAAGGGAAAATGGACTAAGATTCTGTGCATTGTGGAATATTCCTCAAACACTAGGGACAATCTGAACCCCACTCTTTTGTTTATTCTCCCTCTCTGAAAAGCACTTCCTCCTTCTAACAGCTTCTCTAAATCCTATGTGCCCTTCAAGGCCTTACTCTTTCCTATGGTCTCCATGCTCCATAGAGCATGTGCTGTGCTCAGTCATATCTCTTTTGCGACACCATGGATAGCAGCCTGCCAGGCTCCTCTGACCATGGAATTTCTCAGGCAAGAATACTGGAGCGGGCAGGTTGCCATTTCCTGCTCCAGGGGATCTTCCCCACCCAGGGATCAAACCTTGCATCTTTGTCATTGCCAGGCAGATTATTACCACTGCGCCAGCTGGGAAGCCCCATGTCTTATGCAGACTCTCCCTAAATGATATGCACATTACTGATAATAAGTAATTAAGTATTAATGATGTTGACACATATATTCATTGCTGAGCTTGCAAAAATGATACACTTTCATATGGATAACAGAATTTTGAGAGGTCTGCTAATTAAGATCCTTTCCTGCTCTAGGGAATTACGAAATGATTGCAAGGATTGGAGGGGAGTTAATGTTCTGTTGGAAGCAGAGATGTTAAATTTAAGTCCAAAGAGGGCTCAGTTCTTGCTTGCTCTGCCCCATGGGCAAGAGAGGATGATCTGGGCTATTTGGATATTAGGGGAGAAATGCAGTGTTTGTAAGGATCGGCCATCTCTTAACAGCCAGCTAGTTACAGCCTTTTTAGATTGTTTTGTGCCTCAAAAACCAAGGTTTAAGTTCAGAAGAGAGATGTGTTTGGAAGTTTTTGTGTAACTGAGAGATGGTGACACAGGCACTTAGCTCTCTAGTTAGATGTTCTCTGAGTCACCGGAATGGCCAACTAGTCCCGGTGCCAACAGAGCTCAGGGGAGAACCAGCATGGCAGAGAAGGTCTAAGAACTCCCAGATGCACAGAACAGTACCTACCTGAGCCCTGAGGCTCCAGAGCCAGGAGCAGGGAGGATAGATTGGCGTCAGGGTGGGTCCCAGGGTTCTGCTGCCTCACATGAACCTGCATGAAACTGCCAACTAGAGGTCAGCATCAGTGGTGGTCAGATCCCAGGAGAGACCACCATTACCCAGGAAATTCCTTGCAAGTGAGCCCCTAATCAGCAGGATTGAGGGGCCTCCATCTCCCCACCCCAAGTCTGTAGACGAGTTCTACAGCAATCATGACGAACAACAGAAAGCAAGCAGCATCCTCCTATCCCAGACACGGGGCTGTCTCGTTTCCCAAGTCCCCAGAGCCATCCTATCCTTTCTCCACGCCACCCTGCTAGCAGGGCAGAGGGCAGGGGAGAGGCAGAGCGGGCATACTCAGTGGAACATGGGATTAGACTTTGTAAAAGGATAAAATGATTAAAAGGTAATACCCTTACTGTATAGCATAGGGCACTCTACTCAATATTCTGTAGTAACCTAAATGGGGAAAGAATCTGAAAAAGGGGATATACGTAAAATTGATTCACTTCTCTATACACCTGAAACTAACACAACAAATCAACTGTACTCCAATAAAAATTTTTTTAAAAACATAGTAACCCAAATTCACTATACTATTTTCAGGGTTCAATGCAAAAGGAAAATTTGAGACTCCTTGTTTAAAAAGAAAAATCACCCTGAAAGGTAATAAAAATTTAAAGCTTTGTCCTTTCACCTATGGCCTCTCAACCAGTTGTGGAGCTTTTTACTCCTACTTAATGTCATTCTTCCCCAAGCACAGGGATCCCATTCAGCAAACAAAGGACGCTCCTAAACATGCAGACGTGGGCCTAAGAGCTCCCAGCCTCCCCTTCCAGGGCTGCTGGATCCCCAGGGGTATTGTACCCTCTGTGCTGGACGGGAGTGGATGAGAGGTTCACCCAGCATGTTGCCCATCCTGGGACCTGGCAGCTGTGCGCCATGTGGAGGCCCTGGGTTGCCTGGCTCCTCCAGGCAGCCGGGGACAGGCAGCAGCCATTACTGGACAGTGGCAGGAAAGGGAGTATTTCTGTGGGGGTTCAGGGTCAAGGAGGTGGGAGGTGGCAGAAGGCCTTCCACATTGGGCTGACGCTCCGAGCGCCTGGGTGCCTCGTCCCACCGGACTTACAAGCACAAATCAAAGGACGGCATCACTAAGAATGTCAAGAGGGCACCAGCAGAGCCTTCAACTGCAAGGCCCCTTCTGAGATAGCTGTACCCCCGGGGAGCTGTCCCAGAGAGCCACTGAAACCAGACTTGCTAACACCAAAACCCACAGAAAAAGCATCGACTTGCCTGAGGTGTTTTTAAAGGAACATCACCCAGCAGAAACACTGGTTGAACAGGGCATCACTGGTAGTAGTTTTCTGGGGAAAAAAATCCTATTTACACCTCGAGGACATGAGACTCCTCAGTTCAATCAGTAACATGTTCGCTACCCCACAGCAGGTTTTAACCTGTAGCAACTTAGTTCTTCCTTCCCCTCCTCTCTTTTTCCACCTTGCTGCCAAGTTCTGCTAGTTTTTCTTTAAAACTTTCTATGATGCTTGCTTCCATCCCCCGCCAACCTCCATCTCCACGCACCCCTACTCCAGGGTCCTGAACCATGCCCATGTCAGCCTGCACCCCCACCCAGATGTGCTGACCAGCTCCAGCCTCACCCCTTGCTAGAGTCTTCACCTCTGACAGCTTGCTCAGCACTTTGGTGTCTCAAGTTCCTCACCTCACAAGGTTTTGGAGGACTCAACAAGGTAATGCATAACGACCTCTTCACACATCTAAGCAGGCAGACTACTCTCCACCAGGATGAAGGCTGGGTCGCTCTACACTTCAACAGCGTTCCAGGACTTTCCTAAAGCACAGATGGCCTGGACCTAACAGATGGTTTCTCCAGCAGCATGCCGACAAAGACTCATCCGTCTTAATGGGAATATAGTGTTTACCCAACACAGAGACTTTGGGCTGGGGCCCAGAGGTGCTATAACTGGCCAGAGGAGGGCCTTAAAAGGGCAAGAATGGAGCAGACCAGGACCAGATAAAATCAGAACTGTAACCACCGAAACATTTGAATGATGTCCAGAGACCCAGGAGACAAGGCACTATGATTCTGGAGATATATGTACAATGAATGTTGTAGTATTAAAAAAGTCTGAGTGCAGTACAGAGTTGTGTTTGTAAGAGGAGTCTTCTCTTTTTGCTTCCCAGAGGCATTTTATATCCCAGAGGCATATTATAAAAACAGAAGATTTTATTTAAAGGACATTTCTTCATATATTCAAGCGTTTATACTATAGACACTCAATAAATGTGTGTTTTAACATATGTATTTGGTCACAGATGGGTATGAACAACAGCAACAACCCAAAAAAAGTCAGCAAATCAATGCTTTTTTATGACTTTAAAGGGACCTTGTAGAGTCATTCAAGGTTGTTACTTGATTGGACGTGGCTATTTAGGGTGAGTGAGGACAACTAACTTGCTCAGATTGGGCGACAGTAGGGGCAACTGTAACTGAGTCTGCAGCCTCAAGGGCAGTACATGCCCAGTGCCCACAGGGGTCAGTCCCTGCAGACAACTATTTGACATCTAATGGCTATATTTATATATAAATTTCATATCTATATCTCTTAGAGTTGTAACTGTGTATTCTATACATACAATCTTCACGTTTCCTTTTATATTTGTTTTACATCACATACATCAATTGCAAAGACATAAAAATTTCCTATCCCCATGCTGTCATAAAATATATACATATATATACATACACCTGTATATTATATACTTGAATATATATAATGTAGTTAGATATATACAAGTATATAATACAGATGTATCTATTCATGAAGCGCATATGAATTGATTTGCTTCTGGGTTCCCCACGGCACTTAGCGACATACCGACAGGTTTAAGAAATCGGTACACTGGAGTGAAACCTCCTTCACAGATTTATGGCTTACAGGAACACGGCAGCGGGAGCAGAGGGCTCTCCCTCTCCACTCAGGCTGCCCCACACCCATCTGCCCCAACAGAGAAACGGAAATCAGGAGGCCTGCGTGGCCCAGACGCTGTCGCATGGCACGTCGGTGACAGGACTGGAGCTGGAACACAGGCCTCCTCACAAGCAGTCTATCATTTGGAACTTTTTACCCCAAAGGTACTCCTGGTTATCTTTTCTTAGGAAAGTATTAGCTTTCCCACCTGAATTGTAATGTCCTGAGGCCAGACGTAGTCTTTTCTCTATACACAGCTGCTCCCCATCCACCCCCAACATTTTTATAACTAACTTGTCCATACTATTTTTTTTCTTTTGCTGCATGGCATGGCATGTTCAATCTTAGCTCCCCAGCCAGGGATCAAACTCATGCCCCCTGCAGTGCAGAGCCCTAACCACTGGACCACTACGAATTCCTGCCACACCCATACTATTAATAAATATAGAAGTTATTAGACCTTGAGAAGGTGATAGTTTTAACCCCCCACGAAAAGATGGCGTGTAATTCTCTCCTTGCCCACAGGCAGCCGTAGCAACTCGCTTGTCCCGGCTAGGATGCAGCAGAAGTGGTACTGTGTGCCTTCGCAGGCTAGGCTAGCAAAGGGGATCCAGCCTCTGCTGGTTGTTTGTCTGTCTCTCAAGACATTTGTTTTATGAAGTCCTTGCCAATATGTGGGAAGTCTGGCTGCCTGAAGCCACCATCCTGGAAAGCCCACAGACAGAGGCCACGCAGAGATACAGAGTGATGCCCCAGAAGGCTCACCACAAAGGCCCCACCTATGGTGGGTATTACCAGCATCACCCCTCAGACAGGAATGGTGATTCCAGCCTTCAGCCTTTGAGACAAAACAGCTAAAGGTGAGTGGAGCACAGATGGTTCTTCTCCCAGGGGCCAGCCTAAAGCCTTGACCCACAGAAATGATGGGCATAACATAGGGTTTGTTTCATGCTACTAACTTTTGGGGGGTATTTTGTTACACAGAATTAGATAAGCAAAGCAGATAGTTCAGTGATACTGGTAATAAATAACCATTTTAATAACCAATGTAGATTTTCTGTTCTTATCATTGCATTCTTCCTTCTTTCTGGGCAATACACAAAATTAAATTTTTCATTAAAACTAATTTACTACTTTTACTGAAACAATTAGTTAAGTCTTGGAAAGCATTATAGAACACAAGGCCTAAAGAATTAGCTTCTGTTGTGATGTTATCATAACTACCTTTTTCACAATCACTGGCTTGCTCTGAGCTGCCTTTGTGCTGAGCAGTGTACACAGATCATCTCAGAACACGCATCTCATACACACCTCACTGATAGGTATGAAGGCCATGTGTCTCATTTAAAGGTTGACAACACCTCTGGAAGGCTAGTGCTACCAATATCCCAGCTCCACAAAGAGGAAATTGAGATAGAGAGGTGTTGATTTCTCCAAGGTCATACATCAGAATCAGAACCAGGAATTGAATCTGTTTATGAGTGACTCTTCATCAGATATAGGCTCCCTCTCATTCTGATCTCAGGTCACCCAATGAAGCTCTCTGAAGCTCAGTTCGGTCATTTGTAAAGCGAAGTTATTATAAGAACCTCATAAGAACCATGTAAGAAAATATAAGTTATTCATTATAAACAAATCTATATTTAGCACTTACATTCAACTATATTTAGAATTTGACTTCTCAAAAGGCTTCCCAGTTAATAAGTATTTAATCTGTTATTGTTCCCAACCTATTGTTACAAAGCCCATAAAACAAATTCATTTCAATGATCTATGTGCTTTGTTCGAATGAATTTGAAGGAAACCGCTGTTTGTTGAAGTATGATTTAAAAGCATCTTTAGTTTCTGATGAAAGCTTTCATTATTCAAACCCTCTGAAAATAAGAAATCATCCAGAGCAGTAGTTTTCAGTATTTGATCTTTGAGGACCTAGGGGTTCTTTCCCCAGAGCTGTTCTCTTTAAATCTTTTTTTTTTTTTTTTTCCTATCTAGTATAGGAAGAAATAGTATCATATGTGCTTTTGTTTCTGGGGAGAGAAGTGATAGCTTTTATTAGAATCACAGAAGAATTTAAGACTCAGAAAAGGTCAAGAGCCACTATCCTAGAACATAAATAGAACAGCAAGAGACGTGAAATGTCATCTTCTCCAAACCTCCGACTGAAAATTAAACCTGTGCAGCCTGTGCTGGAATTTTCACAGTGTGTGCCCCTCTCCCAGGCCTCCAATTCCATTTCTGCGAGATGCAGACATTTGGAAAGAAATCATCTTCCTGGAACTTCGTGCTACCCTCGGACTGAACGCAGTACCTACAACACTTACCACTTGGCATTTACAAGGCTAAACTCTTGTTCTCATTCTCATCCCTAGAATATTTGAAGGCAGGCATCATGCTCTCCTCTATTCCTTCCCAATTCCTCCAACTTTCTCAAAAGAGCCTCCTGAGAGGACAGCATACCCTGCATATCACCAACTCGATGTTACAACAGGGATCTGGCATCGTCCTCCTCATTGCTCCCAGGGCTGTACTAACACAGCCTAATGTTGAATGTGCTTTAACACCTCTATGGCTTTGAACCTGGCATTCTAGCATTCTGGGTAATTAAAACCTGACATTTCCCCAAACACTTCATTACCTGGATATCTCAATAAATGAACAAATGAATGAACACAAATTAAAAGAGCTTGAGCATTTAAGGGTCAGTAAAGAGGGTTCTAAATAAATAAGAAAATAGCTGTTTTATCCTCATATCCCTTAAGTCAAAAAAATGAAATAGACAGATGGGTATTGTGAAAACTCTGGTTGTAGATTCAGGTTGGAAAAGGGGAAGAGGGGATTCCCACAGAACCAAATAAGAAAAAACTTTCCATGACTCATCTAGACACTTAATAATTTTTTAAAGGAATCTCGACTTGTACCCATGTCACCACTCACCCCTAAACACACATAGACACACTCACCTTAACACCTCCAACATCCCTTCCATAAAAGAACATACTCCACCCTGAGGAGCCAAAGTGTGTCCATTTTTGTGAGGTAAAATAGAATGTTTTAGCTTGGAAATAAAGAATAAAAGGTCGACACAGTTTACAGGAAGCAAATAATGAAAACTCTGAAATGAAATTTTTGGCAATATGAATTCTGTCTCCTTGTGAAAGTATTTTAATTAAAAATTAATATACCCTCCAGGTTCCTTTCAGTTGTATCTTGATCAAGCTATGCTGTCTTCTTTTCCCTTCTAAGGCGGATTCTTCTTTCCTCCTCTTCCCATTTCTCTGGTATTACAACTATTTGAGGAACACATCAAGCTTATGACCACCTCTTGCTTCATGCAGTCCTGCCCTGTTATGTCTGTTTCCCACAGGCAAAAAAGGAATGCATGAACAATTTGCCTCTGATATAGTTTTACTAAAAAAATTTAACTGTCTAGTTGGCAGTGTTGCCAGAAGTGTGTCCATTCCAGAAATCTCAGTGCCACTGTGCAGGGACCAGAGAGTCACAGCCACCTAGCGAGTCCAGCAGAGGCCAGGGGCCCCAGACACTCGGCAACCACAAGCTGGCCAACACTCGTACAGTCACTCAACCAGCCACTCCCTATGATGCTGGTTGGTGTGCTTCTAACTTCATTTATTTTGAATAGGTGATATCTTCACATGGTAAAAAGTCAGAAGACGCAAACGGACCTAATCTTGGTCTCCAGTCACTGAGATTCCCTGTCTCAAAGCAACCAATGTTCTTGTGCTTCCTCACAGATATATTTCATGCCAATATGAGCAAATACATTATTTTTACACAAATACGAGCACTGCATACACACTCTCCTGCGCCTCAGCTTCCCGCATTGAACTACTGGATACCACACGACATCATCAAACAGGCAAAGCAACAGCAGGTGGTTTCCCGGAAACCATGTAAAGAGCATCAGGAAGGTGGGTGTGCTCAGCGGTGTGAAGCGTTTCAGTGAGATGAAGACTGAGAAATGACCACTGGGTCTGGCAGAAAAAGGGGGGGAGGCGTTTATGACTTTGGCAAGAGCTGTGACTAGTGAATGGTGGAGCCCATACCTGAATGAAGTGGATTCCAGAAAGAATGGAGGAGAGCAGGTGTAGACAGCTCCGTGAGACGGATTCAGCCCAGCCAACTCCTAAGGAAGAGGATCAAGGCTGTCACAGGGATCATAAGAGGGATGCTTCTAAGACAAGAGAAATGAGGAACAGTTCTTACAGCAAGAAGACTGAACGATGCAGAGTAAGAAGGAGAAAATTACAGGAGCTCTGTCCCTGGCAGCTGAGGGCAGGGAGTTCAGGACACACTGGAGAGGTCTGGCCCACAGTCAGCGTGGAGATGGCTCACCCAACACAATGGGCAGGAAAGTCAGACAGGAAGGTGGGGGTGTGGACGCAGACAAGGGGAGTCATCTGGCACAGGCTTCCAAACGGTCGTTTTATTTTTTTATTAGTTTTTAATTGTATTTATTTATGTCTGACTGTGCTGGGTCTTCATTACTGTGCAGGCTTTTCTCCAGTGCAGAGAGTGAGGGCTACTCCCCAGTTGCAGCGCGCAGGCTTCTCACTGTGGCAGCTTCTCGTGTTGTGGAGCACGGGCTCTAGGGCACACAGGCTTCAGCAGTTTTGACACACGGGCTCAGTAGTTGTGTTCCCAGGCTCTATGGCACAGGCTCTATGGTTGCGGTGCACGGGCTGAGTTTCTCCATGGCATGTGGGATCTTCCCGGACCAGGGATCAAACTCACGTCACCTGCATTGGCAGGCAGACTCTTTACCACTACACCACCAGGGAAGCTCCCAAATGGTCACTTTAAAAAGCAGGCAGGAGGTGTAGGAGAGTCTTATAGGGGAGTCTCTATCCAGAGGAGGAAGAGAACAAACTGATAGGAGAGCTGAAGACCCCAGGGGTCCAAGCAAAGTGAGTGTTAAGTTTGTGGTTCAGAATATAAAGTAGTGGACTGGGATTTGGGGTTAGCAGATGCAACTATTACAAATAAATAACAAGGTCCTATTGTAGAGCACAGGGACTATACTCAATATCTTGTGACAAACCATAATGGAAAAGAATATTAAATGCATATATATATAGCAGAAACCATTGCAAATCTATACTCCAACAAATTTATTTAAAAAGAAAATGTCCATCTAGTGAAAGCTATGGTTTTTCCAGTAGTCATGTATGGATGTGAGAGTTGGACCATAAAGAAAGCTGAGTGTCGAAAAATTGATGGTTTTAAACTGTGATGTTGGAGAAGACTCTTGAGAGTCCCTTGGACTACAAGAAGATCAAACAAGTCAATCCTAAAGGAAATCAGTCCTGAATATTCATTGGAAGGACTGATGCTGAAGCTCCAATACTTTGGCTACCTGATTCAAAGAACTGACTCATTGGAAAATACCATGATGTTGGGAAAAATTGAAGGCAGGAGGATAAGGGGACAACAGAAGATGAGATGGTTGGATGGCATCACAGACTTGATGGACTGAGTTTGAGCAGGCTTGGGGAATTGGTGATGGACAGGGAGGCCTGGTGTGCTGCTGTCCATGGGGTGGCAAAGAGTTGGACACGATTGATAAACTAAACTGAACTGAACTGATATATATACTTGAATCACTTTGCTGTACAGCAGAAATTAACACAGCATTGTAAATCAACTGTATTTCCAACAAAAAAGAACATAAAGTGAGAACAGTCAGGATGTGCGTGTTTCTCACCTGCATGAATATACATGTTCAGGTGAAATGGTAACTCTGTCTGGGGCCTGGTGTTTTGGCGGATGCATCCCACAGTGTGGCGGACAGAATAAAAGACGTCCTCCTGGATTCTGGGTCCCTGGTGTGAGCAGGGCTTGTGGATGTGATAGTTACATTATGCTATGTAGCAGAGATGAAAAGATTTTGCAGGTCCCTAATCAGATACCTGAGTGTTACTCACTCAGTCATGTCTGACTGTGAACACATGAACTGTAGGCCACCAGGCTCCTCTGTCCATGGGATTCTCCAGGCAAGAATACTGGAATCAGATCCTTAGAGCTCATCAAAAAGGAGATTATCCTGAGTGGGCCGAGCTCAGCAGCAAGCCTTCTAAGAAGGGGCTCAAACTGCATGAATCCTGCAGCAGCCAGAGGTGAACGCTGCATGAGTTTGGAACAGGATTCCGAAGGCAGCCCCTGTCGATTCCTGGCTGGATGCAGGGTTTTGAGACCTCAGGAAAGGACTTGGCTAGGGGGAGGAGGGGTTGATTGGAGTCCTGACACTTGAAAAATGTGTGATACCAAATAGGTGTTGTTCTGAGTCCTGAAGTCTGTGAGAATGTGTTATTGCAGCATCAGTTCAGTTCAGTTCAGTTGCTCAGTCGTATCCAACTCTTTGCAACCCCATGAATCGCAGCACGCCAGGCCTCCCTGTCCATCACCAACTCCCGGAGTTCACCCAGACTCACGTCCATCGAGTCAGTGATGCCATCCAGCCATCTCATCCTCTGTCGTCCCCTTCTCCTCTTGCCCCCAATCCCTCCCAGCATCAGAGTCTTTTCCAATGAGTCAACTTTCGCATGAGGCGGCCAAAGTATTGGAGTTTCATAGATAACTATATATGTTACGTGTATATATATATATGTATATTCACTTTGATGAACAGCAGAAACCAACACACCATTGCAAATCAACTATACCTCAATAAATTTTTTAAAAAAGAAAACAAAACTAATATAGAGGGGGAAAGAGGCCACGGAGTGAAGGTTGTAGACAAAGACTGATTATAATGAAGGATGGACTGAGCTAAGTGAGGAGGGAAGCAGGAAGGCGAAGAGGGTAAGGCTCAGGGAGAGAGTTGGCGCATCGACGTGTGTTACCTCTGAACATCATCCGGTGTCTAAGGTGGGCTGAGCACCATGGCAGGTGGGGGCTCCAGGGAATGGGCTCTACTTGGAAGAAGAATTGCTGTTTAAACAGGATATGGTGGCGGCTCTTAGGTGGCTTGACTGGAGGGCTCCATGTGACTGCAGATGTGTATTGCAACCCAGTGTGATTTGGGGCCACAGAGGACGGGGTCGAGGTGGCTTCCCCAGGGATGCAGGTCCTGTGCCATAGGACTGGTCAGATGTTAGCAGCTTTTCTGGGCCTCCACTCAGGTCCCAGAACCATAGGAAAGCACAAATACTCGAGTTGACACGCCTACCTGAGGACTGGTTTGTGCAAGCTCCAGGAGAAACATCCCTCCAGAAGCCCCAAGGAAGGAGAGTGGAGGGATGGAGGCAGAGACCAAGGGAAAGAGAGGCAGCAGCAAGAGAATCTACAGATTTGGAGAGGACGAAGCGGGCTTCCTTCCATCACAGGCTATGACAGGGTAAGAAGAGTGCCCTGAAACCCTTAATTAAGAGATGAGGCTTCAAAGTGATTTCAAATGACACCAAAATCCTAAGAAATGTTCTCAGGTTGAAATGCATCACCAGTTCCATGGTGCCCTTGGTTTTCCTTTGAGCCCAGCTACTCCCATGTGCAGTTTTTCAACTTAATGGGAATCAAAATTTTCAGAACAACATCCTATTTAATCCAAATAGTAAAACTATCCCATTACAGTATTCAGGAGAAAGAGCAGAGGAAAACAAAAACAAAAAAGGTTGGAAATCATTTGTACAAGCCTTTAGTTAATAAATACATAATGCATAATGAAGTTTCCTATCTCCCTACCATGCAACTGTTCATGTGCTGTTATGTGGAATTTTATTCACATTTCTAATAATGGAAATGATGCAAAGAGGCAGGATTCTTTAGTAAACAGCATTTTCTTAGTGATAGCTGAGTATTATCTTTTGTTACATTCTTACTGTTTTTTTCCAGAGCTAGTCTTTATATCAGCACAGAAAAGTTTGTTGAGTGCTTGTTGTATGCCTTTGGCTGTTTTTCACTATCTACTGAATCTGTGATTACAAGGAACCAGCAAAAATATAAAACAGGAAAGATAACAAATGAAAAAAACTAACTGGGCAGATACCAGATTGCTGCTGCTGCTGCTGCTAAGTCGCTCAGTCGTGTCCGACTCTGTGCGACCCCATAGACGGAAGCCCACCAGGCTTCCCCATCCCTGGGATTCTCCAGGCAAGAACACTGGAGTGGGTTGCCATTTCCTTCTCCAATGAGTGAAAGTGAAAAGTGAAAGGGAAGTCGCTCAGTCGTGTCCGACGCTTAGCGACCCTATGGACTGCAGCCTACCAGGCTCCACCTTCCATAGGATTTTCCAGGCAAGAGTACTGGAGTGGGGTGCCATTGCCTTCCCCAGATTGGTTGGCTCTAAACTATTGCTTCTGAACAATTAAGAGAGCTCTGCATTAATTCATCAATATGAATATTAAGTATCAATACAACTATTCTTTTGGAGGGTTTTCTATGAGCTCTAACCTTTGGGTCTGGGTGTTACCTCTGCACAGTAAAACCAGACTTAGAGGGAGACTTTTTGACAAAGGTGATTTTAGCCTCATCTTTTTTTTAATTGAACAAAAGATTCTTTAAATTCTTTAGTGCTTTACAATCTTCAAAATATTCACACACATGATTTCATATAATCTCACAATAACCCTTTTTTATCCTCAACCCCTGTATTTCCCCCGCTTCCCTCTCCCCAGGGGTAACCACTAGTTTCTTCTCTATATCTGTGAGTCAGCTTCTTTTCTGTTTTATTCACTAGTTTGTTGTATTTTTTAGATTCCACATATAAGTGACATCATACAGTATTTGTCTTTCTCTGATTTCTCTTAGTATAATGCCTTCCACGTCCATCCATGTGGCTGCAAATGGCAACATTTCCTTCTTTTTCGTACCGGTCTACTACTCAAAGTGCTTCTTCACTTGGGTTCCAGGACACCCCGGTGCGAAAAGTTCTGTGAAGAAATAGAGTGGATCCAGGGGTAGAGCGTGAGGCGCTGTAGCACAGCAACGCTGGCAGCAGGGTTGTGATCCTTCTGGAGGGAAAACCCATTGCCTGGTCTTTCCACTTCCAGAGCTGCCTGCCTCCTTTGGCTCATGGCCCTTCCTCCATTTGCAAAGCACATTATTCCCCGATCTGGTTCTATTGACACATCTCCTTTTTCGGACTTAGCCCCCATGGCCCCCTTATAATGACCTGGAGGATGACATTGAGCCCAGATGAATATTTCAGAATACTGTCTATCTCAGGGTCCCTAACTTAATCACATCTGTCATACACATTCCAGGGATTAGAATGTGAACATCACTGGGGAAGCAGGGCAGGGGGTTTATACTCTCTATCACACTTTCTTGAGATGCTTCACTTTCTCAAGATCAGTTAGCTAACAAGAGGCAAAGATGGGGTTTTAACTTTGGCTTTTTTGACTCCATAGTGAAAATTCTATGGTTTGTGCTTCCCTTTAAGCCAACATATACGCCTACCTACCCAGTCCTCAGAAAATCACATAGGAAGATCCTGGATCTGAAGTCAACCCAAGACTCCAAGGAAGAAATCCTCGTAAGGAAGAAATCCTTGGTGGAAATCTTTATCCACCAAGGTCCTTTTGTAACAATACATTACAAGCAATCCCTATCTCTCCAGAAGAGGTTAATGCATAGAGTCTGCTCTAGATGCACAAGTGCCTCTCACCGATAAAGATCTCACCAGGCTGATGAAGGGAATTACTCTTAGCACTCTAGACTATGTGAAAGAATAATAATATGAATAATACTTACCATTTTCTGAATGTTCTTATTCCCTCAGTTCAGGTCAGTAGCTCAGTCATGTCCAACTCTTTGTGACCCCATGAACTGCAGCACACCAGGCCTCCCTGTCCATCACCAACTCCCGGAGCTTACTCAAACTCCTGTCCATTGAGTCAGTGATGCCATCCAACCATCTCATCCTCTGTCGTCCCCTTCTCCTCCTGCCTTCAATCTTGCCCAGCAAAGGGTCTTTTCCAATGAGTCGGTTCTTCGTATCAGGTAGCCAAAGCATTGGAGTTTTAGCTTTAGCACTAGTCCTTCCAACAGATATTCAGGACTGTTTTCCTTTAGGATGGACTGGTTTGATTCCCTTGCAGTACAAGAGACTCTCAAGAGTCTTCTCCAACACCACAGTTCAAAAGCATCAATTCTTCGGCACTCAGCTTTCTTTATGGTCCAACTCTCACATCCATACGTGACCACTGGAAAAACCATAGCCTTGACTAGATGGACCTTTGTCAACAAAGTAATGTTTCTGCTTTTTATTACGCTGTCCAGGTTGGTTATAGCTTTTCTTATTCCCTAGATACATTCATATGTGCATTATCTCACTTAATACTTATTACAGCCACAAATAATGGGAATTATCATTTTTTATAAAGAAATTGACATTTAAACATATTGAGTGAATTACCATAAGCTGTAAGTGAAGGGAAAGGGTACAAAGACTGATCTGCTTGACTCCAAAATCCATATTCTCTCCTATTAACCCAAATACCTTCCCAAGCAAACAGCGATTTCCTGTTGAACTCTACTCACGACCAATCACTAGAAAGGAAAAAACTGAAATGTGTATTGCACTAATGAATTGTTTTCTGGAATTTTTTCTTTGGCCAACTTCAAAGGCAAAACAGTGACTTGTGCAGATTTTGCAAATAACAGAGTTCTTTACCTCTCATGCAGGTTAGCATAGTTCCCACAACAGTATAGATATCTGGTAAATATGTGGTGAAAGGTAGTGAATAAATTTATTTAGTTGCAAATTTTCAACATTTTCAGAGGATGAGATATTATTCATTTCTTCTATGAGACCACATGGGATTTAGTTAGGGGAAGATCAGATAACCCCAGCTAGTACACTAATAGCAGGATTCCTCAACAGAGCAGGGAAGGGATGCTCATCATTGCAGGGCTCCACGCCCCAAGGGGAGTGATGGTTTTTAAAGAATTAGTTATAGGGCCATGACCACCAATGCACACTAAGTAAAGCTTTCAAATCCTTTAACGCTTACCAACTGATTCCCTGAGGCCCTCCCCCACCCACCACGCTTCATCTACTCATGTATCATGCTAACTAACATATGCTGATCCCTACAAAGAGAGAGGCTCTGTCCCGAATTCTAGGGATACAAAGATGATCAGGAATCAGTCCCTGCTCCCAAGACAGCAGAAACAGTAGCAGGAGAAAGATATATGAAATGAACACACTAAAGTATTATAGGAACTGTGCATGTTTGCCATGTACAGTGAGAAGCAGCTCAGAAACGGAACAGTAAATTCTACCTAAGGAGAGGAGAAGTGGGACCAGGAAAGGCTTCAGGGAAAATAAGCTTTTAAGGACTGGATAGGTGCTCCTGATTTGGAGGAAAGGGTAGGAGACAGGAGGAGAAAGAGGGATGTTTCCAGATAGGAAGAACTACATGAGTAGAGGTACAGAGGGATTGAACCACAGTGTTAAACAAAAAAGTTAAAACAGGTTGGTTTAGTGGCTACTCTTCACTGTGAAGAAATGGCCATCGGTCAAAAATGTAATTCGACTCTATACAAAGAGCATGTATTTCTGCCTCCCTTGCCTGCTGTCGGCCACTGGCGTGGCCTCAGCTGCAAGACCCTCTGTGGATTTTGGGGGCCACACCTGCTTCTGGACAAGCACTTGGCAGAACCTCTGCTTCAGCTGGGCCAGGTCTCCCACTTCTCTGCCCATCAAGGAACAGGTGAAGCCTCCCCACTCCTGCCTTGGCACCGTCCAGCGGCAGCCTTCTTTATCCCCCTGCAACTGTCTCCTCCTCATCCCACTTCTATGTTATCTCTTCAGTGGAACCTTCCAAGTAGCTAATGTGTACCTAGTTGCCATCTCTCACGTGAGCCAACAGAACTAATCGAGGTCCGAATGGAAAAACAAGCAGACATTTGATGCATCATTACGCTAAAGCAAAACGGTCTCTGGGAGTTTTGTGTGTGTGTCCTTCCCCAGTTCAGACACCTTAGAGGTAAGAATGTGAAGTAAGTACTTAAGGGATGTTTGAGTCCTTGAACCATGTATACTTACCCTCATTTTATATTTATTTTGTCCCCATCACTTAATCTACACAAGAGAAGCCCACAGTACAGAAATCCTCTACGAAAGAGCATGTAAGCAAATGATTAAAAGTTTGACTTGGTATACTTTCAAATCTGTGTTGCAAGCTCCTCCAGGGATAAGTATCTTGAAAAGACAGTATTTCCAAGTTTAAATGTCAAATTAAGTTCAAAAATAGCCCACTGGAGTGTTTCCCTCAGACAAAGCAAATCCCACTGTAAGCCCAACACGTCAGGAGTGTGCACAGTTTAAAACAACGGCAGATAACGTCACAATAAAACCCCAAACACTGGCAGCCTATGAAGATTTATGATTGGCCATGTATTAGGAGAGTCTATTTTCAGCACTTTCTTCCCAAACAAGGGGACTTTCTGCATTTGCAAAGAGCTATCCTGGATAATCAGAAAGAAAACAGCATGAGTAAAGATATCCAAAAATAGTTTTAATAATGCTAATCTAAAAAAAGTAATTATATATTCACATTTCATTACCACCCACATTTATGGTCTTCCTGTCTTTCCTTTTCAATGCCCAAATATCTATATATCTATCCATCACTTTGGTCTTCAGCACTCTAGTCCCCTAGAGTTAGGGAGAATCTGAAGTATCGTTTCATCTAACCCTTTCTGTTTCTCTTGGCTGCGCTACACGGCATGTGGGATCTTAGTTTCCCAAACAGGGACTGAACCCATGTCCCCCTGCAATAGAAGCACAGAGTTTTAACCACTCCATCACCAGGGACGTCCTCCAATCCTTCCATTTAACTTGTGACCGATTTGGCAAATTGTACGGAGCACCTGCTACCTAAGAGGCAATGGACCAAGGCTGGAGGAGAAATGCTGACATAAAAACTACATGATTCCATGATTCATTTAACAAAGGCAATTTCCTTTCTACCTTAAAGAAGTTTTACATTTATTTGAGGAGACTGATAAAATAAGAATAAAGCAGAGAAGAGTAACTGTAAAAAGACTGATTCAAACTAAGCATTGCAGAGATGAAGGAAGTTAGCTTAACTGGTGGCATGTTGCAAGGATCTGGAGTAGATGTGAATATATTTTCACTAGATATAAGTTATTTTCCAGAGATGGAATAGTGTTGGTAAAAGGTCATAAACAGTAAAGAATACTTATTAGCTCATGCAAAACAGACATCCAGAGACGGGTGCTTGCAGGATATGTTATTCCCGTGGCTTATCAAATTCACCAGGGAACCTCTTTTCCCATTTTTCTCTATTCTGCCACACGCAGTATGTTGGATTCAATCTCCCCTTCATGTCACAAGGTAGTCTCTGCCATTCTTTGCCTCACTCCAGATACCACAGCATCCAAACAAGAGAGCCTGTTTATTCCCTGGGTCTTCTCCTGAAAATGAAGAGAGCCTTCCCGGAAGCTCTGCAGCTGACTTCACATTAGCTAGAAGTAGATTATGCACTCATCCCCAAATCAATCTCTGACAAGGAAATAGGATTACCGAAACTAATCGGGATTTTACAGTTGAGTCACAGACAGATAAGCGAACATCCAAAGTTGGTGCTTTCTAGTAAAGGGGAAAGGAGACTGACTTCTGAGAAGGCACAGTGCTGAGTGATCAGAGCTATTCCCAAAATCAGGGTCTGGGAGCCAATGTGCTCCTTCTCCCTCTTTGGAAAATGGCTCATCCATAAAGGCTGAAGAGGATGAATACTGGGAGGATCCCTCTAGGCAACAACAGGCCTGGTTTAATAGACAAAGGCTTGGGACTGCCCTTTACATCCTACTCAAACCACCAGGCCGTCAGGTGCACTCGAGAGAGAGGGGCAGAGGGAGGAGGCAGTTCAAGGGGCAAGCACAGGTTAAAAAAACCTTTAGAGAAGATGTTTGGAGATAAAGTGGGTTTTTCTCTGCCTTCCTTGTGTTGTCAGGAGCTCCATCACCTCATTAACCAATCTTGGATTCTCAGAGGGTAGGTCTTTCCCAATTGCATGCCTCTTACTAGCCACATAATGCTCAATACATATATTTAGAGAATTTCTTAAATCAATTTATTATTTTCTCAATTACTTATTTCATAACATGATGTCAGAATTCCTACTACCTCAGAGAAGGTAATGTTTTGGTGAAAGTAACTGTTGCATCCTGCGTCAAGGGTGTATCACCTGGGACCCAAATCAATTTCCAAAATCATATGTTGCTGTGTTGTCATTTTAGTGAGGAAATGATGATGATGTTTTGTGAAACCACACTTTTTTTTCCAGCCACTGCTCTTTTCTTTATGATAAGAGGGAATTAGACAAAAAAACAAAATGAATCATCATTCCATCACCGCCACTTCCCTTTTGCTTTCCTTCCTGTTTTCTCATTGGAGGCTGCATGTCAGGTCACTGCTAGTCTCATTAGATTCTCAAACCAGGCTTAGATCAAAGTGCTGAAGAGATGTTTTGTCCTTTACTCAACTAATATTTATTCCAAACATTGTGCCAGAGAATTAAAAAATCCAAATAAGATACAGCTATGCATTCCAATGAAGCAGCTATTCAAAATGATAAAAGTACATTTATTGACAGGAAAAGAGGGCCACAATAAAAATATATATATATATAGGTAGAAGCATTGTTTATTTTGATGTGTATATATATCCACTCAGGTATTTTTTATTCGTTATTCATATATATACATAGATATATTTTGGGATGGGGAGTGCTATTTTAAACAAACTGTAGTGATTTGTCTTCTACAGGCTGGTAGGGGTGGAAGTGATGTAGATGGTGATCAGAAGAGAGCAGACTCATGCCAGTGAGAATAAATCTCTATGCTACTTCCTTCTGCCTCTACAAACCAGGGCAAACTGGTCTTGCTAAGATTCTAATCATGTTAAAAGAAAGATTATAATTTTAGAACCTAGAGTAGATTATTTTGCCTAATATACTTTAGCTTTTTTGCAATGTACATTATTTGCATAAGAAAAATCTTAAAGGATATAGTTCCTATCTTCAAGAAGCTCTTATAGAAGAGATGATAGAAACAAAACATTGCCACACAATATTACAGAGGATATAGAGAGAGTATATATTCATGAGAGCACAGAGGAAAAAGCCAGTAGGAGGTTCCTAGAAAGGTTCCCCCTAGGATCTGGTCCTTGAATTTTGTGTGTGTGTGAAGTTGCTCAGTCGTATCCGACTCTTTGCAACCCCATGGACTGTAGCCTACCAGGTTCCTCCATCCATGGGATTTTCCAGGCAAGAATACTGGAGTGGGTTGCCATTTAATAATCAAAGTCTCTCAGAGAGACTACTGAACATCAACACACAAAGGAGCCTGATGATCCAGTAGGACTGGATCTTGGATGGTGTATATGGAAATCCACATCAGTTCAGTTCAGTTTAGTTCAGTCACTCAGTCGTGTCTGACTCTTTGCAACCCCATGAATTGCAGCACGCCAGGCCTCCCTGTCCATCACCAACTCCCGGAGTTCACTCAGACTCATGTCCATCAAGTTGGTGATGCCATCCAGCCATCTCATCCTCTGTCGTCCCCTTTTCCTCCTGCCCCCAATCCCTCCCAGCATCAGAGTCTTTTCCAATGAGTCAACTCTTCGCATGAGGTAGCCCAAAGTACTGGAATTTCAGCTTTAGCATCATTCCTTCCAAAGAACACCCAGGACTGATCTCCTTTAGAATGGACTGGTTGGATCTCCTTCCAGTCCAAGGGACTCTCAAGAGTCTTCTCCAACACCACAGTTCAAAAGCATCAATTCTTTGGCACTCAGCTTTCTTCACAGTCCAACTCTCACATCCATACATGACCACTGGAAAAACCATAGCCTTGACTAGACGGACCTTTGTTGGCAAAGTAATGTCTCTGCTTTTGAATATGCTATCCAGGTTGGTCATAACTTTCCTTCCAAGGAGTAAGTGTCTTTTAATTTCATGGCTGCAGTCACCATCTGCAGTGATTTTGGAGCCCAGAAAAATAAAGTCTGACACTGTTTCCACTGTTTCCCCATCTATTTCCCATGAAGTGATGGGACCCGATACCATGATCTTCGTTTTCTAAATGTTGAGCTTTAAGCCAACTTTTTCACTCTCCTCTTTCACTTTCATCAAGAGGCTTTTTAGTTTCTCTTCACTTTCTGCCATAAGGGTGGTGTCATCTGCATATCTGAGGAGATCCACATGGGGAGGGCTATTAAGTGGTTGGAAGAAGAGGCTGTAGTAGTAGATGGGAACCAGATGACAAAATACAAGTTAAAAGTGGAGCCTTCATCCTCAACATGATGAAGAGTTACTGAAGACTACTCTTGCCTTTAACAAAAAAATAAACACAATATTAAGAATTTTTTATTTTTTTTAATATAAATTTATTTATTTTAATTGGAGGCTAATTACTTCACAATATTGTATTGGTTTTGCCATACATTGGCATGAACTCACAAAGGGGAACATGTGTTCCTCATCCTGAAACCCCCTCCCACCTCCATTAAGAATTTTTTAATGTTAATTTTTTTTGCAATCATAGGACAAGGACACAGAACATCATCTCTGTTCACAACCTGAAGCTGTAGGTCCTTTAGACTAACTCTTTCAGATTGGAGCACTATGACCAACCCTGGGTCTCCTGCATTGCAGGCAGATTCTTTACCATCTGAGCTATGCAGGATGCCCTATCTGCAAAGCAAGACTCCTGATTGGGGTCAGTAGGTAAGAAATTTTTCACTGGTCTAAGAAGCAATAAGAGAAATAAGTATAATGTAATAAATCTTGTATAAATCTAAATCTATTCAAAGCAAACTCCTGGAGATAGTGAAGGACAGGGAAGCATGGCATGCTGCAGTCCACAGGGGTCACAGAGTCAGACATGACTTAGGGACTAAACAACAACAAATCTAGTCAATTTTTAAACTTGTTTCTGATGTCTATCATTAGCAAAACAAAAAATAATCTTCTGTCAGCAGCCCCTGAGTTTTCTTTAGTTTCTCCATCATGAAAGAAAGCTTAAGTTCAGGGAACCACTAGACTCTAGTCTAGTTTCACTAGACAGTGAAAATAGACCAAAAAAGGGGGGGGGGGGGGGCGCAGAATCAGTGAGCAAAAACACAGGAAAAACGAGAGAAATCGGAGAAAGGAAATTCCAATGGTCTAGAAGAAAGTGTGGAGGTGAAAAAGGAACTAAATTTAATAACAAAGCATTTGTTCTCTGCACGATGGAATCAATCTTTTATTTAAGAGACACAGTATATCCTTCTTTTAAATGTTTCATGCCAAATATCTAGTTTATATGTTTCTATTTTTAGGAGAATCATTGGAGCCTGAAATGCAAGAGAGGTATGTGTGTTAGAAGCACTGGCTATAAGGAAATTTTTTACCAAGTGAAACTTTATTCTTCCAGTTTTTAATACTGGGGAAAAAACCCTCAGTAGAACGTGTTGACAAGGAAGGAATTAAGATTATGTTCTGGCTTGTGGAATGCAGAGAAATTGCATGTATTTGCTGGGAGCTTCACCTTATAATTCACTTATCCTCTGTATAATCTTCTTTTTCTCCAGGGTTGTTCTTGTCTCCATCCTATAGTTAGTTCACTTGCAGGCACTTGCTCCTAGTCTGACTCGAGTGGTTGTATTCTAGCTACCCACTTTAAGGCTTGCAAATCCCAGAGTCTTTACCCTGTCTTCTCTGTGCATCCCTGCAGGGCACCCAGGCCCACAGACTCATTTAAGTTTGTTTACCTACTTTTCCTTCCACCAAAGAGCAATAAAGAAAATGACCTTAGTGCCATAATCCTCAACCCTGATTTATAGACTAAGGCATCCCATTAGTGGTTTTAATTTCAATCCTAACAATCAATTGTGTTTTGGCAGGATATCTCAAAGTTAAACATCATAAAGCTAGGTTTAATGTCAACTTATTGCTGTATAAATGGAAATATCCTTTTCATATTTCACTTTCCATTTGTGTTCCATCATAATAAAAATTAAATCCCTCTGTCTCTAGCAAATGTGTAGTACGTTTAGTTAAGAGACAAGAAGAATAGAAGTTAGAAGGGCAGATTGAAAGACAGGTTTGAAAACGACAGATACAGATATTCAAATCAGACTTTCCCTTTTAAAGAACAAACATTTGAGTTTTGTAAAATCCATCAATGTGTGTTTCCTTATAAATAACAAAAGAGGAGGATAAATTTAAAGCCACCCATATGAGTTTTAAAAAATGTTGCATTTTTGCCAGGTAAGAAAATATTTTGAGTGTATGTCACTATTTTATTTATTTATTATTTTGGCCTCAAGGCTTTGCGATTTTCGGTTCCCCGACCAGGGATTTAACCCAGGCCCTTGGCAGTGAGAGCTAGAGTCCTAACCACTGGACTGCTAGGGAATTCCCTATGTTACTATTTTATTTTCTTCTTCATCATAATTATTTCTAACATACAAATAATTTATAAACATATTTTACCATCAATGATTTAAATTTTTATAAGCATTTTTAGTAAAATATATAAATCTATCTTCAATTCTATTCAGCTTTTTCTACTCTCCTGCCTAAAAATATCTACAATAAGAATTGTTTGCATTCCTCCTCTTTGGGGTATATTTTAAGCAGCTAAAAATGAATCTAATTTCTCAATAATTCAGAGTATGTATCAGAAAGATATATAAATTAAGCACAAGAGGCTTGCATTGAAAAAAAATATACTACTATGACCATCTCTTAATTGAGGATTAATAATAAGTATCATTTAGAAAGTATGTAATAAGTAGCTAAAAACTTCATACACATGTGTATACAGACACATACATACAGAAATACAGACATATGTAATTTTGTTTTTCTTTATAATGACACCATGAGGTGGGTGCTTTTGATGTCTCATTTTATAGATAAGGAAACTGAGATTTATTGAATGGAGGCACTTGGTTAGTAAGAGTCAAAGTCAGAGACAAAATCTAAGTCTGTCTAATTCTGAAATCCATTGACAATAGCCTAGGTAATTGTGAAACATGTAAGCAGAACAGTAGCCCTATAAATCATGATCATTCAGCTCAAAATGACAGCTAACACTGACAACCTTACTATAAATGCTCTAGTGAGAAAACACTCTCATTCTTTGCAAAGTCCATTTCACACCTCCTCAATGCCTGGCACCTAGGCATCGCATGTTCAGTCACTCAGTCGTGTCCGACTCTGCGCCCCATGGACTATAACCCACCAGGCTCCTCTGTTTGTGGGATTTCCCAGGCAGGAATACTGAAGTGGGTTGTCATTTGGCACCCTAGGAGTCACTTATACATATATATTTAATAACAATAGTAATTATAATAGCAAGCACTTAAGACAACGACATGCTCCAAGTACTTTTCTCACCTTTACTTATATCTAACTCATTTAATTCACACAACACATCTATGAGGTAGTTACTATTGCTATGCCCATATTACAGATGAGGAAACTGAGGTACAAAGAGTTGAGGAAACCTGTCCTCAACAAGTAGTAAGTGGCAGAATTAGACTTCAAGCCCAAGCAGTTGTGGTTCCATAATCTATAGTCTAAATAAACAGATGAATGAACAAATCACAATGATTTTTGTCGACATAAATAAAAATGTATCACTGCTTTGATTTGTTTACTGCATGCAAAGTAAACATTTTAACGTCTCAGCCCAGCCTGCAAGGTTAGCTAGGATCTCCGACTTCATCTTTTGTCTCACATTTTATGCCTCTCACTCCATTCTGATACAACAAATTTGCTTCAGTGGGTTTTTTTCCCCCAGTTGGAACCCTTCACACATGCTGTTTCTTCTCTAGGGAAAGTCATCCCTATATTCTTAACTGGTTAATTCCTATTCATCATTAAAGACTCCACCTAAATACAGCTTCTTGTGAGAAAGTTTCTCTGATATGCCAATATAACCCAGATGTCTACTTTTGTTATAAAATCCAATAACATATAAAACAATTTCAAATTATGCTTGCCAGTGTGTGTAGATCTAAATGTCTTTCTCTTTCATAAGTTACCTTATAAACTTGAGGAGAATAAAGGCTTTGCCTCTTTTTTTCTATATATAGCCTGTACTGGGTCCTAGATAAAGGTTGCCAAAAGAGAGAAAGGAACTCAGTCAAAAGCATTATTCATAATGAACTCTTTTAATATTGTATGTGTATTTGAATGATTGAAAATTGTCAAATAAATTTGCCAAGCGCTAATTTAAAAACCAATACATGTTGAAAGAATATTCATCACAGTTTTGAGGAGCTAAGATTGAATATATAACAGAGAAGAAAACTGACTTCATACTGGCTCTGTTTTTCCTTAACCTTTGTATTCTATTGCTTTTGCTACAAATTAATCACTAAAGGGATGTTGCCTATAGCTTAGAGTATACATAATGGTCCATTTCCTGAGATCCTGCCTCCCAGGCCTGAGTTAAGCTAAAATACCTTTGTTTAGTTCACAGGAAACATCCTGACCAGGCCTACCTGTGAAAGGCTGCAGGAAAGAAGAAATAAACATATCCACTCCAGAGTCTGGCTGGAACCAGGAACTATCTGCAATAACTTAATGTCTTTTTTTTTTTTTTTTGGAGAAGGCAACGGCAACCCACTCCAGTACTCTTGCCTGGAAAATCCCATGGGTGGAGGAGCCTGGTAGGCTGCAGTCCATGGGGTGGCTAAGAGTCGGACACAATTGAGCGACTTCACTTTCACTTTTCACTTTCCTGCATTGGAGAAGGCAATGGCAACCCACTCCAGTGTTCTTGCCTGGAGAATCCCAAGGACGGCGGAACCTGGTGGGCTGCTGTCTATGGGGTCGCACAGAGTTGGACACGACTGAAGAGACTTAGCAGTAGCAGCAGCAACGTCTTTTTTATTTTACCTCCTCACCCCCTTCTGCTCTATAAAAGAAACTAGCGTCAAACCTGGGCAAGATGGTTCACTGCGATACTAGTCCACCATCTTCTTGGTTTACTGGTTTTCTGAATAAAGTCGTTATTCCTTGCCTCAACAACTAATTTTTTCAATTTACTAGCCTGTCGTGGGGTGAGCAGTATGAGCTTAAGTGTTAGTCGCTCAGTCGTGCCTGACTCTTTGTGACCCCGTGGACTGCAGCCCACCAGGCTCCTCTGTCGAAGTGATTTTCCAGGCAAGGATACTCGAGTGGGTTGCCATTTCCTTCTCCAGGGGATCTTCCCAGCCCAGGGATCAAACCCAGGTCTCCTACACTGCAGGCAGATTCTTTACCAACTGAGCTACAAGGGAAGCCTTAGTATGAGCTTGGACTCTAACAAATAAGGTTATCAAGTCAAGGATGCAACCAAAACCAAGGCAGATTCACCTCCTCTTTTCTTCCTCACCATGTGAAAAATGAGGCTAAGCTTGTGACAACAGTACACCCCGTCTTCTTTGAGAAATATCTCCCCACCACCACCATCACAGGGCTCTGTTACAGTGTGAGCAAAGGACCATGTCAGGCCAGTCGGGGCCTCAACACCTCTAGTAACCATGATTCATTCAGAGACAAGTCCAAGACCCTGATTGGTCAGAGTCCTCCATGTGACTGCTGTGCCATTTCAAATAATGTGAATTTCTTCTTCGCTTTTGGAGTCGCAATTATGGGAGATTTTAAATTTAGGGTTGATTACTAGCCATCTTCCAAAATTACATGGAGAAAAATCTCTCTACACTACAACAGAAAGAAGCCAAAATACTAGCATGAACAGAAACAGAGATAAGAAACCAAGAGAAACCTCTAGTCATGTAAGTCCTGCTATTCAACTGTACCCAAAGTCAGCTGTCTCCCAGATTTCCCAGGTATATGAGCAAGTATTTTTTTTGAGAAGGGCTGTTAATTACAGCCATATCCCCCAATTCATCCATCTTCCCAACCAGCTAACACTTCTAGTACTTGAAACCACAAGGTCTCACAGAGCCCCATTTCAAGATCTACAGAGAACATAAGGTTGTTGGTTTGACTCAGGCTTATGGTGAGCTTATCCACAGTGCCTAACAACAGGAAACCCTGTCCTAATCATAAAATCATACCAGGCCAACCAGAGTCAGGGAGAGTGAATATCCCTGAGGAAGGAAGTAAAAAGGAAGAAACTCACCCCGTCTGGAACAGCTTCTGTACCCCTGTCGCCGGCATTACAGGTGAGGCTCCTGGGGAAACATCATCTGAGTGAAGAGAATTTCACCCCATCAGGCCTGGCTTCCTCGCAAGAAGTGTGATTACAGAGGCTGCTGTTGGTTTGAACCTGAGTCTGGGTTATCACTATTTTAAACTTCGTGAACAAGTAATCCTAAAATCATCTTGTAACAGTTGGAATTTGGCTTAAAGCTCAACATTCAGAAAACGAAGATCATGGCATCCGGTCCCATCACTTCATGGGAAATAGATGGGGAAACAGTGGAAACAGTGTCAGACTTTATTTTTCTGGGCTCCAAAATCACTGCAGATGGTGACTGCAGCCATGAAATTAAAAGACACTTACTCCTTGGAAGGAAAGTTATGACCAACCTAGATAGCATATTCAAAACCAGAGACATTACTTTGCCAACAAAGGTTCTTCTAGTCAAGGCTATGGTTTTTCCAGTGGTCATGTATGGATGTGAGAGTTGGACTGTGAAGAAAGCTGAGCGCCGAAGAATTGATGCTTTTGAACTGTGGTGTTGGAGAAGATTCTTGAGAGTCCCTTGGACTGCAAGGAGATCCAACCAGTCCATTCTGAAGGAGATCAGCCCTGGGATTTCTTTGGAAGGAATGATGCTAAAGCTGAAACTCCAGTACTTTGGCCACCTCA
>NW_011495085.1:1976097-1994917 GCF_000754665.1 Bison bison bison
TTGGACTGTGAAGAAAGCTGAGCGCCGAAGAATTGATGCTTTTGAACTGTGGTGTTGGAGAAGATTCTTGAGAGTCCCTTGGACTGCAAGGAGATCCAACCAGTCCATTCTGAAGGAGATCAGCCCTGGGATTTCTTTGGAAGGAATGATGCTAAAGCTGAAACTCCAGTACTTTGGCCACCTCATGCAAAGAGTTGATTCATTGGAAGAGACTCTGATGCTGGGAGGGATTGGGGGCAAGAGGAGAAGGGGACGACAGAGGATGAGATGGCTGGATGGCATCACTGACTTGATGGACGTGAGTCTCAGTGAACTCCGGGAGTTGGTGATGGACAGGGAGGCCTGGCCCGCTGTGATTCATGGAGTCGCAAAGAGTCAGACACGACTGAGCGACTGATCTGATCTGTTAGAAACTGAGGTCTTCATTTCATTTTATCCAGAGTTCCTCAGTGCCTAAGAAGAAGAGGGAGAAACAGTACAAAGTTAAATGAGCTTCTAAATAGATTTTTTTTTTTAACTCAGCATAAACAGCAGCCTGAAGGCTAAATGCAGGCTCATCATAAAATGTGGGCTTTTTGACAAAGAATTCTATTATTTTTTAGGATTTCTCATTCCAAGAGCTTGGTTTTCCAAAGAGAAATGGACTCAGGTCATATTAATTGTTAATATTTGGAGAACATTTACTGGAAGGCAGGTGCCACTGCTTCTTGTTTGACATGATTTAGCCTTTTTAATAATCTATTGTCTTCATTTTGCTGATGAGAAATTACAGCTTAGATTATTTGTGCAAATTCACACAGCTGTGTAACCACAAGCTTTCTCTAGTATTTCCAGTTTCTCTACCTTTTCTAGAACCTCCAAACTGCCCACCAATCTTGGGTCTCTCTAGGCAGCTCTTTCTTTCACTGTGTACATCCTTGTTACTCTGTATAAAATCTCTACCCTAGACTTAGCCATTTTGTCCTACTCTCTGGGAGATTCCTTAACTTTATTTTCCATTTCTTTTATAACACTTTCAAAATTTAATGAACACCTTTAATTTCCAAAAGCACTCATTTGTTCTATGAATTTCCTCAACCATGGCATCCTTAATTCCTCCTGTAAGGATACTTATTAGAACGTATTTGTATTTCTCTCTTGTTCCGTGTCTTACTGAAAGGCAAGTACGTATGCCTGACCCATGATGAGGCCAAACAATACCAACACGTTGGAGTTTGGAGCAGAGAAAGGTCTCCTGCAAGGAAAGGAATGGCACAGGCCTTAAAACCCTCAAACTCCTGGAAAGCTCTCAGCTAAGCCCTTTGCTAAGAAAGGGGACGAAGGCATGAGGGGAGCTGTAAACATCTTGGTGTCAGTCTTTGTTCTGGAGGTCAAGGCTGGTCAGGGAACGTGTTCCTGTAAATCTCTATCTAACAAGTGTTACTCTCTGTTCTGACAAAACAGGCCCAGGTGAGGAGGCACGACTCTCCCCTCTGAGGTTGTGGTCCTGGCTGAGAGGAGGCAGAGCTTAGCTAGCAGCTCCCTCAGGGCCAGGTCCCCAGACCCTATCCAGCCTTCATCACTGAGGGAGCTGGGCGCCCAGGACCCAACTGGCTCTCAGGCTCCTCAGGCCACCCATATGGCAGGGGCAAGTCCTGCAGACAGTGTCCCGGGCAGACGGCCACTGCCCTTAGGTCATAGAGGTGAGGGCAAGGGTTACTGCCACAAGGCCTGGGCCAGGCCAGTGGGCGGCCACTGAGAGGTCTGTGTCCGTGCAGGACACAGCCTCCCATCTGTCTGCTGGGCCCCCAGATCACCCACTGGACGGAGGCTGGATGATTTGGAGGGCCCTGGAAAGAAGGCTGGGACTCACCTCTTACCTCACTCTCTGCCTGAACCATCGCTCCACCGACCTTGGCTGAATGGGACCTCTAATGGTCACTTACTGACGGTTGCTCGCTTGAGGGATGGGTCCATTGCAGCATCAACCAATGGCCAAGTAGGCCCACTAATGGTCACTCGCTGAGAGTTGCTCCCTTGGGGGAGGGCCCATTGCAGTTCTTCCCAATAGCTGAGCAGCATTAGTGGTCTGCTGGTAACCAGCTGCCTGCTAAGAGGGTGGGAGGCTAACAGAGTGCTGCACTGCGGCCTCCTAAGGACTGCACTGGGCCTGCGCTCCATACAAGGAGACTTTCTAGAACGTGTCTGTTTCTCATTTGTTCCTTTCACTACATTCATTTATTTTCCAGTGGTGTTGGAGCATTACCTTGGATGTGGGGTGATCCCATATTCTTTGTTCATATTTGAATGTAAGTGGAGCTGAAGATGGAAGGGGAACAGGATCTGAGGAACAGGTGCTAGACAGAAACTTGAGACCGAACATAAAACACCCTCCTTTCTGACCCTATTATACTGGGTTGGCGAAAAGTTCAGGTTTTTCCCATAAGATGTCACGATAAATCCCAAAGAATTTTGGGGCCAGCCCAATAGGAGCTTACTCCTTGGAAGGAAAGTTATGACTAACCTAGATAGCATATTCAAAAGCAGAGACGTTACTTTGCCAACAAAGGTCCGTCTAGTCAAGGCTATGGTTTTTCCTGTGGTCATGTATGGATGCGAGAGTTGGACTGTGAAGAAAGCTGAGCGCCAAAGAATTGATGCTTTTGAACTGTGGTGTTGGAGAAGACTCTTGAGAGTCTCTTGGACTGCAAGGAGTCCAACCAGTCCATTCTGAAGGAGATCAGCCCTGGGATTTCTTTGGAGGGAATGATGCTGAAGCTGAAACTCCAGTACTTTGGCCACCTCATGTGAAGAGTTGACTCATTGGAAAAGACTCTGATGCTGGGAGGGATTGGGGGCAGGAGGAGAAGGGGATGGCAGAGGATGAGATGGCTGGATGGCATCACCGACTCGATGGACGTGAGTTTGAGTGAACTCCGGGAGTTGGTGATGGACAGGGAGGCCAGGCGTGCTGCGATTCATGCGGTCACAAAGAGTCAGACACAACTGAGCAACTGAACTGAACTGAACAGGAGCTTAGGAAGACTTAAGGAGATGCAATTGTACTGAAAAGATTACCCCGTAACATTGTCCCAGCTGTCACTCACCAAGATACAAGCGAACGCCATGAAGGAGTCTGGATGAGGGGACCCATTCTGGTCTCCGAGATCTTTTGTTTACGTCCAGCTGTTCTGTCAAGATTTGGTCTACCATTTTTTAATCTTTCTTCCAGGCCCTGCACAGGTGGGTCTTTGCTTCTTAACCCTGAAAGTGACCGTGTAACACCTGCTGTTCCTCTCACTGAAATGATCTTGTTTCTTCTTTTGAGTAACTGCCTTCTCCAGGCACAATTGGCATTCTTCCGCTTGACTGCTTTGTTCTCGTTTGTTATCGACTATGAGGAACATTTTAAAGGGTTTCTGGCCAAAGAGACTATTTCTGCCTGGAGTCCAAAATGAAAATATATCTGACCCTTGTGTGGAGCTATTAAATGTCATTCAGTCACGGAGGCCGTGCAGTGTCACCTGGTGCCGGGTCCCGCGAAACCAAACCACTGTCTCCCGCCAGTGTAGTCTGCGCATGCTCCACAGCGGCCATTCCAGGAATTGCCCGTAGCTGAGGAAGCTGCTTTAACCAAGTTTCTTTCAGCCTCTCCACCCCATCAGCCCACATCTGATGATTGGCCATCATAGGTGTGCAAAGGCCTGGCCCCCTTTTCTCTATCTGGGAGACATTTGAAGGCCCCTCAGAATGCCAGTAGAATAGGCTGAGATTTCAGTGGCAGTCACGTGGTGGGTCAGCTTCTCCCTCTGCCTAATCCTGCCTCCCTTTCTTACAAACCTTCTGCATGTAACCATCCATCCGAGTCTGTTCCAGGGAACCCAATCTAATGACTAACGTCAGTAAGGTTTAATGATCTCTTCATGTTCAATATCTAACAGGTTACATTAGATGTAGTCAAGTGTGGAAAGAGAAATGAATCATTGATTCTGCCATTAAGAGAGAACTAATTCACAATTATCTTCCTCTAAAGTATTGGCCATTTTACATTTCATAATTTACATTTACTAATGCATAGCTCTTTGAGTAATGAGTTTATAGGAAAAACATGAGTTAGATGGAAAAAAGCACTCTACCTGACTCAACTTTTATTCAGTTCTGATTATTTCATCTGTTCTAATTTTAGGACATAGCATTTTTAGATAATTTTGGAAAACTCTGTCCATAACTCGTGTTTAATTTCAGTTTCAAAACTTCAGGTACAGTGTTAAATGTGAAGAATTTTTATTTTCAAATCTGAAATCTCAATAAAAGTTTCAAGTACACATATAGTTTTGTCTGTCCAGCATTCCTTACTTTGGGAATTCTTCCCATTCCTATAGCTTGTGGTTCCATCCCAGTGGGCTGTCAGTATGATGCTGCCTTGTCTCCAAACCTGAGCAGTGACCTAGACTGGGTAATAAGAGTACTTTATCTCCCCAGACAAAACTATAATTCAAAAAGATAATGCACCCCTATGTTAGCACTGCTCACAATAGCCAAGACATGGAAATCACCAAATGTCCATGGACAGATGAATGAATAAAGAAGATGTGGTACGTATATATTACTATGGAATAGTACTCAGCCATTCAAAAAGAACAAAATAATTCCACTTGCAGGAACACAGATGGAATTAGAGATTATCATACTAAGTGAAGTAAGTCAGGGAAAGACATAACCATATGATATCATATGTGGAATCTAAAATATGACACAAATGAATTTATCTATGAAACAGACTCACAGACACAGAGAACAGACTTGTGCTTGCCAAGTGGGAGGGTGGGTGGAAGAGGGAGGGATTGGGAGCTTGAAATTAGCAAGTATAAACTATTATATATAGGATGGATAAACAAGGTCCTACCGTATAGCACAGGGAATGATACTCAATATCCTGTGATAAACCATAATGGAAAAGATTATGACGAAGAATATATGTATATATATTTATAACTTAATCATGTTGCTCTACACCAGAAACTAACACAGCATTGTTAATCAATTATACTTGAATAAATAAATAAAGAGTACTCTATCTCCTTGGGCCAGAGAGAATTTATGGCCCAGATAAGGCTAACAAGACTCTTCCTTGGAATTCATATACACATCCTGAGGGAGAGAAAGTACATAGCCTTGGAACATCTCTGAGCTTCCTGTAGGCAGCTTTACTTTGTGTACTAAGATCTTATGAACAGAATGAAGCCAACATTGAGAAAAGCAAAGTCAAAAAGTAATGTGAGTCCCTGGTTGCAGTCAGAGGGGTCCAGCCTGCCTTTTAGACTCCCCACTTACATAAACCAATAAATTCTAATTTACTTGAATAGTGCAAGTCAGGGTTTTGTCGCTTAAAAAAACACCTAATGCAAAGATTTACAATTCTTTGCATCAGTCACCATCCTTACACTCAGAATTATCCTTCTAAGAAGATTAAAAGGTCTAAAACTTCCAGCTCCAAAATGAATGAGTCACTGGTATGAAATGTAAGTGTGGGGAATATAGTCAATAATTATGTAATATCTTTGTGACAGATGGTAACTAGGCTTGTTGTGGTGATCAGCTGAAATGAGTAGAAGTATAAAATCACTATGTTGTGTACCAGGAACTAACATAGTTAGTTATAGGTCAATTTTACTTTAGAAAGAAACAAAACAAACTCATAGAAAAAGTGATCAGATTTGTAGTCAAGAGAGGTGGGAGATAAGGGGAGGGAATTGGATGAAGGTGGTCAAAGGCACATTTCCAGTTATAAGTAAGGGACGTCAGGCTTCCCAGGTGGCACTGGTGGTAAAGAACCCACTTGGCAATGCAGAAGATGTGAGACATGGGTTTGATCCTTGGGTTGGGTAGATGCCCTGGAGGAGGGCATGACAACCCACTCCAGTATTCTTGCCTGGAGAATCCCTTGGAGAGAGAGAGAGACCAGGCAGGTTCCTCAGAACCTATGTTCTTCAGAACATAGGTTCACAAGGAGTTGGACACAACTTGAGCGACTTAGCACACAGGCATGAGGGACCTCAAGGCTGTGTATTGTCACTCTGCTTATTTAACTTATATGCAGAGTACATCAGTAATATGCTGGGCTGGATGAAGCACAAGCTGGAATCACAATTGCCAAGAGAAATATCAATAACATCAGATATACAGATGACACTACCCTAATAGAATGTGAAGAGGAAATAAAGAGCCTCTTGATGAAGGTGAAAGAGGAGAGTGAAAAAGCTAGCGTAAAACTCAGCATTCAAAAAACTAAGATCATGGCATCCAGTCCCATCACTTCATGACAAATAGATGGGAAAACAATGGAAATAGTGACAGATTTTATTTTCTTGGGCTCCAAAATCACTGCAGATGGTGACTGCAGCCATGAAATTAAAAGATGTTTGCTTCTTGGAAGAAAAGCTATGAAAAACCTAGAAAACATATTAAAAAGCAGAGATTACTTTCCCAACAAAGGTCCGTCTATGTCAAAGCTATAGTGTTTCCAGTAGTCATGTATGGATGTGAGAGTTGGACCATAAAGAAGGCTGAGTGCCAAAGAAATGATGCTTTTGAACCCTGGTGCTGGAGAAGACTCTTGAGAGTCCCTTGGACTGCAAGGAGATCCAACCAGTCAATACTAAAGGAAATGAACACTGAATATTCATTGGAAGGACTGATGCTAAAGCTGAATTTCCAATACTTTGGCCACCTGATGCGAAGAGCCAACTCATTAGAAAAGACCCTGATGCTGGGAAAGATTGAAGGCAGGAGGAAAAGGGGACGACAGAGGACGAGATAGTTGGATGGCATCACTGACTCAATGGACATGAGTTTGAGCAAGCTCCAGATGGTGAAGGACAGGGAAGCCCAGCGTACTACAGTCCATGGGGTCGCAAAGCATTGGACACAACTGAGGGACTGAACAACAATGAGATGTAATATACAACATGATAAATATAATTAACATGGCTTTAGATTATATATTAAAGTTGCTGAGAGTAAATTCTAAGAGTTGTCATTACCAGGAAGTTTTTTTTCTGTTTCTTTTTCATGTATACAAGACAATGGATGTTCACTAACTTGTGATAACCATGTCATGATGTATGTAAATCAAATCATTGTGGTGCTCACCTTAAATTTATCCAGTTCTGTATGTCAATTATACCTCAATAAAGCTGGAAGAAAAAATTTTTTCTCATTAAAAACTAAAACATCCCTCTGAGGACTCCATTTCCAGCATCATTTTTCAACATCCATTGTATTCCACACACAATTAGACTCATTGCAATCACTTTCCCAGGCTCCTTTAGCTGTTTTCCTTATGTGGTCATAGCACATGATATTTTTACTCACCCAGTGCTTATATGTCTTCATAAAGCACTACTTTATAACCTTGCAGCAAATAGTTCCCAGTTTCTGAAATAGACCAGTTTCTATTTAAGAGACCCTCAGACAGTAAAGAGCATCTGCCTACAATGTGGGAGACCCGGGTTCAATCCCTGGGTCGGGAAGATCCAGAGAAGGAAATGGCAACCCACTCCAGTATTCTTGCCTGGAAAAATCCCATGGACAGAGAAGCCTGGTGGGCTACAGTCCATGGAGTCGCAAAGAGTCGGACATGACTGAGTGACTTCAGTTCCAAGTCCTGGTATGCTACATTTTTTTCTTTTTTTTAATAATAATTTGTCTGTGGCAAGGTGAATTTTAGGATCATGAAACTGCAACCAAAGCAACACGGTTTCCCCGATGGCAGTTTTCTCAAATTGCTGACATATTGCTTAGGAGAAAATAGCCCCCATAGTGCTAAATTTGCAAACCTGAATCTGTTGAGGCAGCAAATATCACATGCTTCATTAAAATAGTTAAGCCAGTCATGGGACAATTAATTGTGGAAAACTGCCGTTCAAGTGCCTAATAAAGAAGCATCCCCAAAACACGACAGGGATGACTTATATACCATCTTAATTAAATACGTCCCAAGAATCATGGTGACAAGATTAGCTCATCAACAGATGATTTTTGCAGCTCTAGATTAAAACTGTTCTGCAAACAAAAAAGCCTGTGACTCGGGTTATGAGTTTATGTTGATGTTCAACCCATCTGTTAACTGCTGACATTTTCACAGGTGCTCAAGAGGCATGAACGTGAAGGCAAAAATAGAACCCCAAGCCAAAAACACACAGTCGGTGCCTCTTTGGCCACTAGGGAAGCTTTACAGCTTCTATTAGGCACGATTTGTACCCTATTTGCATAAGTAACTCTGGGTTACAGAATCACAGGATGTTAGAATCAGGAAGCACATAATAGATTACCTAGTGTAATTCCTTGAAATTGAGGCTCTTGGAGATAAAATGATTCACCTGATATTTCACAGCTAGTGGCTGACACAGCCAGGAGCAGAATCCAGTTTCTTTGCAGTATGTCTGGAGCCACCTGACTACTTCCCTTTTGTAAACTGTTCCTTCCCCATAACCCATAGGTTTGCTCCAAACTCAAGCTGTGGTTTTGTGGCAAAAGCACTAGGTCTTGGGTTATAGAACCCAGATTTAAGCCCGAGCCTTGACACTTTGTAGATGTGTGACCCTGGCCAAATCACGTAACATTTCTGGGCTCCATTTTTTGTCTCTTCATCTTTTCTTCTATCTCACAGGGCTGTCATTGGAACTAAATAAGTGACACAAAGCACTTTGCAAACTATAAATCAGTTTGCAGATGCAAAGTGAAATAATTCTAACCACATCATAATAGTGGTATAAAAGGAAAAAACAGGTAACAGAGCAGCAGTTAACTGTTCTCAGCAGAACACTGAGCTCTTTGTCCACAGGGTTTCTTCCTAGAGAGAGAACACATATCTAGAAGAGTTTGACATTTCAAAGGACAACAAATGAACAGATTCCTGGAGTTTGTGTTGTAAGTCAGAGTATTCTACCCATTAAACAAAGAGGTGGTAAATCTGGAAGATTTACTATTGAGGGTGCCTTGAACTGAGAGGACCAAGAAGACCTGACTCACAGGGTCTGAAATGATGGAGGTCGGGCAACTCCAGCTGTGGTTTGTCAGGATCTCAGTTCAGCATCTCTGCGATTCTCTTGGTTCCACACTCCTCCTTATATTGGCTTCTTCTTGGATGGTGGCACCCTTTCCAGCCACCACATCCTGACGGGGTAAAGTTCAGAGGTTAAAAAGCTCTGCTTCTTCAGTGTCACCTACTTGAAACTGAAAAAATCATACCAGAAGCCCCCAGGAGAACGCCCCTCGTACTTCTGTGGCCTGAAATGGATACCATGGAAGTACTACAAATGGCTTAAAATAATCAGGACAAAGGCACCTGAACAATTGGCATAGATGATCTTATTTATAAAGCAGAAATAGAGACACAGATGTAGTGAACAAACATACAGGTACCAATGGGGAAGGGTGGGATGGGATGAATTGGGATATTGGGATTGATATATATGCACTATTGATTCTATGTATAAAATAGATAACAAATGAGAACCCACTGTCTAGCACAAGGAACTCACTCAATGCTCTGTGGTGACCTAAAGGAAATACAAAAAAGGAGGGGATATATGTAAACGTACAGCTGATTCACTTTGCTATACAGTAGAAATCAACACAACATTGTAAAGCAACTATACACCAATAAAAAAATGCTTTAAATCTAAATTCCAAAATAAATACATAAATAAGTAAAATAAAATAATCAGGATAGCAGTTTCCCAGCTGGTCCAGCAGTTAAGACTCTCCACTCCCAATGCAGGGGGCCTGAGTTCCATCCCTGGTTAGGGAACTAGATCCTATGTGCTGCAACTTAAGATCCTGAGGGCCACAGCTAAGACTCAGCATAGACAAATAAACATTTTTTTTAAAATGCTGGCTATAAAAAAAGAATCAGGATACATTAACCTGAGTTGGAGCCAGACTTTCCTCATGCTTAAGTGTATAGTGGAGGGGTGGATGCTTGAGCAAAATTAGGAAGGACAGACTCAGAGGATTCTGCTGCCATAAGCTTTCTCACTGTGGTGTCTCTGTCAGCAGTCTCGCCTCTCAGGAGCAATGATCAATAAAGGTGGTAGTCCTGATGAAAGCAGTGGGAAAGCTACGTATTGATGCCCATTCAGGGTCCAGCTTCTCAGTCCTAGAAAAAGTATTGTGAGTTTTTTCAGCATTCTGGGGTTTTTGTTCCCTTGCTATCATGCTGCTCCAGGGAGAAGTCAAGCTGGGAAACAGAAGAGCAAGACATACAAAGTTATGACATACAGAGTTGAATGGAGAAAACAGATTTCGAGAATTTAGTAAGAAGAGGAGCACCACTTGGAAGACTGAGATAGAGAAAGTGGCATCAGATAGACTCCAAATGCCATAGGAAATGGGAATGAACACATGAGGAAGGTTGGGCAAAATATGGGCAACCAAAGAGCAAAGTTGAAGTACATTCACATTCAAAACAAGTTTAAAGAAACACACTTGAGAGCCAGATTTGGCCTTGGCCTGTCACTCTGTTGTTATTAACAGAGTAGTTGAAGAGAGTCACTGGAGAATAATTTCTAGTCAAGTAGAGTCAAATGGAGAGACATTTGCATAAGTCTAAAGTTTAATCTTTAAAAAAAAAAAACTATTGTGAAAAAAGAAAATAACAACTTCCATATATTTAAAATGAATTCTGTTAGGTTCTATTTCATTTGTATGGATCATTTCACATATAATATAAAATATAAAAAGCTTCCCTAAACTATTATCCCCCAAAGTTTTATATTTTCAAGACTGATTCTCAACATAAAAAAAAGCAGTTCAAGATTTTTTCATGCCTAGGAAATCCAATTATATTATTTCTACTTGAGTGGTATTGGATCTAGCAGAAATTTAATATGCTTTATTTTTTCTACCCAGTGTATCAAAGATAACTGCTTTCTACCTCTTCTTTAAGTGCTCTGAAATCTGTGCGCCAACCATCTTCAAACAAAGAGGTGTGAGTGGTTTCCTATGCCACTTTAAGGCGTGTTTTGCTTAAGAGACACAGTACTAATGGTCATCCTGCAGTTCGGCTTTACAGTCTTGCTTCTTCTTACCTCAACTCGAATTACCATAAAAGACAAATAAAGTCACTTTCTCAACCATGTCAGGAGACCAGAGAGATGACTTCATAAATGTTAAAATAATTCAGCAACTATAAATGCACAAAGACAGGGCAAATGCACCTGAATCTATTTTTGGCTGGTGAACACTCTTAACCAATTTTGGCAGTATGAAAAGTCACGTGCATGCAATCTCAGCTCAAGGCAAACACCAGCATTAGCTTTGATTTGTTTCTATGGTTTCAAATCACTCCAGATGACACCCATGGTACAGCTTACAGTAATGCCTCCCACTAGAAGTCTGGTTCCAAAACCCTCTTTATCTAGCTACCTTCAAGAAATACTAACAAAACCAGTAATTCTGAATTCCTGAGTTTTTTAATCACTACTTTAAAAAGAAAACCCCTCTAAATGTTTGAGATTTCTTTGATAATGCTCTAAAATAAGTTTGGGTTGGGGTGAAATATTTATGCCCAAAGAGGAGAAATGTGTGTTTGAGTTTTGAGAATAAAGCACTAGGCCCCCTCTTTTATTATCTGGCTGATTCTCTTAATATTTATCATCATCCATATTTAATGAGCCCTCAATAAGCCTGCACCAATCTTTTGTTTAGATAGTATTTTGCTAGGTAATCATTGACTTTGATCAGTAGAAAATATTTAAATGACACATTTGTTAGTCACTCAGTCGTGTCTCTTTTGTGACCCCACGGACCCTAGCCTGCCAGGCTCCTCTGTCCATTGGGTTTCCCAGGCAAGAATACTGGAGTGGGTTGCCATTCCCTTCTCCAGGGGATTATCCCGACCCAGGGATTGATCTTGCATCTCTTGCACTGGCAGGTAGGTTCTTTACCAGTGAGCCACCAGGGAAGTACCAAATGGCACATTAGATATAAATAAATTAGGCCGCACCTAAGAAATTTAAGGAGTGACAAAGTTAGATATACTTATTACCATAGGAGAGCAAGATAAAAAGGATATCTGAGTTTTAGACGTACTACTTCCTGACAGAAAATTTTTAAGACAGATTTGCAGGCTGGATACACTGCAAAAATACACACTGTATTCTAAAAGGCCTTGACTAAAACTTCCTTATGAGACTCTCAACTTTATGTGATGGGTTGAATAATGTCTTCACAAAATTCACGTCCCCACAAGACCTATGGCAGTGGGGATAAAGAGAGGCAGATGGACTGATTATTATATTTAATATTAACAATATTAAAGATGTAATATTCAGAAGGACAGGAAAATGGAAGAATTGAGTTTCACTCCCTAATTCTGATTTGGGATCCTGGGTTAAGTGCAGTATCAGTCACTGATATGAGAAAAGATGAAAAGTAAGGAGAAGAATGAGACATGTTGGGTGTTGCATTAGGACTGCATTCAACCAGATACAAGAAACCCTACGGTAGTGGCTAATTCTTGTTTACTCATACAAAAAACCTGGGTGCAGACAACACAGGCTGGATTCTGGGTTAAACAATGCTATTAGGGACCCATTTCCTTCAGTCTTCCTCTTCTCCAGCCTTATGCATAGTTTTCATTTCCTGTGATCCCAAGGGCCTCCTGTGCCTCCAGAGTTCTCAGCAAAGAAGTAAGGAGAAGTGGCACCAGGAGATTCCCGAATGTGTGACATTTCTAGAACTTTTAACATGGCCACCTTTAACTGTAAAGGAGGCTCAAAAACTGAGTTTTAAATCTCTTACAGTCTACGTGGAAGAAACAGGAATGAGTTTTAAAGAGACAAATAGCAGCATCTGACACATTAAGATTAGAACATCTGTGCAACATCCATTTGAAAATTAAGAGTATGAAGGGAGGAATATATAGATGGCAATCAAACCCTCAGGAGTGAATGAGACAGATCACTCAAGAAAAGTGGTTACAGTGAAGCCCAGGACAGAAGTGTGGAGAAAGGAACATATGCACACACAAGGAAAAGAAGACACTATAAAAGAAACTGAGGAAGAAGAAATAAAGCTAAGCAAAAACAGGAAAGTCGATGCCAAGGAAAATAAGTAGGTATCGATCAGTATGGCATTCTATGGGGAAATATAAGTGATTCGGGATTGCTGGAATGTAAACAACAGAGGGTCTGATGGGATTGCAATGCTGTCAAAGGCAACAGGGCAGATCCTTAAAAGTCTCATAGTATCTGCTACCACAGAAACACAAGGATCATAATAGAACACCATGAACAACTAAATGACAAAAAATTGGACAACTGGAAGAAATGGATAAATTCCTAGAAAGTTTCATGAAGAAATAAAAAATTTGAACAGACCAATTATTAGTAAGGAGATTGAATCAGTAATCAAAAATCTCCCAATGAACAAAAGTCCAGAACCAGATGGCTTCACTGGTGAATTCTACCAAACATTCAAGGAAGAGTTAATAGCAACCCTTGTCAAACTTTTCCAAAATAAAATAGGAGGGAACACTTCTGAACTCATTTTATGAGGCAAATATTACCAAAAAAAGGACACTAAAGAAAAGTACAGTCAATATTCCTCATGAACATAGATGCAAAAATCCTCAACCAAATATTAGCAAACTGAACTCAATAGTACATGAAAAGGATTATACACTATAATCAAGTGTATCATCTCTGGGATTTATTCCAGTGATGCAAGGGTGGTTCAATATTCACAAATCAATCAATGTGATACACTACTAAACAAAGTGAGGAATAAAGATCATAGGATCATCTCAATAGATGAAGAAAAAGTATTTTATAAAATCAACATTCATTTGTGATTTTTTAAAAAAACTCAACAAAGTGGGTACAGAGGGAACGTACCTCAATATAGCAGGCCATATATGACAAACCAGAGCTGACATCATAGTTAATGATGAAAGACTAAAAGCTTTTCCTCTAAGAAGAGGGACAACACAAAGATGCCCACTCACATCATTCTATTCAACATGGTATTGGGATTCCTAGCCAGAGCATTAAAGAAATAAAGAAAGAAATAACAAGAAATAAAAGGCATCCAAATTGGAAAGGAAGAAGTAAAACTGTCATTATTTGCAAATGACATGAAATCATATGTATAAAACCCTAATCACACCAAAACAAATGTTAGATCTAATGAAAGAATTTAGTAAAGTTGCAGGATACAGAATAAATACACACAAATATCTTGTATTTCTATACACTAATAATAAACTACATAGACAGAAATTAATAATCCCATTTATAATTTCATCTAAAATAATAAAATACCTAGGAATAAAGTTAACCAAAGAGATGAAAGACCTGTACACTGAATACCATGATACATTCATGAAGGAAACTGTAAGAACACACAAATAAATGCAAAGTTATTCCATGCTCATGGATCAGAAGAATTAATATTGTTAAAATGCCCAAACTATCTAAAAGGAAATGATACAAATGAACTTACTTATAAAACAGAAAGAGACTCACAGACTTAGAAAATGAACTTATGGCTGATGGGGGGAAGGGACAGTTAAAGGAGTTTGGGGTGGTCCTATACACACTGCTGTATTTAAAATGGATAACTGACAAGTTCCTACATGGAACTCTACTTGATGTTATGTGTAGAAAGTTACATGTAGAAATGTTATGTGTACACATAACACACAATGTTATGTGTAGAAATGCTGGTTTCAATGTTAGGGGAGAATGGATACATATAGATGTATGGCCGAGTCCCATCACTGTTCACATGAAACTATCACAACATTGTGAATCAGCTATATTCCAATATAAAACAAATAGTTAAAAAAAAATAAAAGCCTCAATACAAAGTAAAAAGTTCAAAATAAAATGAAATGTCGATATAACACTGTTAATCAGCTATAGTCCAATACAAAATAAAAAATTCAAAATAAAATGTCCATACTACCCAAAGTAATCAATAGATTAAAAAAAAATTGTAATGGTATTTTCACAGATATAGAACAAACAATATTAAAATTTGTATGAAAACACAAAAGATCCCATATAGCCAAACAATTTTGAGAAAGAACATAGCTGGAGGCATCAAACTCTGATTTCAAACTATGTTTACAAAGCTACTGTAATCAAAACAGGATGTTATTAGCCTAAAAACACACACACAGATTAGTGGAACAGATTAGAGAGCCCAGAAATGCATCCACATATATATAGTCAATTAATTTATGACTACAGAATCAAGATGGTGAAAGGGCAGTATCTACAAAAAATGTTGGGAAAAACTGGACACCTACATGCAAAAGGAGGAAACTAGAACACTACCCTTGTGTTCATACTCTTGGGTTCAAACCCAAAATGGTAAAGACTTGAATGTAAGATCTGAAACTATAAAACCCCTAGAAGAAAATATAAGTAGGAAGCTCTTTGACAATAGTCTTGGTGATGATTTTTTTGATTTGACACCAAATGAAAGCCACTCAGTCGTGTCCAACACTTTGTGACCCCATGGACTACAGTATTCCAGGGCTTCCCTGTCCTTCACTTTCTCCCAGAGCTTGCTCAAACTCATGCCCATTAAGTCAGTGATGCCATCCAACCATCTTATTTTCTGTTGCCCCTTCTCCTCCTGTCTTCAATCTTTTCCAGCATCAGAGTCTTTTCCAATGAGTTGGCTCTTCGCATCAGGTGCCCAAAGAATTGGAGCTTCAGCATCAGTCCATCCAATGAATGTTCAGGACTGATTTCCTTTAGGATTGACTTTAGGATTTCCTTTAGGATCTCCTTGCAGTCCAAAGGACTCTCAAGAGTCTTCTCCAACACCACAGTTCAAAAGCATCAATTCTTCAGCACTCAGCCTTTTTTATGGTCCAACTCTCACATCTGTACAAGACTACTGGAAGGACAATCTTTTAATTTCATGGCTGAAGTCACCATCCACAGTGATTTTGGAGCACAAGAAAATAAAATCTGTGACTGTTTCCACATTTCCCCCCTTCTATTTGTCATGAAGCAATGAGACCAGATGCCATGATCTTAGTTTTTTGAATGTTGAGTTTTAAGCTAGCTTGAATTTTCACTCTCCTCTTTCACTCTCATCAAGAGGCTCTTTAGTTTTTCACTTTCTGCCATTAGAGTGGTATCTGCAAATCTGAGGTTGTTGATATTTCTCCCAGCAGTCTTGATTCCAGTTTGTGATTCGTCCAGCCAAGCATTTCACATGATGTACTCAGCATGGAAATTAAACAAGCAGGGTGACAATATAAACCTTGTCATACTCCTTTCCCAGTCTGAACCAGTCCATTGTTCCATGTCCAGTTCTAACTGTTGCTTCTTGACCCACATACAGGTTTCTCAGGAGACAGGTAAGGTGGTCTAGTATTCTCATCTTTTTAAGAATTTTTCAGTTTGTTGTGATCCACACAGCTATATACAGTATAATGTTATTTTAAAAGTAGGGAAAAGGTAAAAATAAATGAATTTAGAGATCATTCTTTAACACATTTGTTGTACAGGTAGGGGATCCAAGTTCCAAGGCAGTTGTCTGATTCCACACTGCTGGTCAGTGGCAGAGTCAAGAACAGACACGCAAGTATGTAAGTTTTACTTTATGGCTCTTTTCCATGAAACTGCATTGGAAAATACAATCCCTATTCTGAAGGAGCATGTCTGGTTGTCCAAGAACAGATAAATTCACAACCCTTAAATAATTAGAGAATAATTCTAAGGACATATATAATTAAGTCAAAGACATGGATTACCCTCAGACTAGTTAATTGGTACTTGAATAGTTGAATAATTCAATTCTGATGATAGCAGTTTCTTACTCTTCTGAATCTAATTGAATAATTGACTAAAATAATGGTGAGTCTTATTGTCATAGATTATATAACAGATTATCCTCAATTTGTTTGTTATCTTGAAACTGCATCTCCCTACGGGTAGCAAAGTTAAGCCAAAGGTTGAAGACATGTTCTTAAGTCAGCAGAAATCTGAACAAGGCCTGTGATGTTATATGTGTTTTGCTCAGCCCCAGGGACTTAAATATCTTAAGGCTTGTTCATATTACATTAAGCAAATAATAAATGGGGGTAAAAAACATCAAGGTAGATTATTTGGTATTAGTGGGCGGGAAAAAGGCTATCAAGTTAACAGAAAAATGAAGTTCTTTTTTCTAAAAATTATAAAGAAAATGTCAACTTGACATAAAACATTGTTTTCAAGACTTCTGTAATGCAAGTACCATAATTAAACCTCCATTTCAAAATGTTTCTTGTTATCTCCTGTTTCTGGAGAATCTGCAGTAAACTAAGTTTGTGGCTTAACAGCCTCTCAGATTTGTATACAGGGTTCCAACTGCTTTCCAGTTACTTATAGTCAGTTGGATTCATTACATTTAATTCATTTTTACCAACACTGCAAAACATGAGGGGTCACAAATATGAGTAAGACGTAGGCTTCACCCTCATGCTTTAATCAGGAAGTCAAATATTATTTAAACTGAAGTAACATTTACTTAGAACCTTCTGTGTACCTTTAATGTGCTACCATATATTTAATAATTTCATAATATACCTCCAACATATGACGGAAGACAGAAAATGAAACCCCGTGAGATGAATGTGGCTGGACAGAGCACAGAGGTAGCAGCAGGAGGGCTGAGATTTGAAACCCAATTTTTCTTTTTGCAGGTTCAGTTACTCTTGACAACACTACATTTACCTTCAAGGAAGAGTAAGAGAAAGAGAGAAAGACAATCAGCTTTGGAGACCTGAGAACAGGAAGAATATAGATTAGGCCCTGAGGATAAAATGTGAACTGGAACCTCATCTGGCACGCTCCTCTGGGAACAAGCAGAAGAAGCAGCACTTGTCAGCTCAGGCTAAGAATCAAAGGGACTTGAACAGTTGAGGGAGGGGGTGGGTAGGAAGAAAGGATTCCACGAGAAATGGGATTTACAGAGAACCTGCCTATGAACAAGACCTTGAGGATTACCATAATTTGGGTAAGTAAAGAAGAGAAGAAAGGAGATTGGAGATGATCCAAGGAGCATACCCTTTTAAACAAACTCTCCCCAGTAATTCTTGTGCAAACTAAAATCTGAGAACCACTCATTTAGATATTTGGCAAATATACTACTACTATGTCGCTTCAGTCATGTCCGTCTCTGTGTGACCCCACAGACGGCAGCCAACCAGGTTCCACTGTCCCTGGGATTCTCCAGGCAAGAACACTGGAGTGGGTTGCCATTTCCTTCTCCAATGCATGAAAGTGAAAATGAAAGGGAAGTCGATCAGTCGTGTCTGACTCTTAGCGACCCCATGGACTGCAGCCTACCAGGCTCCTCTGTCCATGGGATTTTCCAGGCAAGAGTACTGGAGTGGGTGGCCATTGCCTTCTCCACATATATATATACATACACACAAAAAGTATATTTTAGTTAAGACTAAAGTTTTGATTTAAGTACTTCAAAGTTTTAATATAAGTACTTTTGATATAAGTTCAGTTCAGTTCAATTGCTCAGTCGTGTCCGACTCTTTGCAACCCCATGAATCACAGCACGCCAGGCCTCCCTGTCCATCACCATCTCCCAGAGTTCACTCAAACTCACGCCCATCGAATTGGTGATGCCATCTAGCCATCTTATCCTCTGTCGTCCCCTTCTCCTCCTGCCCCCAATCCCTCCCAGCATCAGAGTCTTTTCCAATGAGTCAACTCTTCACATGAGGTGGCCAAAGTACTGGAGTTTCAGCTTTAGCATCATTCCTTCCAAAGAAATCCCAGGGCTGATCTCCTTTAGAATGGACTGGTTGGATCTC
>NW_011495085.1:1995017-1995554 GCF_000754665.1 Bison bison bison
ATCAGTCGTGTCTGACTCTTAGCGACCCCATGGACTGCAGCCTACCAGGCTCCTCTGTCCATGGGAGTTTCCAGGCAAGAGTACTGGAGTAGGTTGCCATTGCCTTCTCTGTGGCAAATATAGCACTATAATACATTATGACATCTAATTTGATGGGAAAAGATCATTAAAAAGAAAGAGCTCATTTTTGCCCTATGGCCAAACATTTAAAATGTCAGAGATTTGCTATATATATATATATATATATATATATATATGAAAGTGAAAGTCTCTCAGTCATGTCCAACTCTTGGTGACCCCATGGAATTCTCTAGGCCAGAATACTGGAGTGGGTAGGCTTTCCCTTTTCCAGGGGATCTTCCCACCCCAGGGATTGAACCCAGGTCTCCTGCTTTGCAGGCAGATATTTTACCAGCTGAGCCACAGGAGAAGCCCACATATACATGTATGCATATATATATATGTTGCTGCTGCTAAGTCGCTTCAGTCGTGTCCAACCCTGTGCGACCCATAGACGGCAGCCCACCAGGCTCCGCC
>NW_011495085.1:1995654-2003615 GCF_000754665.1 Bison bison bison
CTCCTCCTGCCCCCAATCCCTCCCAGCATCAGAGTCTTTTCCAATGAGTCAACTCTTCACATGAGGTGGCCAAAGTACTGGAGTTTCAGCTTTAGCATCATTCCTTCCAAAGAAATCCCAGGGCTGATCTCCTTTAGAATGGACTGGTTGGATCTCCTTGCAGTCCAAGGGACTCTCAAGAGTCTTCTCCAACACCACAGTTCAAAAGCATCAATTCTTTGGCACTCAGCTTTCTTCACAGTCCAACTCTTGAATCCATACATGACCACTGGAAAAACCATAGCCTTTGATAGAAGTACTTTGATATAAGTTGAGTTGCTGGTCTCAACTGAAATTTATTTATAGAATATGTGTGTGTGTGTGTGTGTGTGTGTGTGTTCAGTCGTTCAGTCATGTCAGACTCTTTGCGACTCCATGGACTGTAGCCTGCCAGGCTCCTCTGTCCATGGGATTTCCCAGGCAAGAACACTGGAGTGAGTGCCATTTCTTCCTCCGGGGGATCTTCCTGATCCGGGATTGAACCTGTGTCTCCTGTATTGGCAGGCAGATTCTTTACCACTGAGCTACTTGGATAGAGGCATGATTTCCATTTATATAATATCTGGTCCCAAAAGGACTATGTTAAAAGACTGACAAGGATATATTAGGTGTTTTCTCTGTCATTAAATATATCACTGTTTGTTAGGAGAGAAAGACATATAAGTGACAGTTGACTTGCAGGGTGATTAAGTACTATGCTATGTTAGTCACTCAGTCATGTTCAGCTGTTTGTCCATGGGATTTTCATGGGATTTGTCCATGGCTGTCTGGCCAGCCTCCTCTGTCCATGGAATTTTCCAGGCAAGAATACTAGAGTGGGTTGCCATTTCCTTCTCCAGGGGATCTTCCTGACACAGGGATCAAACCCAGGCCTCCTGCTTTGCAGGCAGATTCCTTACCATTTGAGCCACCAGGGAAGGCTGATAAGTACTCTACACGTGACTTATGTACAGTGTGGAACATGGAACTACAGTCATCTGTGTTTAGTTCATGGTGGGGAAGGGCCAGGATTCAAGAGAGATGTTCTCCAAAGATAGACTTAAGCTGTGCTCTGAACGATCAGAAGGTGTTTACGAAGCAAATAAAGGAGGGATTTATAACTTCAAAAACCAACAGGGGGAGAACAAAATAGAGTGATTTAACAAATAAAAAAACCAACTTCAATCAAAGGAAGGCAAGAAAAAAGACACTTTTAAAGAAATATCAATTGGATGAGACAAGTAGAAAATGAAACTAAAGTGGCAGATTTAAAATTCCTCATATCAGCAATTATATTAAATATACTAAATGCTCCAAGTAGAAGTCAAATATTGAGACCCTAGATTTAACTTCTGCTATGTGTGACTTCCAAAACATAATTGTACAGAGGATTGAAAATTTAAAAGTGGGAAAAATTCAAATACTAACTACAATAATGTTGTAGTAATTATATCAAAAGCAAGAGAAATACATTACTGAAAATAAAGAGGTTTTCTTCATTATGATAAAAGATTTAATACTCTGAGGATTAACAATATGTGCTTCAAAAGAATAAATACAGTATTATTGTATTTACAAGAGTTAAAATGAGCAACATTGCATTTTATTCTTTAGAGGTACATATATGGTTTGTAAGACTATATTGAACAAGCAAGAAAGACTTTATCACAAACACCACAATAATACTTCCAGGAGAGAGGAAGGGTCATATAGTTAGTAAGGAATATCCAGGAGCCTTCAGCAGGGCTGAAGAAGTTCTGTCTTTTGAAGGGTATGTTTCCAGAGGTGTCTATGTTTTAACTGTTCACTACCCTGCATGTTTATTTTTTCATCTATTGCTGTTTTCTTTTTTATTGGAGTATAATTGTTTTAGACCTGGTGACTCAGTCGGTAAAGATCTGCCTGCAGTGCAGAAAACCCAGGTTCGATCCCTGGGACGGGAACATCCCCAGGAGAAGAGAATGGCTACCCACTTCCGTGTTCTTGCCTGGGAACTCCCATCGACAGAGGAGCCTGGAGGGCTACAGTCCAAGGGGTCACAAAGAGTTGGACACAACTGAGCAACTAACAATTTCACTTTTCATAGTTGCTTTACAACATTGTGTAATTTACGCTGAACAATGAATTGAATCAGCTATATGTATATACATATATTCCCTCCCCCTTGGACCCACCCCTCCCATTCCACCCATCTAGGTCATCATCACCAAACATCAAGCTGAGGTCTCCGTGCTATACTGCAGGTTCCCACTAGCTATCTGTTTTACACAGGCTAGTGTATATGTCAACCCTAATCTCCCAGTTCATCCCTCCCTTCACTGGGGCCACACATCCATCTTCTACATCTGCATCTCTATTCCTGCCCTACAAATAGGTTCACCAGTTCCATTTTTACAGATTTCACACATATGCATTAATATATGATATTTTTCTGACTTACTTCACACTGTACAACAGACTCTAGGTCCATCCACAGCTCTACAAATGACCCAATTTTGTTCCTTTTTACGGTGGAGTAATATTTCATTGTGTATGTACCATATCTTCTTGCAGCACTATTTACAAAAGCTAGGACATGGAAGCAACCTAAAGGTCCATCAACAGATGAATGGATAAAGAAGATGTGGTACACTACACATTTATGATTTGTGCACTTTTCTGGCATATTATATTTTGCATTCTTTAATTAAAAAAAAAAAAAACATTTTAAAAGACTGGCAATTGTCCCTTAGGTATTTAACATCCAGATGAGGTTTTCAGAGAAGCCTGGGCTGAAGAGGCCAACACTGGAGCTATGCTCTGAAGGCAGCAGCAGAGCCATGAGCATGAAACTGTACAGAGAACACATGGAATGAAGTGAGGTCTCCAGACAGAGGTTTAGGGAGCACAAACATTTAAAAAATAGGCGGCCTTTAAAAGGAACAATCTCAGAAGTTTCAGAAGAGCAAAGAGAAAGTCAATGCCAGAAACAAAAGGGGTTGGATGTTTCCTGAGGAGGAAATAACCAACACCAAGTTCACTAGCAAGGTAAAGTCACACAAGAAATGACAGGTAATTATGGACATGGCAATTTAAAAGTCAATGAACTTAGTAAGAATAGTTTTAATTTGTATCTAAATCAACATGGAAATCATCTTATTTTCAGTGATCATAGATCAACTGTGTGTATCTTAAAGACTCACAGGTTTTACTGTATCACATGAGTCATTTTACCTTCAATCTAAATACCTGAGAATACTGATTCACTGTGTGAAAAACCCAGCCCTTAACTTTTTGAGTAAAGAAAGTGTTAGTAATCTAGCAGTTTAATCGCATACTATAATGGAGATTGTCAATTTCCTCTCCCTATTCATTCTGCCTTCCTTTTATAATGAAAGTACTCCCATTCTTCAGATATATTTTGCCATCCAACCCAAAGACTACACTCCCCAGCCTCCACTGCAGGTGGGAGAGACTGATGACTAAGTTCTGGCCACTGACACGTGGAATAGAGACTGCTGACCATACCCCAGTAACCATTCTCTTTTTCCTGTGGGTAATACAAACTTCTCACAAAGTTAAATTGTAGTCACAGACAGCCAGCCTCAGACATTACACTGTTTGACCATCACAGTAAGACTGGAGTGATGTGTCAGCCTCCCAGGATGATTGCCCTGGTCTCACTACAACTACCTTTCTCCTTGTTGGCTGAGAAATAGCCACAGGCAACATTTGTGGCAGCCTTTTAACCCTCGTGTTGATGGTGGCAGGGCCACCTCACTAGCCTGGGTCCCTTGGATTACTTCATGGAGGAGAGTCCTACCTACCTGCCGTTATATGTTGACCTCTTTTTATTAAGTAGATTAATTGGAACAATCAAAATAAACATTGTGCGGTACTTCCTGGGAAGGACTTTACTTAAAAGGGAGGGAGAATTATCTCCTAACTCTCCCTTTCCTCCTTCCAGGACCATGGTTGTTATGAGTTGGGCTCCAAATCCAGGTGGAACTGTTAGGGGAACCACTGACTGACACCGTCCATGCTGGCCAGGCCCAATAGTAACTGCTTGCATGAGTTATCTTAAACAGGAGGTCCTGGTAAGGAGTGTGAAACTAACAAGCTACCACTATCCAGAAGAATTCCAGAAAGGTCAAATGGAGAAAGGAGACTCCAGTCCATATGTCCTACCAATCTTCCAGAATCTTCACTGGAATCCCTCTAGACTGAGTGATGTATGTGCCATCAGGAAGGACCATATGTGGCCAGAGACAACTTGGAAACTAACCCAATTACTATAAAACCTGAGACTGTGAGCCACGTGGCAGAGCAGTTCTCCTGGGTTCCCTTATGCTTCTGCTCTCTGCCCAGGAGCCCCTTCCCAATAAAGTCTCTTGCTTCGTCAGCACGTGTATCTCCTTGGACAATTCATTTCCAAGTGTTAGACAAGACCCCAGTCTTGGGCCCTGAAAGGGGTCCCCCTTCCTGTTGTAGAGCTCCCAAAAAGGTGACCTTGGGAGGTGGAGCCATGTTTGACAGAACAACAAACTAGAAAGAACCTCTGTTTCTGATTCCATGGAAACACCTTACTGCTTAGGCCTACCTTCCTCTGCAGTTGCTGTCCTTTTAAAGCCATTACTCTTCATGTGTGGCTACTTTCAGTCTCAAGTAATCATTATTGTGTATATATAGTGATAGGATAGTCCTCTGTATGGAAATGAATGGCAACAAAGGCAAAATGTTAATTTAGCCTTGCTTCCCATGACCAAGACATACAACACAACACAACTGATGCTATTATATTCATTCAGAAGGGAAACAGGACAAAACACTTGTTAAGAGCTTACATTTATCATTTAAACAGAGATTAAAATCTTCATCATAACTCTACAAGGTAGACAAGGTCACCGCTAGTTTAAAGAAGCTGAATGCAGGTGGGTGGGAGGGAGCTTCAGGACGGAGGGGATACGGGTATACATACAGTTGATTCACTGAGTCGTGCAGCAGAAACCAACACAATGCTGTAAAGCAAGTAAGTACATATCAATAATAAAACTAATAACATTTTTAAAATTAAGAAATTGAGACCTAGAGAGAAAGTGAGTGACTTGGCATCACCCAATGTGTAAATAAAATGGGATTTGAATTCGTTTTCATGAACAAAGTCCTACTCCACCCTCTAATTGTGGGCATGTGTACATGCTCAGTCGCTCAGTCGTGTCCAGCACTTTGTGACCCATGGACTGTAGCTCACCAGGCTCCTCTGCCCATGTAATTTTCCAGGCAAGAATACTGGAATGGGTTGTTGTTTCCTACTCAGGAGATCTTCCTGACCCAGGAACTGAACATGTGTCTCTTTACCATGCTTTATTTCCACAAAACAAAAACAGAAATGAAACAGAAGACAAATTAACTAGAACAAAGATTGCTTTTGAACAAATAAAAGTAACTGGCTCCATCAAAATAAAACATGTTCTGACTCACCCTGGATTCAATAAGGCCTTTTTTTTAAACCTCAGGTTACCAAACTTTTAAGAAATAAATTATTTTGCAAATTTATGAGAACAGAATTGTGTAGTTCCCAGAAGAGTTTCTTAGAGCAGTTGGTTTCTCTGAGTCAAGGTGCAAAAAGATCCTATTTCATCTAGCACATTGCTTCTTATTTTCATTCTAGAGCAAAAGTGCCCTTTTGAACATTGAGGGTAGGAGTAGGGAACAACCACATGGGCCATTAAAATAGCCCCTAATGTCATTGTTTCTGTTACTTCATATTTCCCTTGGAATTTCTCACTGGTGAGTGTTCTTGGAAGGCCCTAAATGTTATCTGCTTCCGTTAACTGAAAAAAGGAAAGACTTGGGAGTGATTGCTACAAGTTCCATACCTCATCTGAGTATTAAAACAGGGCAATACATTTATTAATAGTAATAAAATGCATTCCAATCTTTGCAATGAAGTCATGTAAATTAGCACATGATTATTTACTTTTTATCAAAATGAATACTTGTTTTTAGTCATTAGTATCTGTACGTAGGGCTTCCCTGGTGGCTCAGTGGTAAAGAACCCGCCTGTCAATGCAAGAGAAGCAGGTTCAATCCTTGGGTTGGGAAGATACCCTGTAAAAGGAAATGGCAACCCACTCCAGTATCCTTGCCTGGAAAATGTGATGGGCAGAGGAGCCTGGTGGGCTACAGTCCATGGGGTAGGAAAGAGTAGGACACAACTTAGTGACTAAACAACAACAACAAATCCTTAGGTAAGGCATGTAAGCTTTCTCAACCTTTAGTTTTCTAATCTTAAAAATTATCCAGTTCACTTTTTCAAAAATTTCTTTATTTTTAAATATACAGAATAACCAAAATAATTACAGTAGTCTTTAGGAGCTGGGGCAACGGAAAAGCACTTTTTATATTTTCTTTATTTCTAAACATTTTCTAATAGGCAAATATTATTTTATAATCAGGATAAATCTCTTTATTTATATCCATAGTAGTGATTCTATAGTTAGAACAGTTTCCCCATTCCAAGGATGCACCTTAACATCATTGATTATTTTCCCAAAGTATTAATGATTCCAAATTTACTTACACTTTTTGAAAAACTGTAAGAAAACTAAAATAATTGGTGCTGGCCTGGGTATTTTATTTTTCAGTTTATATCATCAAGGTTTACTTGACCATTAGGATCCTTTGTCAAATTTGAAAGCCTCTTTGTTGGGACAAAAGCTTTCAGTGGACATAGGCAGTTAATACCTCACTGCCTGAATACTCAGGCATATGATTATGGAGTTTCAGAAACTCATGTCTTAGATATAAACAATTCATTGATCTTACACAAGTACTTAAAATGATAGAAGTTTTGGAGCTAGATTTTACCACTTTTTAGCCATATGATTTAGGATAACCCCTTAAACAAATTTAGCTTCATGTCTTCATGTGTAAAATGAAAATTATAATGGCGACCTCATACACTGTTGGAAGGAATGAAAAGTGAAAGTGAAGTCACTCACTCATGTCCGACTCTTTGCAACCCATGGACTGTAGCCTACCTGGCTCCTCTGTCCATGGGATTTCCCAGGCAAGAATACAGGAGTGGGTTGCCATTTCCTTCTTCAGAGGATCTTCCCGACCCAGGGATTGAACCTGGGTCTCCCACGTTGTAGGCAGGCGCTTTACCATCTGAACCACTGACAAATCTATAAAATTTCTAAATAGTGACTGGAACAGAGTTCCTCAATAAATGTAAGTTCCTCCTACACAACTCTTATAATGAAAACTTCTAACTTCCTATCAGAAAACAGCTAGAAGACTTTTTTGGGGCTATACCTTTCAGTTGAATTCAGTGTTAGTCTCTCAGTCGTGTCCAAGTCTTTGCAACCCCATGGACTGTAGCCCGCCAGGCTCTTCTGTCCATGGGATTTCCCAGGCAAGAATACTGGAGTGGGTAGCCATTCCCTTCTCCAGAGGATCTTCCCACCCAGGAATCGAACCCAGGTCTCCCACACTGTGGGAGTGCCGGGAGCCGGCATATTGCATATTGAGTGCATAGTGCATATTGCATATCGAGTGCAGCACTTTCCACAGCATCATCTTTCAGGATCTGGAATAGCTCAACTGGAATTCTATCACTGCTGGGAGCCAGTGAGGAACTCCGCCCATGACAAAGGTCATGAGGAAGGAGGCTCGGCACACACAAAGGCGGGATCGAGCCTCAGGAGTCCCCCTGGAAATTCTCGAGCATTTACACCCAAAACCAGAGTCTGCCTACTTTCTGCTTTGTGCTTTCACCTACACCTCTGACTTTACGGGGGGCTGTCCCCCACTACCTCTCTGAAAAAAGTTAGCTTACAGCTCCAGTTAATAATTCCTGGGTGTGACAGTGTTTAACCTACAAACTCCTTTGGAAATCCTCTAGCCTGCCTGAATAGGTTTTTCCGGCCACATGTGATTGTTCAGAGCCTCCCAACTGT
>NW_011495085.1:2003854-2011691 GCF_000754665.1 Bison bison bison
GTAGGAATGCAACTTTATCTAATGCTTTTGGAGGGTGGCTCCTGACCAATCACCTTTAGAGAAAAATAAGTTTTCTGAAGAAAGGGTCTTAAAATGTTAACAGGCCTCTGGGCCAGAAGATGATGCAAATCACCTAAGCTTTTGCATATGATAAGTTTGCAGGAAGAAAGCCTGGCTTACTGCATGACTCTACCCCTTCCCCCATTATCCTCTATGCATAACTTAAGGTATAAAAACTACTTTGGAAAATAAAGTGCGGGCCTTGTTCACCGAAACTTGGTCTCACCATGTCGTTCTTTCTCTTACCTTCTGGCTGAATTATTTAGCCTCTTTTCTGCACTAAATTTCCTCACTGAGCTATCCTTATTTCAGCCTCTTTTCTCCACTGAATTTCCTCACTGAGCTATCCTCACTTTATTACTCTTTATATCCTTGATTAACATTTAATTAAGCAATTGTTTCCTGATCTTCGCCTACGCCGTCTCTCCTTCGAATACCCTGGATCAGCCGGGGCTGGTCCCTGGCATGGGAGGATTCTTTACCAGGTGAGCCACAAGGGCTATACCTCAGTCAGTTCAGTCACTCAGTCGTGTCCAACTCTTTGTGAACCCATGGACTGTAGCAGGCCAGGCTTCTCTGTCCATCACCAACTCCCAGAGCCTACTCAAACTCATGTACATTGAGGCGGTGATGCCATCCAACCATCTCATCCTCTGCCATCCCCTCTCCTTCCTCCTTCAATTTTTCCCAGCATCAGGATCTTTTCAAATGAGTCAGTTCTTCTCATTAGGTGGCCAATGGATTGGAGTTTCATTTACAACATCAGTACTTCCAATGAATATTCAGGACCAATTTCTTTTAGGTTGGACTTTGGTTGGATCTCCTTGCAGGCCAAGGGACTCTCAAGAGTCTTCTCCAACACCATAGTTCAAAAGCATCAATTCTTTGGCACTAAGCTTTCTTTGTAGTCCAACTCTCACACCCATACATGACTACTGGAAAAATCATAGCTTTGACTAGACAGACCTTTGTTGGCAAAGTAATGATACCTATATGATGCCAAACACAGATGAAAACTAATCAACCCATTTTATCATTTAAATGTTTCTGAAGAGTAAGTTTCCATTTCATACATTCACTGAGCACTTTCTACATGTCATGACCACTAGTGCTCACAGTGCCTGTCCTGGGAGGTTATTTTTATCTGTTTTGCAGATGGGGAAACTGAGGCTCAGGGAGATTAACTGACTTGCTTACGGATACACAACAATCAAAAAGTCATGACTCGAACCCAGCTGTCTCTCTCTTCAAAATCTATAATCTCCGAACCCAGCTTTATCTCTCTTCAAAGTCTATGATCTCAGTCCTACATCATTCAGTTTTATTTTCATATAGTGGTTAATTCAGGGATTAATAGTGATTACTTCAGATAGAGAAGGAAAATCAGTTACCTCCCTAGCCACTTCCCCAGCAGTGGTTGCTGGAACACTGTCAGAAAGGATGTTGAAGTTCAACAAGGCATTTACAGCCAAGAATGCCCCATCTTCCTGCACCGTGTGCACTAGCAGGTGTGCCTGCTACACGCCACAGGCTTGTCAGGCTGGGTCCCTGCCTTGGGCCAGTAATGTAGTTTCTGTTCAATAAATACTGGTTTGCTGCTGCTGCTGCTAAGTCACTTCAGTCGTGTCCGACTCTGTGCGACCCCATAGACAGCAGCCCACCAGGCTCCCCTGTCCCCCGGATTCTCCAGGCAAGAACACTGGAGTGGGTTGCCATTTCCTTCTCCAATGCATGAAAGTGAAAAGTGAAAGTGAAGTCGCTCGCGACCCCACGGACTGCAGCCTACCAGGCTCCTCCGTCCATGGGATTTTCCAGGCAGGAGTACTGGAGTGGGGTGTCACTGCCTTCTCCAAAATACTGGTTTACTGACTGACAAAAATACTGCCTTCTATGTTACTTAGTTCTTCTCAGGAGCAGACAATTGCATTATTAACATTTGTAATATGGGAGAAGCTACACTTTACTTTTTGCTATGATGTTATAATTTACGCCTGCAATGTAATTTTTTTAAATGACCACGATGGTGTTACACAAAACGTATTAAAGTTTCCTTTGATTCTGATGAGAGGGGAAGTGTTAACTGTTTTATTTTCTGCAGTAGCAAGTATAAATGCTAGCAAGTGAGTCCATCCTAAAGGAAATCAAACCTGAATATTCATTGGAAGGACTGATGCTGAAGCTGAAACTCCAATACTTTGGCCACCTGATGCAAAGAGCTGACTCATTAGAAAAGACCCTGACGCTGAGAAAGATTGAGGGCAAGAAAGAAGGGGACAACAGAGGACAAGATGGTTGGATGGCATCACTGACTCGATGGACATGAGTTTGAGCAAACTCTGGGAGATGCTGAAAGACAGGGAAGCTAGGCGTGTTGCAATGCAGGGAGTTGCAAAGAGTTGGGAATGACTTAGCAACGGAACAACAGAGCAAGTGGAAGTTACTGATTCCACTGAAATAGCCTAAAATCCAAAAATACTTAAGAAATATATAGAAGGGACTCTGCTCTACATGTCTCTGCATAACCTTGGGAAATTGATGTAAATATGCCTTTCTCTGTTTTCTTCAGTGGTAAAGTGTGTTGAAAAAATGGTTATTCTCCCATCTCAAAAGGCAAACATGGACTTAAAAATTATTTAAAAAATAAAGGTGAGATGATTTCCAAAAACCTACTGAATTTCTCAGAAATGGGCAGAATATATCTATACTATGTATATGCTATAAACAATGGGGCTAATTACCAGAAGACTTTACTCAACACTTAGCAGCTGGTTTGTGACAGAAATACTCCCCATTCTCCCTCAAATCCACTTTCTTCTCTCCAGCAAAGAAGGAACTCTCATTCTCCCTAAAACAGAGGGGTTCTGGAAGTCTTTCTACCCCAGACTTGTTCCAGGCTCACAGATTCTCACCCAGTCCTGGGGTGAGTGTTTGGTTTCAGAGTCGGGCAGCTCTATAGCTGTTGGCAAAGAGTTTTCAGCATTAAAAAGACACAGAGAGAAAAGAGGAGAAAAGTGTGCTATAGGACAGAAGAAAAAATACTCTCCACTTACTTGTGATTTAAAAAATAAAAAAGATTAAAAGGAAAGTGAAAAGGAGCACCCAATGATGGGCTCTGGGCTGCTTAGTAAAATGGAAATTAATCTCACTCTCTTGCCCTAAATCTGCTAGGTCCAAGCAAGACTTTTCTGAGGGAGCAATTCAATATTTTTATAAATGTGGAAGCAGCAGACACTTAGTCTGAAATTCAACAGCATGTGGGAAGAGAAGAATCTGGTAAGCAGAACTTACTTAAAACAGGTGGGAAGAAATTGAAAGCCCAAGCCAGAGTTCAAGTTTAGAAAAAGTTGGCACTCGGCTTCATTTGCATTCCAACAAATATCTGGGACACCTTTGGTTCTGAGTCTTGGTGAACTTCTGGAGAGCAGCCCAGAAATATAACATGAGTAGCCTATAAATCACTCACTTTTTTTTTTTCTTTTTGGCCCCATTGTGTGACATGCAGGATCTTAGTTCCCCAACCAGGCATCAAACCCACGAGCCCTGCAGTGGAAGCACGAAGTCTTAGCTGTCTGGTTAGTTTATGTATTTGGTAAGGAGAGAGCATTTCCATTTTCCTGAGAAGAAAAGAGTTCTGACTGGGGAAGATTAATTTAAAGAAGAGAATAAAGCAAAGGGAAATATATGCAGTTACAGAATTAAAAAGCAAAATGTCTGTATTAGTCTGGGTAAGGCTGAACTCTGTCCACTAAGTTAAGGCAACAATAAAGCTGAGATAGTGAGAAAACAAAAAGTTCACTGTCTTTTATACAGAATATATACAAAATATACACAAAATATATACAGAATTTTGCTTTCATCAGTTGTGTCTGACACTCGCTTTTGCTTTCAGAAATTCTAGTAAATTATTTCTAAAATTTCAATGTGCAAGCTTCCTATGTTAGAGTTGAATATAGCTTTATTTTATTTTTTAAGGGTTCTTTTTTAATGTGGGCCATATAAAAAGTCTTTTATTGAATTTGTCCTAATATTGCTTCTGTTTTATATTTTCACTCTTTGACCACAAGGCATGTGGGATCTTAGCTTCCCACTAGGGATTGAACCCACACCCCCCGCACTGGAAGGCAAAGTCTTAACCACTGGACTGCCAGAGAAGTCCTTGGCGTAGCTTTACATTTGAGTATGGCTCAGGGAAGGAAGGAACCTTAAAGCTTTAAAGACAGCCCTGCCAGTGTCAGGGTGGTGGCATAGGAAATGCAAGCTAGTGATGATAAGCCATTACAGAGGTGAAATATCTCCTCAAGACCTCCACAATGAGTAGGACGAGAAGGTAAAAGGAACTCAAACAAGACTATGGCTTTTCATTTTGGGTGTCTAGTTACCAGTAAGGGAACAGATAAGTCAGGAAGGAAGATGTGAGTGTATTTTCAGCCACAGTGGTTTTGAGATTACAGAAGACTATCTAGAAAGAGAAGTTAAGCAGTAGTTGGACAGCACTTGGGAGAGGAACCATACCTTGGAAGTCATCTAGATCTCTGTGTGGAACCTGTAAGAACGGAGGAGCCTAACAAAGAAAATAGAACAGTGTGAGAAGAGAATAGTGAGGATAGATAAGAAAGCCTTCCTCAGTTATCAGTGCAAAGAAATAGAGGAAAACAATAGAATGGGAAAGACTAGAGATCTCTTCAAGAAAATTAGAGAAACCAAGGGAACGTTTCATGCAAAGATGGGTACAATAAAGGACAGAAATGGTAGGGACCTAACAGAAGCAGAAGATATTAAGAAGAGGTGGCAAGAATACACAGAAGAACTACACAAAAAAGATCTTCATGACCCAGATAACCACAATGGTGTGATCACTCACCTAGAGCCAGAAATCCTGGAATGTGAAGTCAAGTGGGCCTTAGGAAACATCACTACAAACAAAGCTAGTGGAGGTGATGGAATTCCAGTTGAGCTCTTTCAAATGCTAAAAGATAATGCTGTGAAAGTGCTGCACTCAATATGCCAGCAAATTTGGGAAACTCAGCAGTGGCTGCAGGACTGGAAAAGGTCAGTTTTCATTCAAATCCCAAAGAAAGGCAATGACAAAGAAAGTGCAAACTACCACACAATTGCACTCATCTCACATGCTAGCAAGGTAATGCTCAAAATTCTCCAAGCCAGGCTTCAACAATATGTGAACCGTGAACTTCCAGATGTTCAAGAAAGGCAGAGAACCAGAGATCAAATTGCCAACATTGGTTGGATGATCGAAAAAGCAAGAGAGTTCCAGAAAAACATCTATTTCTGCTTTATTGACTACACCAAAACCTTTGTGTGGTCACAACAAACTGTGGAAAACTATTAAAGAGATGGGAACACAAGACCACCTGACCTGCCTCTTGAGAAATCTGTGTGCAGGTCAGGAAGCAACAGTTAGAACTGGACATGGAACAACAGACTGGTTCCAAATAGGAAAAGAAGTACGTCAAGGCTGTATATTGTCACCCTGTTTATTTAACTTATATGCAGAGTACATCACGCAAAATGATGGGCTGGATGAAGCACAGGCTGGAATGAAGATTGCTGGGAGAAATATCAATAACCTCGGATATGCAGATGACACCACCCTTATGGCAGAAAGTCTTTGAAGTAGAACTAAAGAGCCTCTTGATGAAAGTGAAAGAGCAGAGTGGAAAAGTTGGCTTAAAACTCAACATTCCGAAAAGTTAGATTACGGCATCTGGTCCCATCACTTCATGGCAAAAAGATGGGGAAACAATGGAAACAGTGACAGACTTTATTTTCTTGGGCTCCAAAATCACTGCAGATGATGACTGCAACCATGAAAGTAAAAGACCCTTGCTCCTTGGAAGGAAAGCTATGATGAACCTAGACAGCATATTAAAAAGCAGAGACATTACCAACAAAGATCCATCTAGTCAAAGCTATGGTTTTTCCAGTAGTCATGTATGAATGTGAGAGTTGGACTATAAAGAAAGCTGAGCACTGAAGAATGAATGCTTTTGAACTGTGGTGTTGGAGAAGACTCTTGAGAGTCCCTTGGACTGCAAGGAGATCCAACCAGTCTATCCTAAAGAAAATTAGTCCTGAATATTCATTGGAAGGACTGATGCTGAAGCTGAAACTCCAATAATTTGGCCACCTGATGTGAAGAATTGACTCACTAGAAAAGACCCTGATGCTGGGAAAGATTGAAGGTGGGAGGAAAAGGGGACAACAGAGGATGAGATGGTTGAATGGCATCACTGACTCAATGGACAGGAGTTTGAGTAAGCCCCAGGAGTTGGTGATAGACAGGGAAGCCTGGTGTGCTGCAGTCCATGGGGTTGCAAAGAGTCGGACCCGACTGAGCGACTGAACAGAACTGAGAGGAAAAGCAATGTTATTTTTCTTAAAAGTCGTAGAATCTTTTATCTAATCTCATCCTAACAAAATGAAAAGGCTTGCTACCCTTTATTACGTTTGTGGAAGGGAAGTGGGTGTAGATGCTGATGAAGTCAGCACGTGTGAGTGGGAGCTGGGCAGTGGCAGAGTGCAGGGGTAGCAGACAACTGCATCCATCATTTGCCCAATGGCTCACGCAGGAACCTGAATTCTCCCTGGACGTCATCACAGGCTGCTGTGGCTGACAGGACGTATGCTCCCAGACTTCACAAGAAATAGCGGAACCTGTTTCTAAGGAGGGCTCACCCTTGTGTGGGGGCAGATAAGTGTAAGGAAGAATAGGGAAGCTAAAAGCCATGAGTCAGAAGACACTTAAGTCATAACTCATCCGTGGCAGGGAGGTATCACCAAAAAGACACAGATGGAGACTTAAGTAGACCAGAGTCACCTCCAGTTGAAGAAGAACCCACCATGATGACCACATCATTCTCCTGCTTCAGCCCCTTGAATGGTTTCCATTCATATTAGTTTGAGGACCAGTCTCCTTGGTGTAACTCACAAAAATCTGCACAATCACTACAGCTAGTTCTTCAGACTCAACACATTCGTTCACTCTGTACACCTCAGACATACTTTAGCATTTCTAAACCTCCTTAGCTCTATTCTATCTACAGCCTTCATCCTTCCTTCTGTCTGGGACAATTCCCTCCACACACAACCCCCAGGTTTGTCTACTAAACTCCCTCTTCTCCTTCAGATTTCAGCTCAAAGTTCCCCCCAGAGAGGTCAAATCATGTGTATGTATTGTCACTCAGTTGTGTCTGATTCTTTGTGATCCCATGGACTGTGGCCCACCAGGCTCCTCTGTCTATGGGATTATCCAGGCAAGAATACTGGAATGTGTTGCCATTTCCTCCTTCAGGGGATCTTCCCAACCCAGGGATAGAACCCTCATGACTCCTGTGTCTCCTGCATTGCAGGTGTATTCTTTACCCAGTGAGCCATCAGGAAAGCCTCCAGGTCAGGTCTCCTATGATCTATTATAATCTCACAGAGATCTTTACTCACAAAGCACTTACATTGGTTCATAATTATATATATATATAATTGCCAGGATAAATATACTGATTTTATATATACATATGATTGCTGGGAGAAATATCAATAACCTCAGATATGCAGATGACACCAGCCTTATGGCAGAAAGTGAAGAGGACCTAAAGAGCCTCTTGATGAAAGTCAAAGAGAAGACTGAAAAGGCTGGGTTAAAATTCAACATTAAAAAAATGAAGATCATGGCATCTGGTCCCATCACTTCATGGCACATAGATGGGGAAACAATGGAAACAGTGACAGACTTTATTTTCTTGGGCTCCAAAATCACTGCAGA
>NW_011495085.1:2011791-2063708 GCF_000754665.1 Bison bison bison
GCAGCCATGAAAGTAAAAGACACTTGCTCCTTGGAAGGAAAGCTATGATCAACCTAGACAGCATATTAAAAAGCAGAGACATTACTTTGCCAACAAAGGTCTGTCTAGTCAAAGCTATGGTTTTTCCAGTAGTCACGTGATGTGAGAGTTGGACTATAAAGAAAGCTGAACGCTGATGAATCGATGCTTTTGAACTGTGGTGTTGGAAAAGATTCTTGAGTGTCCCTTGGACTGCAAGGAGATCCAAGCAGTCCATCCTAAAGGAAATCAGTCCTGGATGTTCATTAGAAGGACTGATGGTGAAACTGAAGCTACAATACTTTGGCCACCTGATGTAAAGAGCTGACTCATTAGAAAAGACCCTGATACAGGGAAAGACTGAGGGCAGGAGGAGAAGGGGGCGACAGAGGACGAGATGGTTGGATAGCATCACTGACTCAATGAACATGAGTTTGAGCAAGCTCTGGGAGATGGTGAAGGAAAGGGAGGCCTAATGTGCTGCAGCCCATGGGGTCAAAAGGAGTCAGACATGACTGAGCGACTGAACAATAACAAATGTGTGTTTGTGTGTGTTTATCTATATGTGTGTGTGTGTGTGTATCTATACATATGGCTTTTTCAGGTTTGTCAACCTCACTAAAGAGCAAACTTAATGAAGACAAAGGTCATAACTTGTTTTTACTATTATAGGCCCAGAACCTCATTAAGTACCTGATGCTTAGTATGGTGAGTACATATTTAGAGGACACTGTCTCCAGCACTATAATGAGACAAATATCATTAGCCTTAAGCCACCCATACCAATATTCCTCCTCTTTATTGCTTTCCTAATAGATCAGTTGGTAAAGAATCTGCCTGCAATGCAGGAGACCTGGGTTCGATCCCTGGGTTGGGAAGATCCTCTGGAGAAGGGAAAGGCTACACACTCTAGTATTCTCTCATGGAGAATTCCATGGACTGTATGGTCCATGGGGTTGCAAAGAATCGGACACGACTGAGTGACTTTCACTTATTGATGGAGTAACCTGATGGTTTAGAAGCTCTAGAAATAAGATTTTACCATTTCTTATAAAACGAACATTTCTTAATATCTAAAAAGCTATTAAAATTTCTAACATTAATTTTAAAAATATTAACACATCAATAGAAAAAAATGGACTAAATACATAACAGGTAGGTACTTCACTTCACTAGCTAAGAAATAAAAATGGCCATCAAACACATAAAAGATGAACTCCACTAGTAATCAAAGAAAATGGAAATACGAAGTATGCCACTATTACAGAGATAAGAACTACATATATTTTCATTGAAATTATTCTCAAATTTTAAAAATAAGTAAGAACTACTAGTTGGAATCTAAAAAGCAAGACAAAACAGAAACAGATTCACGAGACAGTGAACAAACTGGTGGTCACCATAGGGTAGGGGCCTGAGGGTGAATGAAACAGGTAAAGGGGATTAAGAAGCACAAATGTCCAGCTCTAAAATAATTAAGTCACAGGGATGTAATATAAGTAATATAGTCAATAATATCAAAGTAACTTTTTATGGTGACAGATGATAACTAGTCTTATCATGGTAATCATCTCATAAAGTATATGTCAAATCACTATATTGGATAGTTGAAACTAATATAATGTTGTATGTCAATTACATTTAAATAAACAAAAAGAACTCTACTAGTAAACCTTGACAGTCTTTACATGTAGAAATGAACAGAGGAGGAACTTCATTGTCTAGTAATGCTATTCTGGTAATGGACTAAATCTCCTGCTTAGAACAACTTTAAACAAAAAACAATGGATGAAATTATCAAAGTATCAACAAGTTAACAAGAAATTACCGGGCCAAAGAAAAGACAGATAAGAACCCATGAAAAATGCCTTTGCTCTTTACACATATGTCAAACTCTGAAAATTTAAACTAATTGTTATGGCCACCCAGGTCAACAGGAAGAGAAATCAAAGCCCTGTCTTCTGTACAATAAGGATTCAATTGTAAATTCTTCCCACCAAAAAAAAAAAAAAAAAAGGACTCCAAAGTATGACATATACTTAAATCAGCCTTTGCGCAATCCAATAGCCCAGGTCTGCACCATTCAGGAAGCTCAAGAAACCTCTGGTCTTCAGAATAGATTAAGGTCATTCCAAATTTGCTGAGCCTTGGGTACCGGGTATACGTGCATGTGTTAGTCGTGTCCAAGTCTTTGCAACCCCATCTGTCGCCCACCAGGCTCCTCTGTCCATGGAGTTCTCCAGGCAAGAACACTGGAGTAGGTTGACATTCTGTTCTCCAGGGGATCTTCCCTATCCAGGGATTGAATCCACAATGAAGGCAGTGTCTTTACCACCTGAGCCACCAGGGAAGCCCTGGGTACCTGGTATAAGCAATATAAACCTCTTCTGGAGGAAACCTGCAGCCCAGGCCTCAAAATTTTCCTACAAATAACTTTTCAAGAACAATGAGATAAGGAACACACATGGCAACTCAAGCAAGCACTAAAAGAAACCTCAAAAAATAATCCAGTAAGACTCCAGATTTTGGAATGATCAGACTCATTACATGGCAGCAGCAAAACCTTATTATCAAAATCAAAGCAAAGCAGTACGAGAAAGATAAAATAAGACCAATATTACTCACAGATATAAAGACAAAAATCCCAAGCAAAATATTAGCAAATGGAATCCAGTAATATATAAAAACACCTACTATAGCAGGAACAAATTAGGTTTTATCCAAGAAATGCAAGATGGGTTTAACATTAGAGATATCTAAGTGTTGAGATCAGAGACACCTAGGCATTTAGGTAAGACTCTTCCTCCAGACGTACTTCAATATGTACTATGACTGTATTACAACTGCATGTCTACAGTTGGCCATTCTTTTTTGACTAACTCCTTTTGAGTGAGCTATGTTCATAAAATATTACTACATTCAATTACGTTATAGCTGAGGTTTTAAAGTGGAGACTGGGTCAAATTCAGCCCACAGATGGTTTTTGTTCGGTGCATGGTGTTTTAAAGGAAACTGAAATCAACATTGCCAAATTGAGAAATTCTAGTAAATCCTGGTTTGGGGGCTTCTTTCAAAAACAGAAGATCTGCAGTAACAGCCCTGGTTTTCACCTGAAACAATCAGCTATATCTGAGGAATGGCTGTGCCCCTCAGGTAAGGTGTGAGTTCTCCTGCTCACTAGACTTCTGCCACTCCGGCCACGGGTCACCCACCATTAATCTGTTTGTGTTCTTCTTTCTCCCTATCAAACTTGAGAGAAAAATAAAATATGTGCTGTTCTATCTCACAGATGAGAGAGAAAAGGAAATTGAACACAGAGGGGCACGTATGTGAAAGAACAGTAGAGGAAGCACATATTTTTGTGAAAAGTGAAGACTATCACTTTGTGTTCAGTATGTTAAACCTGATCAGCTTCACTCTATGACCTGCCTGGGTCTGCAGACCCAAGTTTGTGACCTCTGGTTTATGTCATATCCAAATGGCCTAGAAACAGTCTGCCTCATTCTGGGGATTCTGTTATGGTGTTGACCTTACAATTTAACTTGCAGAATGCAATTTTATTTCCTTAGTTCCACAGTTCCTGGGGAGCACTTCTCTAGCCCCCAAATGCTGACAGAACTTAGAAGTCACCACTGTTGCATATTATTTATCTAGAACCTAAACTGAAAACCAGCTAACACCTCTATTCTTTTTTCTCCTCTTATTTCTTGCCCCCCACAAGAAGCTGTTACTGAATCTGAAAAAGGAAAAATGTTGACAGGAATATTTACACCATGACCACAACATATAATAGTAAGTCGGAAAAAAAAAAAAATAGTAAGTCGGTATCTGAAGTGGAAGTTGATTCTCATAAACATTTGTTCAAACTACATAAATATTATTACTGCATGTGCGGCAGTAACTAGACTTCATTTAGACTGTTTTGTCTAATGGATGGGTAATAGTTACTTATCATCATGTTGTCCCTACTCTCTGGAGAAGTTATCACCAGTGTCTATTATAATCTCTCAAGATTAAAACCCAGCCCAAGACTACAGAGCAAGACCTTGTCTCTTCATCCATGTTTTCCCAACAAAGCAGTGAACCTCAGATTGAATGAGCCAGTGAATGGGCAAGCAGAGGGTAAAGCCTATTCTCAATCTTGCTTCTATTAGAATACTATCATGCGGCATTTATAAAATCAGAGCTTCTGTTCTGATGTTTACTGATGCTAATATATAGAATTCAATTCTTTAAGTATTTATTTGTTTGGCTGCACCAGGTCTGAGTTGCAGCACATGGGATCTTTTTAGTTGTGGAAAGCAAACTCTTGGCTGTGGCATGTGGGATCTAGTTCCCCGACCAGGGACTGAACCTGGGCCCCCTGCATTGGGAGTGCAGACTATTAGCCACAAGCCAAGTCCCTCAAATTTTTTTAAATGGTAGTTCTACCCCAAGGTCCCCGAATTGTTTGCATTTATTTAAAGACACATCCAGAAAGCAGCTGATTTTCGTTTTGGTGAATACATTTGGAAAGAAGCTATAAAGATGGTATGTACAAACAACTGGGGGTCAGATGGGAGATGCTGCGTCAGAACACAGAGTTTATACAGCTTATACTCAGAGGCTTGATTTCTTATGTTTAGACTCAACCATGAGAGCAAGAAAGGGCCAGAAGTGTGTGTCTAAAACAATGAAGCTTTAATAAAGCAGTATTTGTTTTAAGGGTTAGTTGTATAAACGGATGTGAAAGCCATCTGTTTGCCCCATAAGGGCTACTTGAAATGTAAAACAAAGGACAAAGTACGTTTTAGCAGAAAACAAACTATAGGTCATAGTCACATGATAAATTAGTAGTGTGGGAAGACTAGAATCCTAGGCCTCTCAAGTCCAAGCACAGTAGCTGGTAATATTTTGCATCAGGAAGTTACAATCTGGGAAGAAAATTTTATGCAGAAAGGTCAATGTTTTAACTGTGAAGTTGTGTTTACCAGCTTTGAGCAAGTTAGCAACTATGCTTGGTTCTTAGGATGACAGAAGAGACTACAGTGACCAAGTGATTCACAGAAGATATAAAGAGGTGACTTACGTGGACACATCAGTGTTTGTGATCGCAAATGTTCATCCAAGTAAAGTTTTTCAAAAAATCTGAAAAAGTAACTGTGTCACCAAATGTTCACAGTGTTAACAACTATTCCAATTAAGAACCTTGTGTGCTCTAAGAGAAAAACTTTTCACAGAAGTGTGCATGGCATTCCAAATATATAAATTAGATATAAATTGTCTTAGGAAGGTGAAAGGTCATGCCGGCCATGTTAGAACAGAAACACTGATTCCATGTCCATAGGTGTTAAATGTGTTTTGTGTGTTCAGTTGTATCTGACTTTTTGCAACCCCATGGACAGGCTCCTCTATCCATGGAATTTCCCAGAGAAGAATACTGGAGTGGGTTGCCATTTGCTTCTCCAGAGGATCTTCCCAACCCAGGGACTGAACCCAGATGTTACCTAGGTTATAGGAAATAGTACCCTTATTTGGAGACAGTTAAAAAAATTAAATTTTAAAAAATATAAAAGCTCCCTCCACATGTCATTGGAAGAAACCAGATTAGAATAACACTGAAATAAATAAACCTAAATTATAACATATTTGAAAACGTGTGATATGAGTAGTAGGAAGATATCAACCAGTGATAATTGTGGAGTTTAAAACTTTGTCTTTGAGTCCTAGCAATGTGTAGGAAAAAGATATAATAACTCTTTGACCAAGGAGGTGTGTAGTGAACCAGGCAGATCTGGTTGACATTAAGTATGGCAAAACATGTCATAGGCTACAACAGCCAGTACCTCTAAAAAACAAGTCCTTTTGGACCACTTCTAATGGGTCAGGAAGATCCTCAGGATAAGAAAATGGCAACCGATTCCAGCACTCTTGCCTGGGAAATTCCATGGACAGAGGAGCCTGGTGGGCTATAGTCCGGGGGTGGGGGGGCAGTCATCACAATAGTTGGGTACAACTTAGCAACTAAACCACACCACCACAGTCAACCAACCTCCTGGTCTTAATTCTGTTTTCCTGGTAACCCGAGAGAGAATGTACTGATAGGCAATCAGGAATATTTGGCTCTCTTGGCAGTTTTAATTGTAAAGTAAATTAATAAATTGTCCTTCAGGTGTACATTAGCCTCCTGCAAGTTTTATTAAATTGTCTCAACTATCCAATGTCCTTATCACTGCAGTGTGTATACTCTCAAAGCCTCAAATCATAATCCTAAAGGGCAGATTTTGGACTTTGGTAATCTCACTAGGACACACAGCCCAATCTGGAGAGTTTGTTAGTCTCTAATCAGAATCATTATAATAACCAGGCCCCAGAGATCATGGTTACCACTTACGTGCATTCCTTAATAACCCAGCAAAGGTCATCAGCATCTCCTGCAAAGCATCTAATAAATCCAGACATAATTTTCTCATGGGAGTGCTTCTCCTCTGTGCTTTGTAATAATGCAACTTCACCTCTTTTGAATTGTGGTGCTATAGAAGAGTCCTTTGGACAGTAAGGAAATCAAACCAGTCAACCCTATAGGAAATCAACCCTCAATATTCATTGGAAGGACTGATGCTGAAGCTCCAATACTTTGGCCACCTGATGCGAAGAGCTGACTCACTGGAAAAGACCATGATGCTGGGAAAGACTGAAGGCAGGAGGAGGGGGTGACAGAGGATGAGATGGTTGGATGGCATCACTGACTCACGGAAATGTGTTTGAGCAAACTCCTGGAGATGCTGAAGGACAGGGAAGCCTGGTGTGCTGAACTCCACGGGATTGCAAAGAGTCAGACATAATTCAGTGACTGAACAACAGCAACGTCACCTCTAGGAATGGGAGGTGGGGAAGAAGAGAGTAGAAGGAAGAGGAGAGGGAAAAGGGGGCTGGGAGGAAGAGTGGGATAGGGAAAAAAAGGAAGAAAGAGGGAGATAGAGAAGGAAAGAGAGAAAGGGAGGAAAAAAGAAGAGACAGAAGGAGGGAGGGAGAGAAGGAAAGAAGTATGAATTGAGCAGTCTTAGCTTGAGTTTGAATCCTAGGACTACTCCTTACTAGCTGTGTGAACTTGAGCAAGTAACTATCTTAGTGCTTTAGTGTCTTCATGTGAAAAATGGGTATAACAGGATTTACTTTGAATCTTGTAGGGAGTTACAGCTGCTATGCAAAAATACACAGGACAATGCCTGGCACATTGTGGATGGTTTTGCATTTTATTTCTAATAAATTTTCTAGTCAACTGCACTTTTATATTTTGCCACAGAAACTGTAAAAGTCCTAAAACCAGTTTCTTAAGTGCAACAAATAAAGCCCAACACCCACTGATTATAAAAACAACATTTCCATAAACATAAAAGTAACAAGTGAGGCTGTGCTTGTTAAATTTTCATGTGCATAGGGAACTGGGCATCTTGTTAAAATGCGAGTTCTGATTCCCTTGGTCTAGGGCAAGGAGATTCTGCATTTCTTACAAGTTCCCAGGTGATGCCTGATGCTGCTGGTCTGTGAGTAGCTAAGCTATATACAGATGGTTTGCTTCAAAGGAAAAAATAACTAGGCGGAAGAAAGTAAAATCAAAGAATATATTTAAAATGTGAGGGGAATGGTCACCAAAGGGGAGAACTCTATAATCCGCTGTATTATTATTGCTCGGAAGGCATTCTAGGTATGCCTTAGATTGCACAATAAATATATTTATTTTAAATATATGTGTTATTTGTATGTGTGTGTGTATATATATATATATATGCATATTGCTACATTTGTTTATTTTGTTCATATTTAACTGTACTTACGGAGCATCTTATTGAAAAAAATTCTGCCAATACTTTTGTTATGACAATAGTTAGCTAATTTACTGATAATTTACTTATTGTTTAGAATACAAAAGTAATATATTCTGGTAGGAAAGACTCAGTTATCTCAGAAACCTATAAATTTAAAATGGAAAAAATTCCCCACTTCACCCTTAAAGTTCTAAGTTCCTAGACTGAAAAACTTTGAAGAGTTTGGTATGATACTTTAAAGTATTTTTTCTTATATACCCATCTAAGATTTTTCTCCAGAAAATGAATTACTACATCAGTATAATGCAACTTGCTCTGTCTTCAAAAATATATCACAAACATCCTTCCATGCTAATACATAAAAATTCACCTCCTTCTTTTCAGTGACTGCACAGTATTCCAACATACTTTAACTCATTTATTCTTCCCTATTGCTATGTGTTTAGGATGTCTCCAATTATTTGCAATTACAGGTGGCTCAATGGTAAAGAGTCCATCTGCCAATACAGAAAATGCAAGAGACTCAGGTTCAGTCTCTGGGTTGGGATGATCCCCTGGAGTAGGAAATGGCAACCCACTCTGGGATTCTTGCCTGAGAAATCCCATGAACAGAGGAGTCTGGTGGACTATATTCATGGGGCCACAAAGGGTCAGACATGACTGAGCACACACATACACACACACACACTCACAAAGAATACAATGATGAATTTTCTTAAACATGAGAATTGCCAAACTGCTTTTCAAAACAGCTTCTATCACTGTTTCAGGAGCCTGTCTTATGCCCACACTGGGAAAGAAACATTGGCAAATCACTTTAACTGACTTCATAATCAGGAAAAAGGCATCCCTTTATTATCTTAACTTTCATTTTCTTTTTTAATTTTATTTTTTAATATTACAATATTGTATTGGTTTTGGCATATATCAAAATGAATCCACCACAGGTATACATGTGTTCCCCATCCTGAAGCCTCCTCTCTCCTCCCTCCCCATACCATCCCTCTGGGTCGTCCCAGTGCACCAGCCCCAAGCATCCAGTATCGTGCATCGAACCTGGACTGGCGACTCATTTCATATATGATATTATACATGTTTCAATGCCATTCTCCCAAATCATCCCACCCTCTCCCTCTCCCACAGAGTCCAAAAGGCTGTTCTAATCATCAGTGTCTCTTTTGCTGTCTCGTATACAGGGTTATTGTTACCATCTTTCTAAATTCCATATATATTTTCTTAATCACTAGTGGGATTTGCTATCTTTTAAAATATCACTAGCCATTTTAATTTCTTCTGTGAATTGTTTGTTCATATTACTTGCCAATTTTTCTCCTAGGTTACCTTTTTTTTTTTATAACAGCTCTCTGTATATTAGATGTTATACTTCTAATATATATATTACATTTTTATGGTTAAGATTTTATTAGCTTGCTGTCTTTTTAAGAAGAGTTTTATGGTGTCTGTTATTGTACAGAAGTTTTCATAGAATCAAGCATTTCATTTCTGGATTCTTTACGTTTTTTGATGTTTTATTTCTTGCTTAGAAGTTTTTCCTGACCCCCAAATAATATTCTCTCATATTTTTCTAGTAATTTCATTTTAGTTATATTATCTAAATCATTATTAATCATATCTCAAATTATTTTTAAAAATACATTTGCATGAGGCTTTTACCACTGGATTTACAGTTTAGTAGTACTATACTATTACTGTTACAAGAAAGAGTTAAAGGAGTTTATTATGTAAAATATCTGGATAGCCTAAAAAACACCGGCCAGTGGTCCTAGCCTTTTCTCAATGTAACTTTTATTCAACCTATTACTTTCACCTTGACACCCCAAATCAACTGTCATCAAACATTACTGCAAATTAATATTCTGAATTATCACATTAGTTCTGCTCATATGCAATTCACTTTCATACTGCTGAGTTAGTACTTCAGAAAGACAATTCTCTTCATTCAGGTCTCTGCTTAAATATCATCTCTTTAAAGGGATTTTCCATGGCCATCCTATTAAGCCTCAACTCCCTCCATCCTTTTGTCCTGGTTTCTTTTTATACTTCTCACTACTACTTGAAAGATGGCATTATACAGGCTTGTCTATTCCTCATTTTACCATGATAGTGGGGCCTTATCTCTTTCGCCAGTATATCTCCAGCATCTAGAACAATTCAGGTACACTGAATAAATGACCATAAGAATAAGTTACCAAAGATATTAATGTATCTAGAAAGGTATGTCAAGATGTTAACATATCAAGTCAAAATCAAAAGTCCTAGGTAAGTCCTAAGAGTGATAAATCTTTAGTTGGTCAGTCACTGGCTTTACTGCCAGTAACCATGCGATAAGGAAAACAACAAATTAAAGATATGTGTGATTGACGCATCTAGGAACTGAACTTACTTTAAAAAATAAGGAACTTCCCTGGGGGTCCAATGGTTCCAACAGTTAAGACTTTGCCTTCCAATGCTGGTGGTGCTGGTTCAATTTCTGGTGGTAGTGGTGGTTTAGTCACTAAGTCACATCCTGGCGACCCCATGGACTGCAGCCCACCAGGCTTCTCTGTCCATGGGATTTCCCAAGCAAGAATACTGGAACAGGTTGCCATTTCCTTCTCCCGGGGATCTTCCCGACCCAGGGACTGAACCAGTCTCTTGTATCTCCTGCATTGCAGGCGGATTCTTTATCGCTGAGCTACCAGGGAGGCCCTTGATCCCCGGTGGAGGAACCAAGATCCCAACATGTTTTGCATGAAAAAAGCCAGAACATAAACAGAAGTAACACTGTAACAAATTCAAAAGACTTCAAAAAAAAAAAGCATTGTTTAAAAAATTAAAATGAAAATGAAATTTCTCCCTAAAAATTGAGGTATCCAGTTTGCCCATTTCTAAGTTTTACTCCTTATAAGCCTCCATGGGGGCTTGTTAAATACATTAAGGCATATTTAGATAGTGGAATTCTAAGCAACCATTGAAAAAAGGTGTGGAATAAACATAAATACTAATATGAAAAGACATTTGGGGTGAAAGCACAGGCAACATAGTCCCATTTTCAGAAAAAGAAGAAACCTATTACATGTGTGAGTGTGAACACACAGTCTCTGGAGAAATCTGTATCAGAACACTATTAATCTCTGGGTAATGGGATTAAATTGGATTTTTATACATTTTTCCTTCTCTGTATTTTCTCATTTCTCACAAATAAACATGTCCCACTCATGTAAAAAGGAGTTATTCTGGTGGAGAACGTAACAGTGTGTGAATGAAATGGATTTGCACCCAGCACCCACATCGATCTCCTCATCCATCCTTGGGATGCCTTCCTACTCTGCAGACTGAAGGGCTAAACACTTAATTTCCCAGACTGTCTTTGCAGAAAACCTAAGACCTGGAGGAGACAGGTAAGGTGGAGCCGCCTCCGTGGCGTGTGCAGCCAGGCAGAGGTGGCGGTTTTCTGCTTCCCCACGTACAGTCACTCGTTGCCTGCAGACGGTGCAGCAGGTTCCCTCTCCCAGAATACAGCCACTGTAACCTGTTCTGATGTCAGGAACCCAGTGGAGAGCCCCTTGACACCGCAGCAGCAGCAGCTGCCCTGGTTGGCCAGCAATTTTACTACAAGTCATTTCTGGGGACCCAAACTTGAGCTCACGCCTCCATACCTTCTGATGACTTTGTAAGGAACTAAGTAGTTTCAAAATTCCCAATATTAATTCCCACTCCTCTTAAACTAGCTAGAGACATTTATTTCCTGCAAGGAAGTTATCAATGATACAAAAAAGTGTCATTAAAAATAATGTATATTACGTAAATCTATTTCAGAATGTGGAAAGGGCATGTTAAGACCAACACACAAAAACATGTAGGGAAAAGGATCACTTTTGTTGTTGTTCAGGTACTAAGTCGTGTCCAACTCTTTGCAACCCCCTGGGCTACAGCATGCCTGGCTTCCCTGTTCTCCACTATCTCCAGGAGTTTGCTCAAACTCATGTCCATTGAATCAGTGATGCTATCCAACCCTCTCATCCTCTGCTGCCCCCTTCTCCTTTGCCTTCAATCTTTCCCAACATTGAAATCTTTTCTAATGAGTCAGCTCTTCTCATCAGGTGGCCAAATTATTGAAGCTTCAGCTTCAGCATCAGTCCTTCTGATTAATATTTAGGGTTCTAAAATGTTAATGTAGTCATCTCTGGTGGTAGAATCAAGAATAATTTTATTTTTCTTATCTTTCTTTAAGTTTTCTTTTAAGGGGAAAACTTTTAAAAGCCATTCCCCCCGCCCCAAACATAAGCAACAGTATAATCTTACAGGAAAAGAGCAATTTCTTAATGTATCTTGAAATGTTTGAGGCAACTAGGATTAGTAACTAAATGGCATTAATCTACATGTAATACCACAAGACACACAGGAGTATTCATCATGATCTAAATAGGGGAGCAAGTCCCCACAGCACATGATCTCAGAACAAATATTTGTCTATTCCAGTGACACAGTCAAGCTGACTGCTCTCTGCTAGAAAAAGGGCAGCTATCTTGGGAACTAAACATATGAAGTGAGACTAGCCAGTGCTGCAGCTGTTGGCAAGCTTTCTTTGTTTAAAACAGTAGAAGTATATCCCTTACGACTGGCTATATTAAAAGGAATAAAACCGAATGGAAGTGCCTTTATCTACTCAATCACTAAACCATATTTTAGAAAAGAAAGGGCAAAAGTGAAATGAACAAATAAGACTTTCTTTTTAAAAACTTCAAAAAAAAAATTTCCACATAACCAATGTTTATATATTATTGCTGCTAAGTCACTTCAGTCGTGTCCGACGCTGCGATGCCATAGACAGCAGCCCACCAGGCTCCTCCGTCCCCGGGATTCTCCAGGCAAGAACACTGGAGTGGGTTGCAATTGTTCCTTATTCCTCCATTTTCTCCACTAGCTTCATGATTTAGGACACAGAAAAAGGTAACATATTTCTTTATTCACTGCCAGAAATTATCATGCAGGGTTACAATGCATTTGCGTTCATCAAAGAAGGAGCCGATAAAATAAACCATTCTTAAGGTATGGACAGGCCTATCAAGGAATTTTATTAGAATTAGGTTAATAAGAAAATAACCTTATAGCTATTAATTCAGTGGCTTTATACAGCTAATTTTTTTTTAAACTGGGGTATAGTTGCTTTACAATGTTCGTTTCTGCTGTGTAACATCATGAATCAGTTCTAAGTATACACATATCCCTTCCCTCTTGGACTTCTCACCCCACTCCTCTAGGTCATCACAGAGCACCGAGCTGAGCTCCCTGTGCTATACAGCAACTTCCCACTCGCTCTCGGATGTATCACTCACAATCTCCCAATTCATCCCACATCCGACTCTTCCCCAGTCCGTGTCCACACATCTGTTCTCTACATCTGGGCCTCTATTCCTGCTCTACAAATACGTTCATCTATACCATGCAAAGATGGGCACAATAAAGGACAGAAATAGCATGGATCTAACAGAAGCAGAAGATATTAAGAAGAGGTGGCAAGAATACAACAGAAGACCTGTACAAAAAAGATCTTCATGACCCAGATAATCACGACGGTGTGATCACTCAGACATCCTGGAATGCAAAGTCAAGTGGGCCTTAGGAAGCATCACTACGAACAAAGCTAGTGGAGGTGATGGAATTCCAGTTGAGCTATTTCAAATCCTAAAAGATGATGCTGTGAAAGTGCTGCACTCAATATGCCAGCAAATTTGGAAAACTCAGCAGTGGCCACAGGACTGGAAAAATGTCAGTTTTCATTCCAATCCCAAGGAAAGGCAATGCAAAAGAATGTTCAACCACTGCAAAATTGTACTCATCTCACACGCTAGCGAAGTAATGCTCAAAATTCTCCAAGCCAGGCTTCAACAGTACATGAACCATGAACTTCCAGATGTTCAAACTAGACTTAGAAAAGGCAGAGGAACCAGAGATCAAATTGCCAACATCTGCTGGATCATCGAAAAAGCAAAAGAGTTCCAGAAAAACATCTATTTCTGCTTTATTGACTATGCCAAAGCCTTTGACTGTGTGAATCACATAAATTGTGGAAAATTCTTAAAGAGATGGAAATATAAGGCCACCCTACCTGCCTCCTGAGAAATCTGTATGCAGGTCAAGAAGCAACAGTTACAACTGGACATGGAACAACAGACTGGTTCCAAATCGGGACAGGAGTACATCAAGGCTGTATATTGTCACCCTGCTTATTTAACTTCTATGAAGACTATACATCATGCGAAATGTTGGGCTGAATGACGCACAAGCTGGAACCAAGATGCCGAGAGAAATAAAATAACCTCAGATATGCAGATGCACCACCCTTATGGAACAAAGTGAAGAACTAAAGAGCTTCTTGATGAAAGTGAAAGAGAAGAGTGAGAAAGCTGGCTTAAAACTCAACATTCAGAAAACAAAGATCATGGCATCTGGTCCCATTACTTCATGGCAAATAGATGGGGAAGCAACAAAAACAGTGAGACTTAATTTTGGGGGGCTCCAAAATCACTGTACACAGTGACTGTAGCCATGAAATTAAAAGATGCTTGCGCCTTGGAAGAAAAGCTGTGACAAACCTAGAAAGCATATTAAAAAGCAGACACATTACTTTGCCAACAAAGGTCCATCTAGTCAAAGCTATGGTTTTTCCAGTAGTCATGTATGGATGTGAGAGTTGGACCATAAAGAAGGCTGAGTGCTGAATCAAGGCTTTTGTTGGAGAAGACTCTTGAGAGTCCGTTGGACTTCAGGGAGATCCAACCAGTCCATTCTGAAGGAGATCAGCCCTGGAATTTCTTTGGAAGGACTGATGCTGAAACTGAAACTCCAATACTTTGGCCACCTGATGCGAAGAACTAACTCACTGGTAAAGACCCTGATATTGGCAAAGACTGAAGGCAGGAGGAAAACGGGACAATAGAGGATGAGATGGTTGGATGGCATCACCGACTCTATGGATATGAGTTTGAGCAAGCTCTGGGAGTTGGTGGACAGCAAAGCCTGGCGTGGTGTAGTCCATGGGGTCACAAAAACAGTTGGACACGACTGAGTGACAGAAACATACCATTTTTCTAGATTCCACATAAATGCATTAATATATTTTTTCTGACTTAATTCACTCTCTATGACACATTTTTTTAAATGTCACTTGATACTACTTTTGTTAAAAGAATCTTTCAATGACAAGTTTTTAATTTTCATGAACACTAATTTTAGATCTTTTATGGTCACTGCTTTCTGTGACCTAAGATAGTCACATGTTGTTTTGTTATAAAAAGCTTTATATTTTAGCTATTCCATGTAGGTCTGGGATTCACCTCAAATTCATTTTTGTGAGGTAGGAGAGATCATGGTTATCTTTTCCATGGGAATATTCAGCTTTTCTGGCTCCATTTGTTGAAAAGAGTTTCCTTCTCTGTTGGATTACTTTGCTATCTGTCAAAACTCAAGTGACCTTATAAATACAGATTTGGTGGCTAAGTGGTAAAGAATCTGTCTGCCAATGCAAGAGACTGTGGGTTCAATCTGGGTCGGGAAGATCCCCTGGAGAAGGAAATGGTAACCCATTCCAGTACTCTTGCCTGGAGAATTCCCTGGACAGAGGAGCAGGGCAGGCCACAGTTCATGAGGCTGCAGAGTCAGGGACAATTTAGCAACTAAACGACAACAATGCTTTGGTCAACAACTGTCTTTGGTCACTGGATAATACTATAATACTCTTTGCATTGCTTTACAAAATATATAAAGTTGAGATACATGTATAGATCAAGATGAACCTAAAGTAATTCTTATGAAATCATTTTTAAACTGTATCATGGTTTTGAAAACACTCCATAATCACTACTGTATCCAAAGCAAAATGTATTTACTCATGAACAAATGAAAAACAAAAAATTTTCTTTATGACCTTTAATTGAAATTATGTATGAAAAATATTTCATTAATTTTACTACTCAATTTCCCACTAGGTTTCCTCATATTATTTTAAAAATACCACAATATAGTAAGCATAAAACCAATCCTTAAGCAGTGCGCTTGGCTACTTGGGAATGTGTCTCTTATTTCAACAGTGTTTGGACAGAACAGACCTAGGGACGCCCCCAAACTCCAGCTTTCGACCACCCTCCAAGCTTTTATTCAGTTTCAACCCTCAGAATCAGCCACTCAGTCTCCGGAACCAGTCAACTCTATTTTTTGAACTGAACTCCTTGTTACCGGAATAGTCATGAGTTCCCAGATTCATCCGATTTCACTGATGGAGAGACCATGGTTCACCACCTGTCAACACGCACCTGCAGGTCTCTTACACTTACCTCTCTGGGCTTCTACTCCCACCGCAACAATGTGGTTCTGGAGGGTGTGGGCCACTTTTTCTGTAAATTGGCCAAGATGAAGCACCAGGGACCCAGTGACTCTTGAAGAGTGCAAAACAATTGGGGCGGCCACACCCTGTTTCATGAGGTGCAGAAGCCATCCCAAGATGAATGGTGCAAAACCCAGGACGCTGTGAACCAGGCCCTTTTGGGTCTGCTTGCCCTGGGTTCTGCCTGGGTGGACCCCCACCTCTGTAACTTCCTGGAGAGCCGCTTCCTAGACAAGTGGGTGAAACAGCCAGAAGATAAGCCACTGCCTGGCTAACCTCCCCAGGCTGGAGGTCCCCAGGCTGGACTGGATGAGTGTCTCTTTGAGAGGCTCACCCTTGAGCACAGTTAGGAGACTCTGGAGCCCAGTGGCCTTTGAGAAGCTCCACTGGTGTCAGGACTTCTGCATAAAGCCCCTCTTTGCTGCCACTAGGCAGTTTTTTAACCACCCTGGGGCCCTCTTCCAAGCCTTGGACCAAATGGAAACAATAAAGCTTTTTGCAGCAATGAAAAAAAAAACAAACAAACACAAAAAAAAACCTTAAAAAATTCATGTCTCAAATTAGAGGATGCATACAGTCTCTCTACTTATATTTAAATTTTTCCATAATAAAATAGTAAAGAGTCATGGATCAATTTTATAAATGTACCTAGTAAAGAAAAAGTAGATTATTTCCTTTATAAATAGAAGTTTTATAAAATTTCCTTTAGGGTTTAACTTGAAAAAGAAGATTTAGAGCAAGAATACAGTATCATTTCATAAAAAAATAACAAAGCAACTCTAAAAAGAAATAGCAAATTCCATTGTGGGCAAACTATAGATGGCTCTTATAAACTACTGGGCTGTACTAATTTTGTTCAAATTGGCAAACAAGGATCTTCCATCACCATCATCACCTGTCTTATAAAAAGCAGATAATAGCCAAAATTGATCAACCTTTGATTTTTTATAAAGATACAGCTTAACAGCTTGAAAAAACATTGCCAAACTGAGTAACACTCCAAATCTTGAAGATTTCATAATTTGCTCTTCATCTAAAATTTTGCTTTGACGCATAATACACCTTCCTGAAACAATTCTACAATACATAAATAATTCCAAACACTGAAAAAAGTTTGCTAAAATAAAATTGGGATGTTTATTACTTTTTCTACTCATAGCAATGAAAATCACTAGAAATTATACTTTTGTTCTTTTCAAATGATCTGCTTAAAAATCAAGCTTTTTTAAATAATTGGTATAGAAGATAAAATCATTTTTAAATCTTCAAAATACTTAAGATACTATAAGATAGAAATATTTATTTTTTTTCATTAATGATGAGAAGAAAAGAGATTCAGTTTAATCAAGGTCTGACATTTATAAATTTTAAGCATTTAACTGAGCTGGAAGATTGAATGAAAGATTAATTATAACAATTACAGGTAGAGAATAGCATTTGTCCATTTTCTACATTCATTATGGCAGTTATCTATCCAAAGAACCAACAGGAGTTCTCAGATCCAATGTCAAATAATGGAATTTGGGCCAGTGCTCTGAACACCGCTTTTATTTAGGACGCACCACATGCACATGATGCAGGTAGGGAGAGTTTATGGATCCATGCATTAAAGACAAGACAGACTGGTACTACTGCCAAACGTGCACTGAGTCAGTGAGAAAGTTGCTCAAGGTTCTTTATACTTAATGGTTTCCATGAAGATAAGTGCAGAAGCAGAAATGTATGCACATCCCAAAGCGTCTTCTTCATTTGGTTTCCTGTGCTTTCTTTGCATTCTGCTTTTCTTTTGCCTAGAAATTAAAGACAGCATACAATAACATCTTAAAAGTATGTTTCAGTTCATATTAAAATGTGTCTAAGAGGACACTCTTAAGCTAAAAGGCTTGAGATACATTGTTTATAAGATGTCTAAAATATTATCTTTTATAACTTGAGACTCACAACAAACTCCTCCTGGACAATTATATAGTGATTCTTTGTCCTCAATAAAAAGGATCATATTTGGTTTGCGGTTATTTCTTACCCGAAGTTGAAAATGTATTATTATAATGGTAATAATTTTAAGATAAAAATTTACTCATTCCATAAAGACATATTCATTCATAACTATTTCACAACAATATATTTACGTATGTGTCCACTTCTCATACAAACTGAGTATAAGAAAAATCCTATATTGATTTCTACATATTTGAATAAATGAGTTTAACATAATAGTTTAAGTGAGTTTAACTTAACTAAAGGATCACATACCCAGAATGTTGATAAACCTCACTGCTGCTAAGTCATGTCAGTCATGTCTGACTCTGTGCGGCCCCATAGATGGCAGCCCACCAGGCTCCCCGTCCCTGGGATTCTCCAGGCAAGAACACTGGAGTGGGTTGCTATTTCCTTCTCCAATGCATGAAAGTGAAAAGTGAAAGTGAAGTTGCTCAGTCGTGTCCGACTCCTAGCGATCCCATGGACTGCAGCCCACCAGGCTCCTCCATCCATGGGATTTTCCAGGCAAGAGTACTGGAGTGGGGTGCCATTGCCTTCTCCGGATAAACCTCACTAATATGACTCAAAAAACATTTTCAAGAGTTGTTCACTTGAAGCTCCTAACAAGTATAGAGCTTGAACACAGTAATTCTATTTCACTTTTCAGCAGTTGAGGAGGCCAGAGCTAAAAGTGTTATCAAACTAATAACCTGGAAACTGTGTCAAAATGCAGACTGACTCAATAAAATGCCTGAGGATCTAAATTTCTAACAAACTCTCAGGTTATGCCAATTCTGCTGGCCCTCAGGTGACAGTTTGAGAAGTAAGCTTTTACAAGACTAGAATATAATGCTCTTTACACTATGGCACTTGAATCAGAAAGGATCAAGTAAATTAAACCCTTGATATTATACAATTAAGGAAAAAACCTTCCTTGATTAGAACTATAATCTTTTTTTATTCTGCATTAGGTGATAAAATTATTATACAACTGTATGACAAAACTGAATGCTATGCCTTACAATATATTAAGAGTAAATACGTTGTATGTACCATATAGTTTTTTAAATTGTATATGTAAACATTTTCAATTAAAAACAATAATTTGTAATTTGATGCATATGATTTCTCAAAGAAGTTTTCTGTTTCCAAATAATAAAAACACAATTCCATTTTTGATGTAACTGGGAAATAAAATGTGTAATTCTTTTCTTAATGATGTCTGAATATACAGGTACCTTACTAAGATTAATAAGAATGAATTAACTGGTTAATAACAAATTTTACAACATAATTAAATAAGCAAAGACATGTAGAGTACGCATTCATGTATTAAAATATATAATTCAGATAAAACTAAAGGTAAATTAAATAAAATAAGTTAAAAATAATTATATACCTTGACCAAAAAGATCTCATTTAATCCCCAATAATGTGAACTAAGTATTATTCCCAAATTTTACATGAGGAAATAGATTCTATAGTAAAATAAATAACTTGCCTAAAAGCAACAGCTAATAATAAGTAACATTTCTGAGATTTAAACCAAAAGTTTGTATTCTGGCCTTTATTGAAAAATAAAAAATACTGTATTTCAAAATAGCATCAAAAAAATGTTCACGGTTCAGAAATATGTTCCTTATATTTAGTGTGCTATTGAGATATTAAAAATTGTTGACTCAAATCAGATAATTCTGTAATCATAGGTATTAACATAGATATTATTGTGAACAACTATGTTCTACCTTGTCTCTATTAAGGGCTAGAAAAAGTAAATTCTGTACATCAGTTATTTAATACCAATTGAATTATAATGTCTTTGTAAAATTTGGACAAAATTCAATACTGTGAGGTTTCTCTGAATCCCCCACAGTAACAAAATCTATGATTTTAAACTATGGTAGGTATTGGTGGTTGCTAAAAACCTGAGATAGAAAATGATTCAGAAACATATATAAAAGTTGGGATAAAATTTTTAAAGAATTATAAGTATATCTGAATCAGTAAAAGTTTCACAAGTGAAACGTTAATCTGCTGATTTTATTTCATACTTTAAGGAACAGATTTGAGGTATGGCACAAGAAATTTTATAACTATACATTTTTATATTACCTCCTGAGCAGTTTTTATTTAACATACATTCAATGAACTAATCAGATAAGAATAGAAGCTTCATAGAACAAGAACACTTATAAGGCAAGATCTTAACCTAATTCATTAAAGGCACAGGCCCTTGGGAGAATCAAAGTCTGCGCTCTTTATTATTTTGTAAAATTAACAGATTTTCACAGCTTAAATATTTCCAAGCCATCACAGGCAGTAAGTAAATGCCGCTGTTCTCAAAAATCGGAGCCTGGACAGCTTTAGCTCTTAGCAACACCACCAAAAGTAGCCATACCTTCCTGTTCAGTTCCTTCCACCCCTTCCACACTTCGTCCCTAATTTTTCTTTCACTTGGCATTGTGGGGAAGAAGGATGGGTTTCAATGTAATAATCCATTTCTGAACTCTGCATGTAATTTTTTCTCAGAAGTGTTACTTATTAAGTAATTTTCACTGCTGAAATCTTTATATTGTATATAACTATAAAATTTAATCTTGATCTGTTGTTTTTAATTTTTAACATTTACAGTTATCAGCAGAAACTGATATTTCAATACAATATGATTTTTTCAAAATAAGATGAACAAAAATATATTTGTGTACTAAAGAAGCTGATTCACTGGTAGAAATTAAGCATCTAATTCTAACAACAGATGTAAAAATTTGAGGATGTAAAATTTTAAATGGCATAAAGTTAATATTTAGGAGCTACCCTGCGCTTCCCCCAGAATCTCTTGCATGACTTTATTCTGGCACTTATCAGAATAATACTGTACAGCACAGTACTATAATTATGTATTCCTATCCTCTCCCCAACTAGGTTGCTTAAGACAGAGATGTGTCTTATGTGTACATCTGTTGACTTTAACAGACTGCCTCAAATACAGTTTCAGTTAGATAAATGTTGGATAATCAAAACACCTCAAAAACTTTAATCAAATACTGAATCTGAATTCCCTTCAAAATCTATGCATGTAACAGATGGTGCATATATATAAGAAATAAATACATCTCAATATTGCCTGTGCAGTATTATTAGTCAAAGAACAAGAAAGTCAGTAACTACTCTTTCAGTAAAACAAATACAAATGAAGAACAGACTGGGTTAGTATTCTACTAACACTAGGCATTCATATACTGCCACCCTGTGTCCAATACAATGTGAACCAAGGAATTATGGTTCTAATGCAAAAGTTGGAAAGCTGTTTTAACTGTGCTTTTAAAAAAAATATGGAAATATACTGTCATTAAAGTCAAATAAAAATGGTCCTAAAGTTGCACAAAAAAGTTTACTCATGGACCAATTTTAAAGCAAAATACATACATTTAAAATTTCTCTAAAGTATTTGTCTGGTCCCTGATAATATTTATCTATATTTAATACCTGATATATCATATAATTTGCCATAGCAGTCTATATTCTAGTATTTTCAACAGAGAAATATTTCACAGTGTTTCATACAAAGAATATTAGTATCTAGATACTCAGTTAATCAGGCAATCTTGAGGATTACAGTACCCTAATTGTTTCTAAACCTTTAAAAATTAGTTTCACATTTTGGACTTTTATGATTTTTACTACCTTGAGATACATGAATAGAAAAAAATCTATATGGGTAAAGAGAAGATTTAGCAGTGTTCCTGCAACAATTTTACTTTTAATGCTAAAAGCTGAAGCATATGTTCATAGGCTGAACATATGCTTCAGACTTCCTTGGTAATTCAGGCTTCCCTGGTAGCTCAGCTGGTCAAGAATCCGCCTGCAATCCAGGAGACCATGGTTCAAATCCCGGTTCAGGAAGTTCCCCTGGAAAAGGGATCAGCTACCCACTGCAGTATCCTCAGGCTTCCCTGGTGGCTCATACAGTAAAGAATCTGCCTGCAATGTGGGAGACCTGGGTTTGATCGCTGGGTTGGGAAGATACCCTGGAGGAGGGTATGGCAACCCATTCCAATATTCTTGCCTGGAAAATCCCCATGGCCAGAGGAGTTTGGATGGCTGCAGTCCATGGGGTTGCAAAGAATTGGACACAACTGAGCAACTAAGCACAGTACATAGCATGTTCAGGATCTATATAATAAAGTATACACAAAAACCTGAACACACATCTTGAATTATTCAGATTTCCTGATGGTATCAAACAGTTGGGTTGAAATGTATCTGTGCTTCATGAACTTAAAGTTAATACCAAAAAACATCTACAATGTATTCTGGTCTTTAAGTTAACGGTCCAAAATTGTACTTGCCTAGTACTATCTTCTCAAAATGTGGTAAACTGACCAGCTTCATCAGAATCCCCTGGGAGAACTTATTACAGATTCCCTCCCTAAACCAGACTGTCTGGGGAGGGGCCAGGTAACAAGTGTTATAAAGAGATCTATGCTGTGTCACAGAAACCAATACAACATTGTAAAGCAATCACCCTCCAGTTAAAAATAAAAAAAATAAATAAAAGTATCCAGTGGTCACTTTCAGAAACACTGATTTACCATATAAACTCAAAAAACAAATACGCTTTATTTATTCAAAATTTTTCTTAAAGTGCCTTATATGGAAGAAAAAAATCCTAGTAATCAGAATTTTTCACTAACCTGTAGTAGTTTTCCCTTAGTGCAAAGGGTAATAGGTTGGGAATAAGGAAACCTATTTCTCAGGCTAGGTTATGCTTTTCCCCCTTTCAATGCTCATTCTAGTTTTAAACTCTATGATAATTCAAATTTTTGCTAAATTAAATGAGAAACATCTATTACTTCAATAATTAAAATTAATAATTTGTTTTCAGCTAAAGAAAGAAAGATGTTTTAAATTTCATTCTAATATAGCACAATCTGAATTTCTAACATTAAGGATTCCGGAAAGCTAAAGCAACAAAGCAATTCCTTATTTTTATTTTGCAATATGACACTGATCCAGCATTTCTCAAGCTGAAAAACAAGTAAGTAAAAGCAAAGCTTCAACAAATTTTATCTCTACTCAAGTCAAGTAACATTTTTTAGAGACTCTAACTCTAATTTAAGTACTCACCAGTAAAAGACTTACCTTTTCTACTAGTGGTATTAACTGCTGGTGTTCTGCTAAAGTCTTTAACAATTCCATAATGAATGGCAGATAATTGTGCTTCCTTCTGATATTTTCAATCTGAAAATGAAACACATATCAAACCACACTATTTTCACTAAGCTTCTGATATTTTAATTTTTGGATCTAGCTCAACATAGAAATGAAAGAAAATCCTCCATTATCATACAAAAAGCATTAGAAATAATGAGATTTCCATTGCCACTGAGAATAAATTACAATAAATATGTGGAGAGAGTTCTCTGGGGTACAGCATCCTACTCTTGGCTTAGCAAACAACGGAGGCTTTTAAAAGTCTAATCTGAGATAATCTATGAAAACATAACTCATGAAAGCAAACTAAAAAGGCCGACAAGATAAATGAACACTCCTGCTACTACACCTATGCAAACAATAAGGCCACACTTAATAAGACCAGTTTTATTGTGTGATTAAGAACAATCTTTCTTTGATTATTTTTGACCAAAAAGGGAATAGCTGTAGGGAAAAATCTGTGCTCCGGTGGAAAACTATGCGTTGTCTACACTCTCCCAAGTTACGGGACTGCAGCCTGTCACTGTCTGGTAGAGGTTCAATTTACTTCCCTTTCCATAGGAAAAAAAAGTTTCCATCTTTTGCAAATTCATTTTGGCATTCCTACAGTTTATATAAATTTGAGCTTCTTTGACTTCTCCTTTGAACTAGTTGTGACATCTTACAGGTTTGCTCAATTAATGAAGTAAATAAAATTTTAGCATGTTCATTTTATATCTGGTCTGAGAATTCTTTTTGGCTAAATTCTTTTAGCCCAATTTTTGAACAAAGCATTCTCAAACAAAGCAAACATTCTAAAACTCAGTGTTATACTTAAGGCAAACATGAAAAATTAGTTAATTATGTAACAACACTACACCAGAATACATAAATAGTAGGCAGTTTTTTAACACCACATAAAAGAGAAGATAACATTCAAGCTTTCATCCCTTACTTTCCTGTCTCCATGAATTTGGCCTTCTTTTTCCTGTCTGGAACACTCTGGAGCCAGCTCCTACCACCTCCACCTGAAGAAATCCTGCCTACCCAGGGTCCATGTGTTTTAGCAATCACACTGTTGGCTGTTAAGTATGTTACAAAGCAGCGTTCTCACACTATGGTAAACAACGGAAAGAAGAACAATCCCTGCCTGAGACTGAGCTTCACATGAAAACTGCTTTTTCTACCGTGACAAACATGACAGATCAACAAAGTACTGTTTCCAACGTCCTACAAAATTAAAAAAGTGTTCTTCACTCTTCTCCATTTCTGAAAAAAGTTTATCAGACAGACTGCAAATGAAGAAAAATGACGTAACTGAAGATAGGCTTGCTTAGTATTTCACCCTGAGTTATACAATGGTTGACATAATTTAAAAATTTTAAAACCCTAAAAAAATTGGAAAGAAAATTTAAAAAATGAACCCAGCTATGTACTAAATTGGAGACAGAATGACACCAAGAGAAAATTTTTCCAAGTGAATTTTAAAATATGCTAGTTTGATTGCACATTCAAAATGAAATATATCCTCAGGAAAAAAATTACGAGAACACTTCTCAGTTGTTAACACTACTAGCATTGCTATTCTGAACCTTTTCATTCATATATACATATACATATAGCACAAAGCAAGTACGTATATGTTAATGCTGATAGAAACCAAGATTTTCAACTGAAAAGACACAAATGCTTAACTTCAAATATAAAGCCCTTTAATCCTTAGTTCGAGTATTAACATGAATTCCAATTGTATTTTCTCTTCAAAGATAAAAAAAGAAACTAGTAAAAACATATTTCTTAGCTCTGAAAAGTCCTGGAAATAATGAAGAATCAATATCGCTAAGCACCCTGAGCAACCAATGGTTGCTAATGGTTTCTAAACACCATTTCTCACCAAGAGAACTCAGGACTTCTTGAAAAAAATGGCCAATTTCAAGTCTGAAGCAGGAAATGCACAAGATAGAGTCTGAAACATCTTATCATGCTAGAAAGCAAGGAAGCTATCAGACATGAAGACAGTCACATCCAAAGAACTTGGGAGATAGCCTGATGTGCCTCCTAATGGTCAAAGACGGGGTAATTTGAGCATTAAAAATAACTGCAGTGAACATTAGCAACAGATGTTAAATATCTGTTCATAATAATACTTGAAGAAAAATAAAAAGGAAAGAAACTTTACTAGTTACCTCTGTAGGGTACCAGGCGAATCAACACATTCTGAAAACATGTGAATAATGGGGAGAAGAGCAATCAAGCAGTCAATATACCTTCACATCAAAATACACTACACTATATTAAAACATTAAGGAACAAAAGAAAAACACCTACCTTATATCTTTTTAATTTCTGTACTTCCTCTTCAATAAGCATCTGATTTTTGGCAACCTCTGACTGAATAGCACTTAACATATTACTGCCCTGATCTGTATCCATGGGTTCCTCCTTGGGGAAAAGAAAAAGAACCAGCACACCCTAATAACTGAGGCTTAAGTCTAAAACATTTTTAGATGATAAACATAGTATAGTCATTTCCCAATTTTGATCTTAATATTGGGGATGGAGTATCAGCTTAATAACTGTAATATTAAAGGATGAAAGAAATACTTATTTAGGGCCTATAAGTAAGCATAAGGAAGAAGTAGTATTTCTCCCAAATTTCTGTGTTCTACAATATGTATGAATTTTTACCTAAAAACCATCCATTGTATAATGTACTGAATTGTTACAATCTTCTGTTAGCTATAAAATAAATGTGCTTAAACATACTCAGGAAAATGTGATCAAAGAAATGTAAACAAAAGTCTTTGTCTATTACTAATTCTCTTTGCCAATCATATTTACTAGAAAGATAATCATCATAAGGAATAATAAAGATTACATGTGACTCTAATGTGCCCAATTAATTCTGTAACAAATATATTCTAACTTGCTTAATTATATAATTAAATTACAGTAAACAGTTAATTGTGAACACTTGGCACCCCACTCCAGTACTCTTGCCTGGAAAATCCCATGGATGGAGGAGCCTGGTAGGCTGCAGTCCATGGGGTCGCTGAGAGTCGGACACAACTGAGCAACTTCACTTTCACTTTTCACTTTCACGCATTGGAGAAGGAAATGGCAACCCACTCCAGTGTTCTTGCCTGGAGAATCCCAGGGATGGGGGAGCCTGGTGGCTGCCATCTATGGGGTCACACAGAGTCGGACACGACTGAAGTGACTTAGCAGCAGCAGCAGCATTTAGTACATACTATTTGTCTGTCACTTTTTTGAAGTGGTCTGTGTATATATATATCATCTCAGTTATTCTTCACAACAACATTTAAGGTAAAGACTATTATTTTAACTTTACATGAAGAAACTGAGGCACAAAGAAATACACTCGAAATCATACTTTCACTAAGTGGCAAAGGCAGGAGCTGAATTTAGGAAGCCTGACTCCAGGGTGCATTATCTTAACCACCACTCAGGATACTTGATTAAATCTGTATTTTAAAAAAAGGAAGGAAGGAAAGAAGAAAAGAAAATAGTTTCCCTGAGAGAATAACTAGAACTTTGTACATAAAACACATGGCCACAAACCTCAGCAAGTTGTCTTTGTAACTCTGCTATCTTCTGTTCATATATCATTTTTCTGTCAGACACAATGGCCATTAAGTTAAATCGAATTTCACCTTCACTGTACCTAAGAAAAAATGACAGTTTATAATGTAATAAAGAAATGTAACACTGTTATAATTAAGATAATCTATTTTGATTACTTCCTTATTCTCTGGGGTAAACACAAATCTACCAATTGGCTAACCATAAAAACTGACATTTTAAGAAAGCTTTTATAAAGAGGAGACATTACAATCAATATCACAAAAATACAAACAATCATAAGAGAATACTATGAAAAATGATATGCCAACAAATGGATAAATTCCTAGAAACAACCTTCTAAGACCAAATCAGAAAGAAATAGAAAATCTGAATAGACTGATTACTAGTTATATAACTGAATGAGTAGGGTTTCCCTGATGGCTCAGTGGTAAAGAATATGCCTGCCAACGCAGGAGACGTGGATTTGATACCTGGGTTGGGAAATCCCCTGGAGAAGGAAATGACAACCCACTCTAATTCTCTTGGCTGAAAAATCCCATGGACAGAAGATCCTGGGATTGCAACAGAGTCAGACATGATTTAAAGACTAAACAACAAACAATAACAATAGTTGAATCAGTAATAAAAAAAAAAAATCCCAACAAACAAAATCCAAGACCAGATAACTTCACAGGGGAATTTTACCAAACATTTAAAGAACAGTTAATATTAATACTTATATTTCTCAAACTATTCTAAAAAAAATTAAGAGGAGAGAATACTTCCAAACTCATTCTGAGTATGGCATTACCCTGATAAAAAATCAGAGACACTTCAGATAAAATTACAAGCCAATATCCCTGGTGAACACACATGCAAAAACTCTCAATAAAATATTAGTAAACTGAATTCAACAATACATTAAAAAGATCATACATCATGATCAAGTGGGATTTATTCTAGGGATGTAAAGATGGTTCAACATACACAAATCAATTAGTGTGATAACTGCATCAACAAAACAAAGGGGAGAAATCACATGTCATCTCAATAGAAGCAGAAAAACTATTTGACAAAATTCAATATCCATTCATGATTAAAAACTCTTTAACAAACTTTCGGAACATATCTCAACACAGTAAGGGCTAAGCCTACTGCTAACATCATACTCAATGGTGAAAAGCTAAAAAGCTTTTCCTCTAAGATCAGGAACAAGACAAGGATGCCTACTCTCACCACTTTTATTCAACACAGTATTAGAAGTCCTAGCCACAGCAACCACACAATAAAAAGAAATAAAAGGCATCCAAATTGGAAAGAAAGAAGCAAAACTCACTATTTGCTGATGACATGAAACTAAATACAAAATACCCTAAAAACTCTATCAGAAAACTATTAGAGCTATTAATAGTTTTAATAGCTAATAAAAACTATTGCATTTCTATATACTAATAATGACTATCAGAAAGACAAACCAAGAAAACAATTCCATGTACAATTACTTCAAAAAGAATAAAATACCTAGGAATAAAGTTAACAAATATAGTTAACCATATCTACAGGGTGAAAACACACTGAATAACTGAATTTATCAGCAGAAACCATGGAGACCAGAAGGGAGTGGCATAACATTTCTCAAGTGCTAAAAGAAAAGACTGTGAACCGGAGATAAAGTAAACTTCAGAGTAAAGAAAATTACTAGAGAGGGACAGCATTGCATAATGGTAAAAATGTCAATCCACCAAAATGAAATAGTGATCGTAAGTGTTCATGCACCAAACAACAGACCTGCAACAATATATAAAGCTTTAAAAACTGATAAAACCAAAATTAGAAACAGGCAAATTCAAAACTGTCTCTATTTGCAAATGATCTGATTATCTATGTAGGAAATGCCAAGGAATTCACAAAAAGCTTCTAAAGCTGGTGGGTGAGTTCAGCAAGGTTGAAGGATGCAAGACAAAGAAAGAAAAAAAATTAAACTTTATTTTTATACACTAACAATGATCACATGGAAATTAAAACTTAAAATACAGTATCATTCGTTATCAGTCAAAAGAACATGATCTACTTGGGATATAAATCTGAAAAAACATGTATGGAATTAGTATGCTAAAAACCACAAAATGCTGATGAAAGAAATTAAAGAAGATCCAAGTAAATGGAAGGTCATATCATGTTCATGGATTGCAAGCATCAGCTGAGTTAAAAAAAAATACCAATCTCCTAAAATTGATGTTTGACACAATTCCTATCAATAGCCCAACAAGAACTTTTGTAGATACAAAATTACACTATAATTTACATGGAGGGCAGAATAACTATAACAGCTAAAACAACTTTAAAGAAAAAGAATAAAGTTGGAGGCATCAGACTATTCTAATACTTATAATAAAGCTACAGCAATCAAGACTGTGAGGTACTTGCAGAGAAGAGAAAAACAGATCAGTGGAACAGAAGAGTGAACCCAGAAACAGACCACACAAATGTGCCCAACCGGATTTTTTTTTTTTTATAAGGGTGCAGGAGCAGTTCAGTAAAGGATAGCCTTTTTTAACAAATGGTGCTAAACCAATTGAAAATATGAAGCAAAAAAATGAACCTTGACCTAACTTCACATCACACAAAAATTAATTCAAAATACATCACAGACTTGTACGTAAAGTATTATCCTATAAACCCTTAAAGAGAAAAAGGGGAAAATCTTTGGCACCTAGGTTTAGGCAAAGATTTCTTAGGTTGGACAACAAAAATACATATTGAGAAAACTGACAAACTGGGCTAGACTGGAATGGAGAGCTTTTGCTCTGTGAAAGACCACGATGGAGGATGGGTCGATGGGACCGGGAGAGACTGTTTTCAGTCAAGTGTCTGAGGAAGGACTGGTGGTATAAAGAACCTCAAGGCTCCACAGTCAGAAAACAAACAATTCAGTTACAAAATAAACAAAAGGCATGATCTTCAACATTAGTCATTAGGGAAACACAGATTAAAACCACAAGGAAATATCACTACCCACCTATTAAAATGGCTAAGAGAAAAAAATCTGACAAAACCAAATCCTAGCTAGCTTGTGGAGAAACTGGATCACTTATACTATACCACAGGTGGAAATGTAAAATAAAATAGTACAGCCACTCTGGAAGAGTTTGTCAATTTCTTTAAAAAAATCAAACATGCACTTACCATACAGCTAGGTATTACCTCAGAGAAACAAAAATTTATGTCCACATAAAAATATGTACACAAATGTTTACTGCAGCTTTATTCATAATAGCAGAAACCAGAAAATAATCCAGATGTCCTTCAATAGGTGAATGGGCAAAAAAAAAAAAAAAAATAGACTATCCATATCATGGACTACTACTCATCTATAGAAAAGAAGGTACTACTGATAATCCTAACATCCTGGATGAATCTCCAAAGAATTACACTGGGTGAAAAAAGTCAATTCAAAAAGGTCACATATTTTATGATTTCATTTATGTGACACTCCTAAAATGACAAAATTATAGAACTAGGGATTAAGGATGGGGGTGGCAGAGCAGGGGTATTGTGGTTGCAGCTATAAAAGAGCATCATGAAGAACCACTGCAGTGATGGAATTATCCTGCATCTTGACTGCATCAGCGTCAGTATCTGGCTGTGACACTGTACCACAGTTTTATAAGATGTTCCTCCCGAAGGGTAGAGGGTACACAGGATCTCTCTGATTTATTTTTATAACTTAATGTAAATCTATAATTATCTCAACATAAAAATTAATTTAATAAAAAAGACAGACAGCCCTGAAACAATACACTTCACAGAATAACTGTATAAAGTATCTACCTAAACAGAGATGTGCATATTTAGCTCCTATGAAGACAAGATAACTTATTATTATGTAGAATTTAGAAATTTTTCTGTATGATTTCCTGAATATATTAATCCAATCCAAAGAAAAAGTTTGGTAAGTATTGTTAAAACAACAATAAAAAAAAAGGCTTAAAGAAATGTTTAAAAATGAGGACATTCGTTATGCCAAAGAGATAAGCTGAGCATTTACTTTTGTATCCTTTTTTCTATGACTGGCCTCACTGCGCTGATCCAGTCATCTTGATTGCATGCACCTAGGAAGAAATGCAAAAGCATTTACTTCAGATTTGACATCAATATTATTTCAAAAGTTTATTCAAAGTATTTTTTATTAATATTTTGGCAAATTCATTATAGTAAAAAACTTTTTAGCATAACTATGTTAAGCTTCAACTCTTACTTTCTCAGGAATGATTAGGGGGAAATGATAAGTTATCGTAATTTGCATTGTCACATTATTGTGTCCCTTAGCGGTGCTAGACAAATGTTTGAGAAAGCAATGAATTAGGGAATTATTTCATTAAAACTCTTTGTCTCTGTGAGATAAGGATGACTGCCTTTCATTTTGCAGATGATGAAACTGAGGGCTAAGAAAAGCCTGCTCACATGTTAGTGACAAAATAAGGATTCAATCCTTATCTGACTCCCCACCATCACAACTATAGAAAAAAAAATACTGAAACCCACACACAACGCAAAACTGATTTTACCCGGTTATTTTAATCCTCCCTTTTCACCTATATTTTAGCATAGCCCCAGCTGCGTAGCAAAACTGGCCGTTCTGTTTTATAGTTTACGTCCTTTACAGCTGATGGATCCAATGAATACAGAGTGGCTGACCAGACAGATGCCCAAAGAGAAAATGCAGAGATCAGATCAACCCCCAACCAGAAAAAATCAACTTCTACATAATTCAAAGAACACTCTATTTTCTTTAAGAAACATAGAAAAATAAATATTTTTAAACATGTAAATCTGCATTAGATGAACTACTGGTTCCAGGCATGGGTGTGGGCAGTAAGAATAGAATAAGCAAAATAAAACTTCAATTTTAATTTTTTAATCTGGAAGTATAAAAGTTTTGCAAACAGCAAATAACATTCAGTTCAGTTCAGTTCAGTTCAGTCGCTCAGTCACGTCCGACTCTTTGCGACCCCATGAGTTGCAGCACGCCAGGCCTCCCTGTCCATCACCAACTCCCGGAATTCACTCAGACTCACGTCCCTCAAGTCAGTGATGCCATCCAGCCATCTCATCCTCTGTCATCCCCTTCTCCTCCTGCCCCCAATCCCTCCCAGCATCAGAGTCTTTTCCAATTTCATAAAAACAGGTTTCACTGAACTTAAACCGAACTTTAAAAAGAGAAAAAGAAAACTTAATGAGGTAAAATACGGAGTTAAACTTCTTTTGTGGGTCTGTTAGTTCATTACTAGATCAGAACCACCTCAGCCTCACTCAATAACCATTTATCATGAGCTCCAGGCTGGAGTTGGGGTGGGATCAGGACAAATCCACCCTTTGGCACAAAGGACAGCACAGTACTGCACTATTTAAATAGAAGCTTTGAAGAAAAACATTCCTATAGACTGTTGAACACTGAATTACAGAGATTCTGAAAGATCTAAATCCAAGGGAAAATATTTTACCACAGATGACAGGGATGGGATCATATTTCTTATCAATAACAAGTTAAGTTCACTGAAAGAAGTAGTTTTTAAAAGTTAACTGAAAAATCAAAAATAAATTATGTAATCTAGGGACTAAAAACACTTTTCTCATAGGAAAAAATTAAAGGTCCCAATGAAACTACAGTAGTCAACATGTCCTCACTGTCTATTACTTAGTTTCATAAAGGACTGAAGAGCTTAAGGACATCACCTCCCCTTTCAAAACCTACACCGCACTGGGACTGAAACAAAGGTGAACATCTAATCCTTTTTTCTTCATCAAAATTGAAATGCCAGGAATAGGAACCACATTACCTAAGTCAATCGGTCCTTCTCTTAATCCATCTAGTTCATACAGTCTTCCATTAACAGGAACATAACTGACAAAGTGAAAAGCATCTTCTTCTTTTGCTGCTGTCTTAGCGTCAAATTCAAACATTTGCTGTCTACAGGGAAGAGAAAAACAATGAGAAACAAATCGGCAAAGATAAACCAGCCAATATTATATTTAACATAAAGTCCTTTTACCTGGCAAAACTGTTGTGCACTTGTCGGATGACATCTGAATTACTCAGTGCCAAACCTTTCATCTGAAATAAGTTTTAAAAGTAGCCTATTAAAATAAGAACCACCACAAACAAGATATTTTAGGAATAATAAGATTGTACTCACAGCTGCATCGAAACTTTGTGAAAATTCTTTAAACTCTGATAATGTCTCTCCTAAATGGACATCTTGATGCGTGCAGTTCAATAACACACTTACTATGGCTTGAGTAGCACAAGCATTATTAATTACCTATAAAATATAAAAGGAAAAATATTATCAATGTGTTTTAAAAAAACCCAGCTTTCAACTGGTGACACTGACCCCTAAAATATGAAAAAAATATCTTCCAAATTTTACTTAATATAGTATTAACATAAACATAATAAATATGAGTAATTTCCATTTTTAATCTATTTTCAGGAATTTTATGCAATTCTGGAGCTGAATCAAATAAATTAAATGAACTCATAATTGAAGACTAATCTAGTTAGAGTAACAAAATCCATCTTTCCTGGTCTAAAATATACCTGATAAAACCAAAAGAGCCTATCCTTCCCTCTTATTCACTTCCTAATAAGCTTGTTTCTGCCTACAAATATTCAATCCAAATTTCAGAATCCACTGCAAACTCTAACTTACCTGTGTAATTTTAGAGAAATTATGCAACAATCTATATTAGTTTCTTCCCTCATTTGAATTCCTAAAAACGACAGCATATACAGCAGTATACTGTCCACATATTTTTCAATGCAATCTTTACAGCCCTAACTTCTAGCTATTAACTATTTATTTAACAAATTGTGAGGACCTTACATTCTGAGAGAAGAAAACATTTAGATAGCACTTATGTGCCAAGTACTTTTCTAGGCTTCTTTTAATCCTGTCAGTTAACAGTTTAAGAAGAAGGAGTAATATTATTATCCTCATTTTACATTTGTGGAAGCTGAGGAACAAAGAGGTTAAGTAACTTGCCCAGAGGGCACAGAGCTAAGAGGCAGGTGATCTGGTGTGAGAAATCCCTGTACTTTGCCAACATTGGAGGCTGGCTCCATACACACTTGTGGTCTCTCCAACGAGATTATAACCTACTTATGGACAAGGGCTTCTGCCACACTCCCTACAGCACCTACTCAGAGTTGAGATTACAGAGCTGGAAAGAGCCTCAGACCATCATTGCAAATGCCAGCTAGAGTCACTGTAAAGTTAAACTTGATAAATTATTTTTTAAAATAAAATTTATTCCCACTGCTGTATTTCATTACTACACTGTAATTAAAAACCATTTTCCAAAAACGTTAATTCATTTATGATCTGACAATTTGATAAATTACTTCTATTTTGCCTGATTTCAAAATAAAATCCTTCAATCATCTTCCTTCATTAACTCTTACACGCCTACACTTTTTTGTGGTCAGAGACTTTTGAAATCTTATAAATATCTGTGAGTTCTTACACTTTTGACTGCAGTATGTTTAAGAAATTCCTTGATAAGCCTGCTTTTTCCATTAGAGAACACTCTCTTACTCCCAACTCTCAAACAGTAATAACACCACACTCTTCGAATTCCCCTTACAGTATTTTGTACTCAAAACCATCCTATGGTTGACGATTAGAGAAAAGTAACAGTAGATCCAGAATCCAATTAACATTGCCGCTGACTTCTTTTAATATGTATTCTGATCTGAATCACAGTTCTTTAGTAAATTTGGATGAAAATTTGTAATGATTAAAGGAGACATCATAAAGGTCATTAACTAAAACAAGACTTAGGGCTGTCTTATCTTGGGCCAAAATTATCTGGGGATGGGTTGGTAGGACTGAAGTCAACAGAAGTTAAAATTTATACTCATTCACACATTCTTTCAAAATGATGACACAGTAAAGACACAGTCTATACCCAATGCTAGACACTAGACACTGAGGCTATGGCAGAAAATACTAACAAACGTTCCTATGATCTAAGAACTTCAAATCTGTAATCTACCACTTCAGAAATTTTTGTAAAGGATTAGTAAAGAACTCTATGCAAAATCATCAAACTGTATACATTAAATATGCAGGTTTTTTGTGTATGTTATATTTCAATAAAGTTGGGTTTAAAAAAAAAAAGATAGAGAAAATCATGTGGTTACTGATCCTCCTCTTCTGTAGTTAATAAGGACTTAACAGTATCCATGATTTATTACCAGCCTGTTTTGTGTTTGTGTGAAGAATAGTCATTATGTGTGTGCATGGGTATAAATATGCCTCTTTAGGTTTTTAAATGAGTTTAGTGCCACCAAGTGGTAAGGCTATAAACAGCACATGAGTCTCTCTTGGGGGAGATCTTCCAAGACCCCCAGGGGATGCCTCAAACATGCACAGTACTAACCCCGAAAAATAAAATGTTCTTTCCTATGCTAATGAGCTGGTAGCATCCACAAGGGGCAAAGGGATGCGTCACACCCCATGTAGGATGGAGGACAGCATGAGATTTCGTCACACTATTCAGAACAGCACACAGTTTAAAACTCACGGTTTACTTCTGAAATTTTCCATTTAATATTTTCAAATAGAGCTGACCAAAACCATGGAAAGTAAAACAGCAGATAAGAGGGGGAATACTGCACAGAAGTAGCAAAAAATTCTTTTTCAGACACTAAAAAGTTCACAGCCATTCAGTTCAAATATTTACTGAAACACCCACTGGGGGCCAGACACTGTGATAATGCTGAACACAGTGAACATAAGAGATGCGGTCCTTGTCCTCATGAAACATGTAAAAATCACCTTATATACATCCTTTCGGAAGAACTTAAAACTTACTTCAGAAAATAATTTCTGCAGTATAAATTATGTATACAGTCCCCAACTGCTTAAATCTTTAACTAGTCCTGAGTGTTCTACTAAAAGCATTCTGACTTGTAACACACTTAAATAAAGCAGTAGTTTAATAACAGAAGGAAGGCTAGACCAGGAGGTCACAAGAAGGGTTGCCCCAGAACCTTAGGAATTTGGTCTGAATTCCTTGAAGAGGCCATATATTCTCTAATTCATCTGAGCTCTTCCACTCTTTACCTCTTACACAAAATCCAATTCACACATTCATGCTGCCAGCTACCTGACTTCACAACACACAGGCTAGAGAACAACTTCTTATCCTGGTGTACCGAAAAGAACATGGCAGATGCCTAGAGAAATACATCTAAAACTGCTTGAAGTACTGCATTACAAATTATAGTCAATCTTCACTGAGTCATAGCTATAGGATAAATTAATACTTTTTTAATATTTATTAACAGACTTTATTTTCTTGGTCTCCAAAATTACTGATGGTAACTGTAGCCATGAAATTAAATGACGCTCATTCCTTGGAAGAAAAGCTATGACGAACCTAGACAGTGTATTAAAAAGCAGAGACAGGACTTCCAGTTCAAGATGGTGGCGTAGAACACATACTCATCTCCTCCTGCAAGAGCACCAAAATCACAACTAGCTGTTGAGCAGCCATCGACAGGAGGACACTGGGATCTACCAAAGAGACACCCCACGTCCAGAGACAAAGAAGAAGCTGCAGAAAGACAGCAGGAGGGGCACAATCATGATAAAATCAAATCCCATTCCCGAAAAGTGGGTGACCCACAAAATAATACCAAAGAAGTTCTCCCAACCGTTGTGAAGGTTCTGAACCCCATGTCAGGCTTCCTGGCCTAGGAATCTGACAAAGGAACTGAGAATCCCCAGAGAATCTGACCTTGAAGGCCAGCAGGATTTGATTACAAGATTTTCACAGGCTAGGGGAAACAGAGACTCCAGTCTCAGAGGGCACAAACAAAACCTTGTATACACCGAGACTCAGAGGAAAGGAGCAATGACTCCACGGGATACTGAACCAAAACTACCTGCTACTGTTGAAGGGTCTCCTGTGGAGGTGTGGGTTGTCAGGGGCTCACCACAGGGATGGGGGCACTGGCAGCAGCAGTCTGGGAAGGTCCCCTTTGGCGTAAACCCTCTTGGAGGTTGCCATTAACTGGACCATAGAGCCTGCAGACCAGAGGGCTGGGCCACCTCAGGCCAAAAAAACTACCAGGGAGGGAATCCACTCGGATTAAAGCTTACTGAGCAAGGCCCTGCCCACCAGAGCAAGAGCCAGTTTTTCCCACCACCACTTTTAAGAGAACACTGAAAGCATAGTAGAACCTAGAGAACAGAGAAGGGAATTCATTCCAGGAAGAGAAAAGGGTACAAAAAGGAACAAATTAAGATGACATGTTTGATACAATAAGTATATTGGTCTGCCTGTATTAGTATGCTTGTAGTCAAGAGTATGGGGTCCTTAGTCATCTACTAAATCAGTATTGGTAAGTAATTAGGAGCTTACCCTAGGAGTAAGATATTTTAAATAGGAAATAGCAGTAAAAACAGTGATTCAGAAAGGTTCGGTTTAATACAGTTTACAGGAAGGATTGAAAATGGCTAAAAACAAACAAGATCCACTGGGTTGCTACCCTAAAGCTGCTGCTGCTGCTGCTAAGTCGCCTCAGTCATGTCCAACTCTGTGCAACCCCATAGACAGCAGTCCACTAGGCTCCTCCATCCCTGGGATACTCCAGGCAAGAATACTGGAATGGGTTGCCATTTCCTTCTCCAATGCATGCATGCTAAGTCACTTCAGTCGTGTCCAACTCTGTGCAACCCCACAGACAGCAGTCCACCAGTCTCCTCCATCCAAAGGGTTCTCCATGCAAGAATACTGGAGTGGGTTGCCATTTCCTTCTCCAACCCTAATGCTTGTGGTTGTTTAGTCACTAAGCCATGTCTGACTCTTTTGTGACCCCATGGACTGTATGCCTGCCAACCTCCTCTGTCCATGGGATTTCCCAGGCAAAAATACTGGAGTGGGTTGCCATTTTCTTCTCCAGGCAATCTTCCTGACCCAGAGATCAAACCCATGTCTCCAGCATTGGCAGGCAGATTTTATAGCACTGAGACACCAGGGAAGCCCCATACATAATGCTAAGTCGCTTCAGTCGTGTCTGACTCTGTGTGACCCCAGAGACGGCAGCCCACCAGGCTTCCCCGTCCCTGGGATTCTCCAGGCAAGAACACTGGAGTGGGTTGCCATTTCCTTCTCCAATGCATGAACGTGAAAAGTGAAAGTGAAGTCGCTCAGTCGTGTCCGACTCTAGCGACCCCATGCACTGCAGCCTACCAGGCTCCTCCGTCCATGGGATTTTCCAGGCAAAAGTACTGGAGTGGGGTGCCATTGCCTTCTCTGCATACATAATGCTAGTATGAAATAATAAAGGGCAATAGGTTAATGGAGCAAACAAAACTAGAATTACCCAAATGTGCAAGTCAGAACTCAAGGTGTCAGGTATACAACTAAAAATAAGATTAAAACAAAATAATGGGATATGAATAACAATCATACAAAACAATTTTGTAAACTTAAACTAAAATGGAGAAATTAAAAAAAAATCTTACCAGGACTAAGTCAAGAAAAAATAAGTAGCCCAAATAAGTCTTTTAACTAGCACATGGCTACAGTAGTTAAAAATACATTCACGAAGAAAATACCAGGCACAGATGATTTCATAGGCCAATTCTACCAAAATTTGAAGAAACAGACCATTTAAATTTTATACAAATTCTTCAGGACAATTACAAAACAGAAGAAATTTCAACCCAATTCATGAAATAAGCACAGCCTTAATACAAAAACTAGCCAAAGTCGTTACAAGAAAGGAAAATTAAGGCCCATTTCATTCAAAAATATAGATGTTAAAAAAACTCTAAACAAATATTGAATTAAATTAAACAGTGCATAAAAAGAGAATATATCATGACCAACAGGGCTTATCTTAGATATGAAAGAATGATTTAATATTAGAAAAATTCATAAATGTAACTAATCATATTAACCTATTAAGAGGGAAAATAAAAGTGATCATGTTAACAGATGCAGAAAAGCATCTGAAAAAACTTAGTCCTTCCATAATAAGGACACTTACTAAATTATTAAAAGAATGTCCTTACCCAAAAAAGAATATTAAGGGAAAAAAAAAATCTGAAATGGGAAATGGTAAAAGCATTCCCTCTAAAATCACAATGATTTTATTGGAGGTTTAAACCAGGCAATAAGATAGGAAAAACAGAGACAGAGGGATTCAAAATAAGGAAATAAGACTGGTATTATTGATACAGTAATTTAGATAGAAACACTTCTCTCAAACCAACAAATAACAGAGATAACAGAGTTGAGGAAGATGGCTAAATATAATATTAAGACATAAAAATTCATTATCTTTTATAGAAGCAGCAAACATCTAGAAAATGCAACTGAAGAAAAGATGATTTATAACAGAGATATCAAGAAATTAAAATAACTCTAACAAAATATGTAAAAGACCTTTATCAAGAAAATTATGCAACATATTAAAGATAATAAAAGCTTAAACACACATCTAAAAGTAAATAAATAAAAGCAGGTCTAAATAGAGAAACATATTATGTTTGTGACTTAATATCATGAAGATATAAATTCTCCCCAAGTTGATATATATATTCAATGTTATTCGAGTCAAAATTCCAATAGAAGTTTTCATACAGTTTGATGACTGAAATTTATATGAAGAGCACAGGAAGGATATTTCCAAAAAAGAGCAGATAGGGGAGACATGACCTATTAGATATGAGAACTTACAAAGAAGTGAAAAGAATTAAATCAGGGTGGTATGGGCACAGAGACAGACAAAAGTGATCAGCACAACTCAGGAAACACACACACACGTATGGAACACATATACAACAGGGGTGGCATGTAAGATAAATAAGGAAATATGGATGTTCAAAACAAGGGTGATCTAGGTGGGAAAAAGGTAAAATTGAAACCCTACCTCAAGTGATATACCAAAATCCAATTCCTGATGAATTATGGACATAGATATCAAAAATTAAAACTTAAATGTATAGGTAAATATCTTTCATAACTTCAGATAGATAACACTTTATTAAACAAGATACAAAAAGCACAGGCTCTAAAATACAAATTTCCATCATCAAAAAACACCCATAAAAAGTAAAACAATAAAGTACCAATTTGAAGCAGTATCATGAATATATCAACAATGCCTAGAAATCAAAAAGAAAAGTACATTAATCCTACAGAAAAGTAACTTAAGACTTTCACAGAAGAAACACATATGCCACTAGGTATCAAGACCCTATCAACAGGATTAGTGACCAGGGAGATGTAAACTCAGACCACGAAGACATAGCATTTTAGAATGAGCTGGCTGGCAAAAATCAAAAAGGCCTAACAATACCGCATATTGGAGTACATGGCTACACAGTAACTCAGATATTGCTAGTACAGGTATAAACTGAAGCCTCTACTTCAGAAAGCACTTTGATATTTCCTCCTTAAGTTATACATTTACCTATCAGATGAAGTAGTATGGTACTTCTGGTTACACATCAGGAGAAATTCACACATCTACAATAGATGTACAAAAATAAGTAGAGCTACACAGTTCACAGTGATGCAAATGAAAACTAAAACACTAATTTACGAAGAAAAAATAATTATTTAAGCTTCCCAGGTGGCTCGGTGGTAAAGAGTCTCCCTGCCAATGCAGGAGCCATGGGTTTCATCCCTGGATCAGGAATATCCCCTGGAGGAGGAAATGGAAACCCACTCCAGTATTCTTCCCTGGGAAATCCCATGGACAGAGAAGCCTGGTGGGCTACACAGTCCATGGGGTCACAGAAGAGTCAGACAGGACTTAGTGACTAAACAACAGCAAACAACTGCTTACTCTTCATGCATGTTCATGCAATCACTATTGTACACCATGCAAAATAAGTTGGATAAATCTTAATAATATAAAATTAATCCAAAACCCCGTAACTATCAATAAATACACAGAACGTGATACTTTTTATAAAGTTAAAATTTTATACACACGCGGCCGTTTCAGGATTTGAAAAAATTATATAAGAGTAGAAAGCAAGGAAATGAGATACAGAATTCAACATGTAGGTTACTCAGATGAAGGGACGGAGGATGAAAGCCATGTTGGGGGACACGGAATGACAGAAGGTAGGTTTACCTGGCAGGTTTACTAGGGTGAGTTCTAAGGTGCTTACTAGTTATAAAGTAGCCAAATGAGTGAAGTAAAGGAGGGCAGGAATGTATGTCATGAATCAGGGATAATCGTAATTCCATTTTGTGTACTGGAAGGTCAATTTTTTAAAAAGGAGAAAAGAAAAGCACAGGCATCATCATTGACTGATATGCTCTCTTCCTTAGACACTCCCAATCGTTACACATTAAAGGTGCTAGTTACTTTATCTCTTGAGTGTTATTCAAATCTGTTCACATCTATCCCTACTAGGAGTGTTACCTACTCTGGCATGGACTTCTACAGAAGTCTACTAACTGATATGTCATCTCATACCCTTTACCACTCCTTCCTCAAACACATTCCCCACACTGGAGCCAAAGTGATCTCTTCTAAATGAAAATCTAATCATATCACCCTTCTTAAAACACCTCAGTAACCTTCTACTGCTCTTAGGATACAGACAAAGGGCTCAAGCATGATCTGCCTCTGTCGGCACCTTGGCAGGAAGCGGGGAGTCTGTCTCTAATATCCACCTTCTCCTTCTTCCAGAACAAAGGACTCACATATATCTGGGTCCACATTCACTTGGAATGAAGACAGCTCCCCAGTCTTCTCTGCCACCAAGTACAGTCATATGACTGAGTTCTAGCCAAAGAAAAGAAAGCAGGCGGCACAAGCAAATTCTAGAAAACGTCCGTCAAAAAGGAGGGGGCTGTCCTCTCCTACTGTCAAGGATGTGGAGTTGAGAAGAAACAGCTGAAACTCCCAACTGTCATCTCAGACCAAGAAGTAACTGGAATAGAAAGCACATACAAAGGAACAAAGTAAAAGAGCCTGCCACCCTGCTGGCTTTGACAGTGGATGGGAAAGAGAAAAACCTGTCTTTCTCATAAACCGTTGTTTCTCTATAGCTGATCATACTAAACCCTGACTCATGTGCTGCTTGTATCTCTTGCCACCCAGCCCGTGTTCTCTCCAGTCCAGCTGCAGTGGCCTTCTTCCAGTACACGCTACCGGCCCTACTCCTTTCCATCATACAGCTGTAGTAATCTGGGATGATCCTCAACTTCCTTCTCCCACTTAACACCTACTTAACCTTTAGATTTCAGCTGAACTGTCACTTACTCAGGGAAACTTTCTCAGATCTCCCTGAAAGGTCAGTCCCATTTTCATGTGTGTAGTGAAGACTTCGGCCTCACCCTAAGAGAGGCCTGGCCTTGGCCCTTGGCTCCTGGGAGGTGACCTCCAAGCTCCTGAAGAGCCATGCCTGGTAAAAGCGTCTGTGTTCACCTGGGGGCTGGGCACCACACAGACAGTCTCACAATGTGACCGGGGTGGGTTCTGGATCAACAGCTCAGCCTTCATGTGGCTGGAGACTGAGGGCCAGTAAACACTGGATCCCAGGAATCAGTTGAGATGGTCTGAACACTGTGCACTTCGTCACAATCACTGCCAGTGAAGTTGGTGCTGTCTGTGACTCCCCTGGGAGAAGACAACCAGAAGCAGTGTACAGAGAACGCTCCTGGCCTCTGACCCACGTGTCTCTTCACATGGCTGAGTTTAATGTGTCCTCTCACTGTAATAAAGTCATCATGTGACTGAAACATAGTTTAATACACAGCTTATGGTGAGGTCTATGACTCTAACAAACTACAGAACCTGAGTATGGGTTTGGGGACTCCCCAAACTTGCAAGAGTCAGAAGGGAAGGTGGACTGAAGACCCAAAACCCTGCAGTTAGTGTCCAAAGTGAGTGTACTCTTAATAGATTATTTTCAAACTTCACAAGATGGCTCACTCCATGCAGCATTTATTTCCACTATAGTTTTTCATTTCACTGCTTAACTAATCTCCTCCACTAAACTCTAAACACCTTCGAGGGCAGGGATCCTGACTATTGCTTGTCTCCCAAGCACCTGTCACAGTGTCTGGCACACTGCAGACACACAACCGATCTTTCCTGAAAGACTGAACAGGCGGAGTCACACACACACCCAATACCATCACAGCATGACCTTAACAATACATCAAACAGACCTCAGCTTCTCATCGGTGAAACAGTAGCAAGACAACAATGTTTCGCAGAGAAGCATTACCAAAAAGGTCATTGCTGGATCCTTAAACACAAATTATCATTACCAGAAGACAATTTCTTTTCTTAATATTTTGCTAATCAATGACCCCCACACCTGCATACTTCCAATTACACCATATGATTAGCGTAAAACAGGCAGTTACATTCTCTAAATTGATATGATTCCATACGGAAATAACTATATATTTAATCTATGTGACCTTATCACAAATAGACACAATTTTCATTAAATTTTTTAAATGTCTGAAAATATTCCTCAGAGTCCAGATTAGAAATCATTACTATAAGCTCATGAAGCCTAGAACCAAGGATTATATATTAGGTAATATATACTATGAAAGTTCCAACACAGGCTCACAGGATGCATACACTAAAGGAACTGATATTAAAGCTGAGTTACTGACCAGGAACTGTTGGCACAGTACAGAATAAAATATATGACATAATTAGGAAATCACTAATCTGGAATAATAGTAAACATGGCAATAATAATGTAATACAAATAAAACATTAAATTATAGTAAGGTAGAAATGCAATACAGAACTAGAAAAATATCACAGAACTCCAGAAAGTATAAATTCATACTCTAGTAACATTTTTTTTCTTTATAGAGGGCTTTCTTATACCTTAAAAAAACACCCAGGCTTCTATAAGTCAGACATCATTAGTGTTTTAGTGTTAGTGAATTCCTGTGCTCTTTAATTATAATATTCTTTCTACATTTAGTGGATACTGACCACATGCCAGGAAGTATACATGAAAACAAAATACCTGACTCCTGGGTTTACAATTTAGTATGGAAGAAATATAATTAAATAGACACACACAGAAAAACATCTTGAAAAATATAAATTGTTCTAAGTGGTTATCTCTGGAGTAGGGATTTTAAGGGTCTTTACTTTCTACATCATACAACCGTTATGCTTACATTTTTGTATAATGGGTATAGAGTCTCATATACGTTTAAAAAATAACAAAAATGTTCTTAAAAATTAGAAAAATCACCTGAAGGGTGAAACTATCTGTTCCCTACTTCTTCTGTACTATCTAGAATATCACACATTATGATTATAATTATATTATTATAATTATTGTACTACAATGGTACTTATATAAATACAAAATATTACAACTCATAAATGGATTATTTGCATTACATGAGAAGAATCTCAAAATGTTTATCCTTAAGAAGTGAGTTAAAAAATTACAGGATACTTATACTAAGGACGACAGAGGATGAGATGGCTGGATGTATCACCGACTCAATGGACATGAGTTTGGGTAAACTCCGGGAGTTGGTGATGGACAGGGAAGCCTAGCATGCTGCAGTCCATGGGGTCGCAAAGAGTCGGACACGACTGAGCGACTGAACTGACTGATCTATGCTTTTAAAAGAAGTGGTGGTGTGATATGGGATGGACTTCAAGGTAGCAATGCCTCGGTTTGCACCCAGCTCTGCCACTGACTAGCCACATAACTTGGGCAAGTTTCTTAATCTCTCTGGGACTCAGTTTCCACATGTGTGAAATAACGAGGAAGCTATAAAACCACACAGGGTTGTTGTGAGGATCAGTTACTACAAGTAAATTAGTAATAAAAAATAAGATATATATAAGTACCTAATAAACCTTCAATATGTTATCTAATACTGTTATGTGCACTGAAATGGAACAAAATCAAATTTTAAGTAAAAAAGAAGCAAAATATTTTGCACAACAGTCCAACTTCAGTTAAAAAAATGACAATAAGAATGTGTCAACAGATGGATAGAAAATGTGGGAGGTAGTACAGAATGTGAAACCACAAACCTGGGCTTTAGACCTGGGTTTAAATTCTGGATCCACCATGTACTAGTTGTGGGACCTCAGCCAAGTAAATTTTTCTAGGCCTCAATTTCTTCATCTGTGAAATGAGGATAACAACCTCACAGGGCTGCTGCAAGGATTAAATAAATAATATAGTCTAAAGCACAATATCTGGCACACAACAGGAATGGTAAATATTGGCTTCCATTGGTACTGTTATCATGACAGTAATAACAAATCAAAGAGACATGCCTGTCTTACCCACCATTATACCCCTAGCATCTAAAATAAAATCCAGCACAAAGGAAGTGCTCAGCAACTATTTGATGATTAAATGAATGAGTCAAACTGTTGGGAGGGGTTAATAGACACAGGTGTATATTCACTCATCATGACGTTTCTATAACTTAAGTACTTTAACTATACGATAAAATGTTTTTCTAATCCTTGGTAAAGCAAGAAAATTCTAATTTCTCTAAAAACACTCCGTTCTTAAAAGTTGGTAGGAAAACAAAGAAGTAATAAAAGAAGAGGAAAAAGAGAAACAAGTTACTAACTGGAACAGGAAACGTTTGGTTAAAAGGGCAGTAATGAGAATTAGCAGTTTTATTGTTTCCATCTTTCTAAAGATTTAAGTTTATCTTAATCTTTTGAGTCTTAGAAAGAAGTGCTATTTTCAAACAAATGTAATCATCTTTAGCTTAGATTTTATATATTAATCAAGCCTCTTTCAGCATTCTCTTTTTCAGCTTTTCCAAACAATGGACTCTAAAATATGTAGGCATCTAATAATGTTGCTTAAATGTTTATTGTATACATTAGAACTGCAGTTCTCAAAATGGGATACATGGACCCCTGGGAACTCCTAAGACCATTTGCAAGGGATTTGTGAGCTCAAAATTGCCTCCATTATAATTCTAGGACAGTCTTTGGTTTTCCCCTGCTTTCATATTTGCACTGCAGCACAAAAGCAATCGTGGGTAACACTGCAGCTATTTTATTAACATACTTAGGCAGTGGCACTAAATTCTTTCACTGACACATAGGTATAATTCTAAAAACTAGCTAAACAAAAACCAGTTTTTACTGAAGAACGTCTTTGATGAAGCAATAAAAATTATTTTTATTTCATTTTGACCTCAGAGTACAATTCTTTAATATTTGCTGAGTGAAACAGGAAATACAAATAAAGCACTTCTACTATAAACCAAAATATGCCAGTCAATTCCAGGAAAGGCACCCTTGCTACTGTTGGAACTGTCAGCTAACTTTTCTCCAGGAACGTCATTTTTACTTGAAAGGACATATGGCAGATAAATACAGTTGTTCAGACTGTATCTGGCAGATATTTTCTTGAAATGTGTGAATTGAGTCTGTCACTTCAAGGAAAACACCTGATAATATTTGGTATCCTTGATAAAATGTGAACTTTAAAGTGAAAATTAGAATTTTCTAAGACTTAGATCTACCACTGTGAGTTTAAAAGTTTCATGATACTTAACAATTTTTCTGACTATACAGATGATGATATTAATAAATGTGACTTGTTATAATGTGTATAATCATATGTACTAACATTTACAAAATCAAAATCAGTTGGTAAATTTTCAAAGTGACCAACGCACAATGTTATCAGATGCTGCATGAGTAAAAGATCCTTTTGAAGTGCAAGATAAACCTGAGGATTTTAATAAAATGAAGTACAAAGTTTACTAATATGAGTTCAGATTTCACATTGTAACCAATCTTTAGAAGAGAAACATTTTTGGAGTTTTGATATGATATCAAAGAACATCCATAATTTCCTAGAAAAGAAATGAACATACTCCTCCCTGCTCAACTATATACATGTGTGAGACTAAATTTTCTTCATATATTTCAACTGAAAACAAGACAAAACAAAAATATTGCAATAGACTAAATAAAGCTGATAGGAGAAGCCAGTTGTGTGCTATTAACCCAGACATTAAAAAGGTTTACAAAAATGTAAAGCAATGCAGTCTTTTCACTACTCTTTTGCTTTGGTAAATATACATATGTTTTATTTTAAAAATGTTATCATTTACAGAATTTACTCTTTTAAATCAGTTAATAAATACTTCAAATGTCTCAGTTTAATATCTAAATGATAAATATTAATAAATAAAATTCAAATAAAGAAGATCTTTGGGGATCTCAATAATTTTAAGAATGTTAAGGAATCCTAAGACCAAGAAACTTGAGAACTGCTACACTAGAGACACACAGGTGGAAAACAATCCTGTTTATAAAAAGCATCGCTCTTGAGACTTCAGAATGTCCAAGGACCATACCTGCTTGGCAAAAAAGATTGTGTCCAGTCTGGAGTCCTGAACCACAGAGCCTGCTGGTTCTTCTCCTGGTTGCCACTTGAAAAGAAAAATCAACCCATGAACTGGCCTACAAAATAAAATACAAATTAGTGACACCAAACCCTGCTTCCTATATGTGCTGTGTTTAGTCACTCAGTCATGTCCAACTCTTTGTGACCCCATAGACTGTAGCCTGCCAGGTTCCTCTGTCCATGGGGATTCTCCAGGCAAGAATCCTGGAGTGGGTTGCTATGCCCTCCTCCAGGGGATCTTCCCAACCCAGGGATCAAAGCCAGGTCTCCCGCATTGCAGGAAGATTCTTTACTTCCTATAAAACGTTGTCAATATATTAAGTTTTAGACATTTACTTAAGAAATATAGTGCAAATGAAGTAAACGTGAGAAAATTTTTTACGATTTCTATTGCTACTCATTCTATGGCAATGGCATCCCACTCCAGTACTCTTGCCTGGAAAATCCCACGGACGGAGGAGCCTGGTAGGCTGTAGTCCATGCGGTCACTAAGAATTGGACATGACTGAACGACTTCACTTTCGCTTTTCACTTTTCTGCATTGGAGAAGGAAATGGCAACCCACTCCAGTGTTCTTGCCTGGAGAATCCCAGGGAGGGGGGAGCCTGGTGGGCTGCCATCTATGGGGTCGCACAGAGTCGGACACGACTGAAGTGACCTTAGCAGCAGCAGCATTGCTACTCATAGTTACTAGAATGTTGCCCAAGATAAGGCTACTACTGCAGGGGGATCCAGTGGATCTTTCCAACCCAGGGATCGAACCCAGGTCTCCTACATTGCAGGAGGATTCTTTACCAGCTGAGCCACAAGGGAAGCCTAAGAATACTGGAGTGGGTAGCCTATCCCTTCTCCAGGGGATCTTCCTGACCCAGGAATCAAACCAGGGTCTCCTGCATTGCAGGAGGATTCTTTACCAACTGAGCTATGAGGGAAGCCCTTTACACAGTTGAAAAAAATAAAGGAGACAATGCGCTTAAGTTTGCTTAAGTACAGACATAATTTTAACATAATTTAAAATATACTTACTTTAATTTTTCAAAATTCTCGGGCTCTAAACTCCATATTTCTTCTACTTGGGCACCTCGGCAACCTGAAATAAGAAATTATTTCTTCAGAAGACAAAACAATGCATTTTTCCCTTCACCATTAAATAAAATACCAACGGAAAAAAATGTACATTTAGGTGCAATACGACATGACAAATGAAAATGGTAAAACTGATCAAGTTCAGTCAAGTCCCAGCCCTTTCTTTACTATTTTCTAATTATTTACAAAGGGAGTATATTACTTTGACAACTTTAAAAACTTTCCCCATTTATTTTCACTGAAGCACCACCCGTGACTGTCCCTTCTCAGTCTCTCTCTATCTCTGGCTCCTCTTCATCCACCCTCTTCACTCAGCTGCTGCTGCTGCTAAGTCGCTTCAGTCGTGTCCGACTCTGTGCAACCCCATAGACGGCAGCCCACCAGGCTTCTCTGTCCCTGGGATTCTCCAGGCAAGAACACTGGAGTGGGTTGCCATTTCCTTCTCCAATGCATGAAAGTGAAAAGTGAAAGTGAAGTCGCTCAGTCATGTCCAACTCTAGCGACCCCATGGACTGCAGCCCACCAGGCTCCTCCATCCATGGGATTTTCTAGGCAAAAGTACTGGAGTGGGGTGCCATTGCCAGTGCTAAGTTTCCACAATTCTGCCCGTGGCCCTCTTTCTTCCTTACTGTCCACTCGATCCATAAAGTGGTAATATGTAACTACCACTTAACAGTGACTTTCAGATCACGTATTCAGTTCTGATCCCTTTCCAAAATTCCAATACTATACATTTTAAAATACAAATTACTATACAAATTAAAATTTTATACTATACAAATTAAAATTTTAATTTAATGTCAACTACATCAGAGTCCCCCAATGGTTCTCAACCAAGATAATCCCCGTCTCCCTCACGGAACACTGCAAACGTCTGAAGACATTGTTACTGCCACTATTGCCACTTGGGGGGGCGGGCAGCATCTAGGAGGTAGAAGCCAGAGATACTGAACATCCTACAATGCACGGGATAGCACCCAAAAACAAATAATTACCTGGCCCAAAGTGTCAAAACAAAATGAATTATCAAACCCAAAGTGTCTAATCCAGACAAGGCAAGAGGACAAGGTGGAGACTCCAGCTCTAGCAGTTCATATCGTGGTAATGGTTAAAACGTGGCCTTCAAACTGCCAGGGTCTGAACCCTGCCTCCACTACCATTGACTTCTCGCTCCCCATACTCACAGAGCTGTTGTGAGGAATAAAGGAGATTACTTATTATCTCATAAGATAATTTATTATGAATGACATACATTCAATACAGTGCCTTCACACACTTTATGGAGAAGGAAATGGCAACCTGCTCCAGTATTCTTGCCTGGAGAATTCCAGGGACAGAGGAGCCTGGTGGGCTTACAGTCCATGGGGTCACAGTCAGACACGACTGAGTAACTAACACTTTCACACACTTTTAGGGTTCACTAAATGTCAGGTAGTAGTATTATCACAAGAGAAAAAAAAACAAAAACAAAAAAACAGTCATATTTACCAGTAACTTCAATGGGTATAGTGCTTTAAATGGATTTTCCCTAACTCCTACAAAGTAAGTATTACGTGAAAGAGGCTTAGGGATAGTAGGTGTCTCGCCTAAAATCACTATAACTAACATATGCCAAAAAATTAATTAAAACATGTCTGGTTCCAAAGTCTGGGCATTTTTCTCCAGATTATTTTCCAGTCAGAGCTGGAGAAGCCTTTAGACAAACTGCAAAAATGAGTGATTTAAAAAAAAAAATTGAACCAATGACCAACCAACTCTGTGACTTTGGGCATTTATACCATTTACTACCACAATTTGCTCTGTTCAGCAAATATCTATTAGCACCCACTCAGGTATTAAAGTTACAGGTACGAGGAGAGTTACTATGTTATTTGTGTGTGTGCTTAGTCACTCTGTTGTGTCCGACTCTTTGTGACCCCATGGACTGTAGTCCACTAGGCTCCTCTTCCACAGGGATTCTCCAGGCAAGATTATTGGAGTGGGTAGCCTATCCCTTCTCCAGGGGACCTTCCTGACCCCAGAATCAAACCAGGGTCTCCTGCATTGCAGGTGGACTCTTTACCAGCTGAGCTACCAGGGAAGCCCTATGTTATTTGTAGTAGAGAAGAACTAGAAACAACCCACATGTGTATAACAGGTTGCTAAATGTCCACATAATTAAGCTGGGGGAATAAAAACCTTACGAAACTGAACCTATAATTATACGAGTATCAAGAAAGGGCACAAAAGGGCACTGATGCAACTGTTAACACTGGTTATGCTATTGGAAATCTACCGTAAAAAGACCAAACATTAAAACATTGCACATATCACACAAAAACCCACAACGACAAAAGTCACTGAATTAAGAGTCCCAAAATCTTTTGCAAAGGTATAATTTCAAGTAGTGGCACTGTTTAAATAACCTTATATTAGACACATATACATCTTTGTAAAAGGAAAACACAGTACTCAACTTGATGTATAAGGAGATAGATGTTTCTAATCTATCTAATATTGCCAATGTCTGCTGGATCATGGAAAAAGCAATAGAGTTCCAGAAAAACATCTATTTCTGCTTTATTGACTATGCCAAAGCCTTTGACTGTGTGGATCACAATAAACTGTGGAAAATTCTGAAAGAGATGGGAATACCAGACCACCTGACCTGCCTCTTGAGAAACCTATATGCAGGTCAGGAAGCAACAGTTAGAACTGGACATGGAACAACAGACTGGTTCCAAATAGGAATAGGAGTACGTCGAGGCTGTATACTGTCACCCTGCTTATTTAACTTATATGCAGAGTACATCATGAGAAACGCTGGGCTGGAAGAAGTACAAGCTGGAATCAAGATTGCTTTGAGAAATATCAATAACCTCAGCTTTGCAGATGACACCACCCTTATGGCAGAAAGTGAAGAGGAACTAAAAAGCCTCTTGATGAAAGTGAAAGATGAGAGTCAAAAAGTTGGCTTAAAGCTCAACATTCAGAAAACTGAGATCATGGCATCTGGTCCCATCACTTCATGGGATATAGATGGGGAAACAGTGGAAACAGTGTCAAACTTTATTTTTGGGGGCTCCAAAATCACTGCAGATGGTGATTGCAGCCATGAAATTAAAAGACGCTTACTCCTTGGAAGGAAAGTTATGACCAACCTAGGTAGCATATCTAGACCAACAAAGGTCCATCTAGTCAAGGCTATGGTTTTTCCAGTGGTCATGTATGGTTGTGAGAGTTGGACTGTGAAGAAAGCTGAGCGCTGAAGAATTGATGCTTTTGAACTGTGGTGTTGGAGAAGACTCTTGAGAGTCCCTTGGACTGCAAGGAGATCCAACCAGTCCATTCTAAAGGAGATCAGCCCTGGGTGTTCTTTGGAAGGAATAATGCTAAAGCTGAAACTCCAATACTTTGGCCACCTCATGTGAAGAGTTG
>NW_011495085.1:2063808-2066339 GCF_000754665.1 Bison bison bison
GTGTGAAGAGTTGACTCACTGGAAAAGACTCTGATGCTGGGAGGGACTGGGGGCAGGAGGAGAAGGGGACAACAGAGGATGAGATGGCTGGATGGCATCACTGACTCGATGGATGTGAGTTTGCGTGAACTCTGGGAGCTGGTGATGGACAGAGAGGCCTGGCGTGCTAAAATTCATGGGGTTGCAAAGAGTCGGACACGACTGAGCGACTGAACTGAACTGAATAATCCCCTTGTGAAAAAGTATAAGTGTTAATTGCTCAGTCGTGTCCAACTCTTTGCATCCCCATAGACTGTAGCCCAAAGGCTCCTCTGTCCATTAAATTCTCCTGGCAAGAGTACTGCAGTGGGTTTCCATTCCCTTCTCCAGGGGATCTTCCCAAGTCAGAGATCAAACCCGGGTCTCCTGCATTGCAGGTAGATTCTTTACCATCTGAGCCACCAGGGAAGGCCAATAATCCCTTTATGTGCATTCAATTGCAAATAATGCAGGTTATAATGGAAATAAAAATAAGCAGTGATTCAAGAGGCCTGGGTTGTAATCCTAGCAATGCCTTTAAGTTCTTTGCCTTTAGCAAGAAAATGTCTTTAAGCCTCACTTTCCTCAAGTTTAAAACGAGAATACTACCTGCTTCATCTAATCCACAAAATTCTCTAGTGAGGTATACATTCTCAAATACCAAGCACAAAGTATCACCATGCTGACTTCTCTAATATTTATTAAGTAAAATGTTGAGTGGGAGTTGAGCTTTAAAAAGTTAATGAATTGCTGGTATTTAACAAATACATTCAGCACTCTGTATCCATAGGTTCTGTATGCGTGATTCAACCAAACACAGGTTGAAAATATATGCCAAGCATGGTATTAGGCCCTAACAAGGACAGAAAATAATAAACTACTTTACCAATGTTTAAAAGCTTCAACCTGGGGCTTTCCCAATGGCTCAGCAGTAAAGAATCCACCTGCAAGTGCAGGAGACTCAAGAGACATGGGTTCGATCCCCAGGTCGGGAAGATCCCCTGGAGAAGGAAATGGCAAACCACTCCACTATTCTTGCCTGAACAATCCCACGGACAGAGAAGCCTGGTGGGCTACAGTCCATGGGGTGGCAAAGAGTGGGACACAATGAGCACACACAGACACATACAAGAACTTCGACCTCGTAGGAAACAAATATATATGACTCAGAGACTATGCAGTCTGCAGACTTTGCATATGAAAGGTACAGGGGCTGCGCTCTGCAAGTTAAGAGGTAGCAGACTACCACTGCAGGTCAGAAAAAAACTAAAAAACAGCTATCCTGGGCCTTAAATAGGATAACCAAATAATCTGCCATTCAAACCAGAACACAGCTTTTACCGAATTGATTTTACTTAATAAAACATTACATTTTAATTAAATTAATTCATTAAACTGTTTAAAAATATTTATACATTGACAAACACATTTGTACTATAGTGCTGGTGGCTCCATAAAATAGCTCTATTGAGAAACTAATTCTAAAAATAATTTTCTTAACAACATACCTGGAGTCTTTCTCCCCAAGAAAAATACTCGGGCAGGCACTCCCAAAATGTTGTGGGTGGTCAGTTGTGTCTCTTCGTGACCCCATGAACTGTAGCCTGCCAGGCTTCTCTGTCCAAGGGATTTCCCAGGTAAGAATACTGGAGTGGGTTGCCATTTCCTACTTTGAGGCATCTTCTCTACCCAGGGATTGAACCAGAATCTCTTGTGTCACCTGAATTAGCAGGTGGATTCTTTAACACTAAGCCACTATCAGTGACTTAAATTTAATTGACTGCTAGGGATGGTATCTTTCAACAAACAGCTTGGACACATTGATTGCCAACCCCATGACCGTATAAACAGCTCCACCAGAAGCAGCAGGCATGGTGCCAGCTTCTGCACCTCCCACAAAAAACAGCCCCAGATATCTTTCCCAACCATATTTTCAGTTATTACACGGCACAGACAAATGCCATTCAACTGGTGATGTGACAAAATAGGAAAAACTACATGGTCAACTCTTAGGCAATCTCTCCAAAAAGGACTAAACTCAGTTATTAAAAATGAACAAGGAGCCCTTAGTTGGAGGCACTATTAACGTATATCCCTCTGGTAGCTCAGTTGGTAAAGAATCTACCTGCAATGCAGGAGGCCCTCGTTCGATTCCTGGGTCAGGAAGATCTGCTGGAGAAGGGATAGGCTACTACTCCAGTATTTTTGGGCTTCCCTTGTGGCTCAGCTGGTAAAGAATCTGCCTGCAATTCAGGAGATCTGGGCTCAATCCCTGGGTTGGGAAGATCCCCTGGAGAAGGGAAAGGCTACCCACTCCAGTACTGTGTCCTAGAGAATTCCAGACTGTACAGTCCATGGTGTCGCAAAGAGTTGGACACAACTGAGCAACTTTCACTTTCACTCATAAGAAGGTGCCTTTTTGGAGGTCCCAAAGACTGGAGTCAACACTCACTTCCAAGTGTATCACATGCACACTCAACTGTTCTTTTATTTCTTGTTTAAATGCCAGGCAT
>NW_011495085.1:2066439-2071039 GCF_000754665.1 Bison bison bison
GCCAGGCATTAACTCACCTCTCTCCCCACAATAACAGACGTGCACCTTATGAGTGTTTGAAATAGACCTCCATGTAAAGGAAACACCACACTGGCCCTGAATCTCTCAGAAACGCCTCAACTCATGGGCCAGAGTTGTAGATGATGGAATTGTTTTAGACTTGTTCCCTGCAGACCCAGGTAGGGTCTGTGTGATCACTAATACATACTGTTATGCCTGATTTAATGCCTTAAGCCAAGAGGAAAGGCCAATACAAAAACTTGAGGAAGTCACCTGGCTTCCTAACATAAACACCCCAAGGGATAAACAGATTTGATACCAGTCCTGCAGGTCCAGTCAGATTAATCAGAGTAGCTGACAGAATGGAATATTTGGTACAGTAATAAAGAATCGATTTTATTGGGAGACAATTCTCAATCAGTTTCTCCTGTTACTGCTTGTCTTCTGAGAGAAATTGTGAGGTTCGTTTAGAACTGTCTTTTCAAGAATGTCAAAACAGTAAACAGACTTGAAGATCAGGGATAGTATCTCCCTGTGTGGGACAGAGAGAAGACTGATCTGCTGTCTATAATATCATCTCCCTAGAGTCAAAGGTTGAGCAAGTTTGCAAGCAGACTCTAAAGCTGAGGCTCTCAAAGGTCAGAGGTTCCTCAGCTCTGACAGAAATTCGTGCCTGTGGCGTTACCTTCACTCCTATGGACTCAGAGGATAAGGACACCAATGCAAACATGAATCTCCTGCTGACTACCGTGCCATGAGTGATACTATTATTTACCTCTAAAGTTGAAGCTGTCTACCAGCATCTATAAAATAGTGGCAGGCTCATTTGTTGGCTGGCAAGTAGGCTAAAACCTAACACTCTGTAATTCTTAACAGATGCTGGATTTTTGTCCAATGTCTTTTGCAATTATTGAGATAATCTAATCATATGGTTTTTCTTATTTAATATGGTGAATTACATTGAATCCCAAATGTTAAACCAACCCTGAATTCCTGGGATAAACCCCTCTCATTCATGACATACTATTTAATATATTATTGGATTTGATTTGCTAACATTTTGGTTAGAATGTTTGTTTCTATGTTGACAATAGATATGGGTCTGCAATTTCCTTTTCTTACAATGTCTTTGTCTGGGTGTTAAAATTAATGCTGACCCTCATAAAATGAGATGAGGAGTACTTCTTCTCCAATGTCTTTGGAGAAGCCTGTGTAGAAATGGTATTACTTATTCCTTAAATATTTGCAAGAATTTACTAGTGATGACATTTTGGCTAGAGTTTTCCTTGTGGGAAAATTTTAAATTACAATTTCAATTTTTTTAAAACACATAAGGCTATACTGTTTATCTACTACTTCTTGAGTGAGCTTTGGTAATTTGTGTCTAAAGAAATTTGTACACATCAGCTAAATTGTCAAATTTATTTGCATAAATATTTATTAGAAAATTCACTTATCCTTCTAATATCTATAGAATCTGTAATGATGTCATTTCTCTTATTCCTGGATATTTGTCATTTTTCTCCTCTCCTTTCTTCTGATCAGTCTGACTAGAGGTTTATCCATTTTACTGATCTTTGAGACAACAGCTTTTGGTTTCATTGACTTTCTCCACTATCCTTCTCTTTTCTATTTTACTAACTTCAACCCTGATCTCTATTATTTCCTTTTATCTGCCCTTCCTTTTCTAGTTTATTGAAGGGAAAGCTGCGGTCACTGATTTGCTGTACTAAATCCAGTCCCTGATACTCTATCTTGGCTAGAAGCAGAAATTTACAGCTTCTATTTTTAATTGGTAGACTATCATAGTTTGTTTTACTCAATTTATTAATCATGTATGCACTGTATCAATTAAAAATATAGTTCTGCTCCATCAGTTTCTTAACACAGAACTTTGTTTACCCTGATGTTATATTCCACCAGAATTTTTAATTATATAATCACTGAACTCACAAATAATTTCCCCTTCAGTGAAGAAACTTAAAACTACAGTAGCACCTATAAAACAATAAGATGTTTCACTTTTGAAAGAATAAACTTCCAAAAGCATTTTTAAATCCGTAACGTGAATGAGGAAAAAAAAAAAAAGACAGAAATAAACTTTTGTCTCTTTGAAGCAGCTGATAATGATGTACAACTTCCATCATTTAACTTTTGGCAAAGGTCTCCTGCTAATTGAGCCAATCATATCGATTCACTTTTCACAAGTGCAGGTACAGGAGGTGCGGTTCCGTATCAGTCTCTTATACATGACTTTTAAATCACTTTCAATTTCAAGCTTTCTGCACGTATGAAAGTGAAGCAACAGCTGTTAATAGAATGAACTAACTTTAAAATAAGCAAATTTGCCTGGTACAACATTTTTTAAGGTTAACTTTAACATGTCATAATAGTTAAGGTTTTGAAGGTAAAACTTCATGGTTAAACGTGTGCACATTTCAAATTCAGTGTATGTCCAAAGTTGAACCTATTTCCTGGTCCATTATGCCTACTCTTCTCTTTTACTTCACCAGTCTCCTAAGCTAGATTGAGGGCAGGAGGAGAAGGGGACAACAGAGGATAAGATGGCTGGATGGCATCACCGACTCAATGGACATAGGTCTGGGTAAACTCCAGGAGTTGGTGATGGACAGGGAGGCCTGGCGTGCTGTGGTTCATCGGGTCGCAAAGACTCGGACACGACTGAGAGACTGAACTGAACTGAAGCTAGAGACTAAAGTCATTATCACCTTTCCCCCTTTATCCCACCAGTTAACTGTCCTGTGGACTTAAAGCCAAAATTATTGACTACCTCCTCTCCAAATCACTACTTCATATTGAGCTAATCTTCTCAGATTCTGACCATCTTAAGAGTTATCTAGTCTCTCACTTCATTCCATTCCAGTGTACTGCACACTACATGAAGTAAATGTTTTTCAATTATAAAAATGTCATTTCAGCATTGAAATATCTGACAGTTAAGTCGCTGGGGATCACAGGCCAATCCACACAACACAGCACGGCACACAATTGGGCCTCAGTTTATCTTTTCAGTTTGGGATTCAAATACTCCTCTAATCTGTTACACTGTTTTAGTCACTTCCCCAGCCCCTTCCCTGGGCTTCTCAGGTGGCGCTAGTGGTAAAGAACTAAGCTAATGGACAGGACTCAGCAGCTGTTCCCTAAGTCATATACTTTAATATCACTACTGTTTATGCCTTTCCTTCTGCCTGTGTTCTTCCAGGACTTGTGTGTAAATACTCTAAGGCAGCAGTTAACATGCCATATTATATATTGCTTGTCAGTTCTTCAGAACAGCAGCCCTGCTTTATTCACACTAAAAATACTGAAACCCTACCTATGTGTCTGAGATATACAGTACGTAAACAAAATATGAGTGATAAATGGTATTTCAAATAGCTATGTACAACAGTGGGCTTCCTGGTGGCTCAGTGGGAAAAGAACCTGCCTGCAATGCAGGAGACGGAAGAGATACAGGTTCAATTCCTGGATCGGGAAGATCCCCTGGAGGAGGGCATGGCAACCCACTCCAGTATCCCAGCCTGGAGAATCCCATGGACAGAGGAGCCTGGCAGGCTACAGTCCATGTGGTCACAAAGAGTCAGACACAACTGAAGCGACTGAGCGTGGACGCACGACAAACAGTATACATATCAATGTTGAATTTCTACCTTCAGTACAGGTTTTAATAACATAGTAGGTAAAATGAATAATACCTGAAAAAATGTAACAGATAAAAATAAACTTACTGCCAAAGTAGAGAACAGGGGACAAGAAGGGCAGAGAGGCCACCAAGTCGAATACGTTGGTTACTTGGGACCACAGAGAAGGAATAGAGTCAGAAAGCAATTAAGAGACAAGCATGTGGTCTCTAGAACACTCGCTGGAGAATGCACACTTTCCCGGAAGCCACAAGCGAGCAGAACGAGCAAGGTGGCCCGCGCGTCCCGTGTAGCCAGCCCGCGCGGACGGCCGCAGGGCTGATCACACACACTCAACGGGTTCTGCTTCGAATGACTCGGATGTCAGGTTCCCAGGCAGCCTGGGGCCCTGGACACCCAACCCTCGACAAGGCACACCTGACTTTTTTTGCAGGACCGATGCCTTCACACGCACACCTGGACACACCTGCCTGGGATGGGGGCGCCGGGGGTGGAAACAGGAGACTTCCAAGTCGTAAAGTGGCGGCCGGGGCGGAGGGTTCGGGCCAGCGAACCCAGTCCTGGAGCGTCGAATCCCGGGGACACGTTCTTGTCCCTGAGAGGTGGCTCTCAGATCGCCACGGAAACGCGACTTGCCGGGACTGAAGCCCTGCCTTTCCCCCGCCTCTCCCCGACTTGAGGATTCGGGAGTCGCCTCCTTTCAGACGCCAGGCGGCCGGAGCCGCAGGGAAGCGCTCGTGACCAGCTCCGGCCTCCTCCCGTAACCCGCCACCGGCCCAGGACGGCCCCCTTGGCTCTCACCAAATCCTTTAATGAGCTCGGTGAAGACCCCGGGGTCGCTCTCCATGAGGCACCACTCCCCGGCATTGCCCGTCATGGCCCCGGCCGCGCGCCGCCCCGCTCCACCTCCGGCTCCGGGCGCCCCCGGCCCTCGCTCC
>NW_011495085.1:2071549-2076854 GCF_000754665.1 Bison bison bison
GGCGCGGGGGGCGGGGTTGGGGGGGACGTGCAGGGTCCGGCCGGTCCTTCGTGGCTCTCGCCCCGCATCTCCGCGGCCGGAGCAGACTTCCTCCCGCCCCTCCTCGGGGCTCTGCCCGTCTCGGGGGTGGGGGGAGCGGAACCGGCTGCTCCGTGAGCCTCCTCGCTGGCCCGGACCCTTCCGGAAGACCGGGACCCCTCCCGCTGCTGCTTGCGGAGCTTCCTGCCGACCGACGTCCCGAGGACCCGCTTTCTTCCTCCTCCTCCTTCCTCCTCCCGCCGCTGCTGCGCCGAGAGGCGTTGCCCAGCCTGCCGGCTTTGAGGAGAAGGATCTTTGTGAGAAGACCCAGGACGAGTTTGTGCTGGAAGGAATGACGAGGGAGAGGAGAAGAATCCGTCCTGTCGTCCATCGGGGGGTGATAGACGAGTGCTGTGCGATGCCTCCAAGGCACAGGAGGTTGAAAAATATAGTGTCTTAAATCTGAAAACATGTATAATGGTCCTAAGACTAAAAGATGCGTTGGACCAAAAATGGCTGTCTTCACTAAATCACGAAACAGCCCTTCTTCACCAAGCCCTTGCAGAATACTGATGTTAAGATAAAGTCTTTAAGGGTGGTATTAATAATGCATCACTCCCTGAATCTCTGAGTTCCAGGAGAGGCCCTTGACTTTCAAGGGGGAAAAAAAAGCTTTACTTGGTAAAACTCTGATTCTTTGCTTCTCAGCTTGGTGGACCTGGAATAAGGGAACTTTGTCCTACAGGGTTGTGTGAAGCCACAAAATAAACGTGATATATTTTATTGAGAAACAGCGGGACAGCTTTAATATTAAGACAGACATGGTTGTATTATGGAGTAGAAGCCCAAGTTTGTGTCAGGTGTTAGATTTAAAATTTTGGGGGGGAATCTTTCTTGGGAGTTTATACCTGAAAGACTGTCCTCAAGCTGGTGGGGGGAGGGGGGCAGAGTTCTGCTGCTGCTGCTGCTAAGTGGCTTCAGTCGTGTCCGACTCTGTGCGACCCCATAGACGGCAGCCACCAGGCTCCCCCGTCCCTGGGAGTTCTGCTAAGTATACTTAAATGGGAAAGTTTGTGAGGCGAGGAGTCTAGGCTTATTTCCTTATGACACCTAGAATGAGTGTCATCAGACCCCAGGGCTGTTTGCAGTAATTTGTGGTACTTTTTAATCTGCAGGATTGCTGTGAACTTGCAATAGAACTTAGAACTTCTGTGCTAAGTAAATACAGCAAAACTAACATTTGATACTCACTCCACTCAACGTGGTGCCTGTTGTAGAGACCAAACTGAAAATTAGCCCTTGACAGAACCTAAAAGTAATCAGAAAAGGGATGGAGGTCAAATTTCCTTAGTTATATTGTTAAGATTTAATCCTAAGAGTTCACATAAAAATCCAGATTTCTGGGTCTTTGGGCAAAATGAGAGGATCTGGAATTACAAGGCCCTTACTACATGTTGACCAGTTGGCTGAAAGGGCGTGCCTTCAGGATATCATGCTGTTATGTCTCCTACTGTTTACTGCTTTTTATTACATCACACTTGACTTGATCCACTCATGTCCATTACCAGTCTGAGTGATACAGTTATCTGAACGTGTGGCCCCAGGTTTTGCAGTATTCTCTCTTTTCCAAACTATCTTGCTCTCTCTCATAGGTGTAAGTCAGTTTTGACTTCATTTAAAAAGGAGTAAGCTACAAACTTGTTTGACCTCTTGGGATGAAAGGGAGCCTTTTCAAGTAACAAATGATCAAGAGAGTTTGGAAAGATACTTAGATGTGTACTTTTAAGAAAAATGTAGGAATGCTTAGAAATCATGTATTAGCATTGTTAAAAGGTACTATAGTTGTTCTTGTCTGACTCTTTGTAACCCCATGGACTGCAGCACACCAGGCTTCCCTGTCCTTCACCGTCTCTTGGAGTTTGCTCAGACTCATGTCCATTGAGTCAGTGATGTCAACCATCTCATCCTCTGTCATCCCTTTCTCCTGCCTTCAATGTTTCCCAGCATCAGGGTCTTTTCCAGTGAGTCAGCTCTTTGCATCAGGTGGCCAAAGTGTTGGAGCTTCAGCTTCAATAGTTGTTCTAGTTCCAGTGAATGAGAAGCAGAAATAAATGCTATTACATACTGTGTATTACTAGCATTCACTGATTTTGCATTTAAAATTAGGAAAAAGAGAACCACAACCAATTTCAAAATGTGGCTGTGCTTTTAGTAACATTGTGATTTGTTTGATTGCTTCCCCAAATTTTAATTTATAGAAGTTTAATAAAACTTAAGCTGTATTAAATTTCTTTGGAGGGGTGTGCTTTAAGAATACTGGGTATGTCAGTCCAGCTGAAAGAAGAATTAACTGTCTTTGTTAATCTGGATTTACAACACTTGGATGTTCAGGAGTGGATTAACTGATGACCAGGCTCTGACCTCACTCACTCCCCAACTGCCTTCTAAACCACTGACACTGGAGCTTAAGCTTTGAGAAGGGCGATGAAAGCAGTTGGGGAAGGAAGAAATTAAGGTCCTATATATGTATGTGTGGAGAAGGCAATGGCACCCCACTCCAGTACTCTTGCTGGAAAATCCCATGGACAGAAGAGCCTGGTGGGCTGCAGTCCATGGGGTCGCGAAGAGTTGGACATGACTGAGCGACTTCACTTTCACTCTTCACTTTCCTGCATTGGAGAAGGAAATGGCAACCCACTTGAGTGTTCTTGCCTGGAGAATCCCAGGGACGGGGGAGCCTGGTGGGCTGCCGTCTATGGGGTCACACAGAGTCAGACACGACTGAAGCGACTTAGCAGCAGCAGCATATGTATGTGTGTATATATATATATATATAAATACATATATGTGTTTATATATCAGTTTAGTCTCTCAGTCGTGTCCAACTCTTTTGCAGCCCCATGGACTGCAGCTCTCCAGGCTTCCCTGTCCATCACCAACTCCTGGAACTTGCTCAAACTCATGTCCATCAAGTCAGTGATGCCATCCACCCATCTCATCATACACACACACACATATATTTATATTTTTATATATATATATATATATATATACACACACACACACACATACACACACACACACACATACGGGCTTCCCAGGTGGTTCAGTGGTAAAGAATCCACCTGCCAATACAGGAGACATGGGCTCAATCCCTGGATGAGGAAGATCCCCTGGAGAAGGAAATGGCAATACATTCCAGTATTCTTGGCTGGGAAATCCCATGGACAGAGGAGCCTAGCATGCTACAGTCCATGGCATCACAAAAGAGTAGGTCATGACTTAGCAATTAAACAACAACACACACACACACACATATATATATATGTCTGTGTGTATCTCAAATTGCTTTCTAAAGACAAATATAAAAAAAGTAGGGTTAAATATCATTTGAATGCTTATCTTTTTAAATAACTTCGCAAATATATTTTGCCTAGTCAATTTAAAAAAATTTTTTAAATAACATTTCTGAGATAGACTTCACACATCCCATTCAAGGAGTTTTAGTATATTCAGAGTTGTCGCACACACACACACAGTTGTGTAATCGTTACCACTATCTAATTTCAGAACATTTTCATCATCCCCAAAAAGAAACCCCTTACACTTTAGAGAGGAATCTAGCAATCCCACGAAAGGTTAAATATAGAGATATCATATGATCCAACATTCTACATTCCACCAGCGGGGTATGAAGGTTCTAATTTCTCCAGATCCTCACAGTGCTGCTTATTATTGTCCTTTTGATTATAGCCATTCTGGTACATGTGAAATGATATCTCATTGCAGTTTTTATTTGCTGATGACCAGTGATACTCAGCATTTTTTGTGTGTGTTGGCCATCTGTATATCTTCTTTGAAGAAACACCTATATAGACTCTTAGCCTGTTTTTTAATTGGGGCATTTATCATTTTATCATGTAGTTATGAACGCTCTCTATATTATAGACACAGATTCCTTATCATATGTGTGATTTGCAAGTGTTTTCTCCCTTTCTCTGGGATGTCTCTTTGCTTTCTTTGTGGTATCTTTCGAAACACAGTTTTAAATTTTGATGAAAGCCTGTCCTTTTTCCTTTTGTCACTTATGCCTTTGGTGTCTGTGTTTTGAGATCAAGTCTCTGATGTCACCTCAGTGCCTTACATTCATTTCACCTCAGTTCCATTCCAGAGTACGGTTCCATCAGATCTCCCAAGTTAAAGGGCAGAACTCCCAACAGATTGCCCTTCCTTCAGATAGCAGCTTCTGGGAGGGCCCCAGTCTCCCCACACTTCTGCCTGCCCAGGTGGGCGTCCCGCAACCCTCTCAGGGTCAGTAGTTCACCTGGATGACTCAACTCCCTGAAAGCACCAGCCTCACGATTACAGTTTTATTTAAAAGGATGCAGTTCAAACAGCCAAATGGAGGACACGCCCAGGCCAGTCTGGAGGCAGCAGCAGGATCCCTTCTGTTTGTGCAGTCCTGGCACGGCACCCCACCAGTACTGACTTGGACTCTGTGCTGAAGTTGGGGGTCCGCAGTTTGTGTATGGGGGTCTTATAATTAAGCAGGATTGATGAATTCATTGACCACATGGTTGAGCCCAGTGTTCTGCCGCCCTCCCCTCCTGGGAGGATGATCTGGTCCAGAGTTCCAGCCTTCTAATCAGACTGTTGGTCTTTATGGTGATCCTATCTGGAAGCAATCCAAAGGCCTAGAAAGAGCCCTCTCATTAGCATAACAAAGACACCCATCAATCAGGATATTGCAAGGGTTTTTTTTTTTGTTGTTAACATTGTTTTGAATAAAAGATTCTTTAAATTCTATGCCGCTTTACAATTTTTAAGTTTCACACACATGATTTCATATAATCTCATAATAATTCTCTTTATACATCCTCTATACCTGTATTGTGCCTCTCCCCTTCTCTCCCCCCACCGGTAACCACTAGTTTATTCTTCATATCTGTGAACCTGTTTATTGTTTCTTCATTCACTAGTTTGTTGTATTTTTTAGAGTCCACATAAGTGATACCATACAATATTTGTCTTTGTCTTACTTCATGTAGCATAATGCCCTCCAAGTCCACCCATGTTGCTGAAAATGGCAAATTTTCATTCCTTTTTATGGTTTATGACTGAGTTGTATTCCATTGTATATACATACACCACATGTTATTTATTCATTCATCTGTTGATGGACACTTAGGTTGCTTCCATACCTTGGCAATTGTAAATAACGCTGCTGTGAACATTGGATGCATGTATATTTTTGAGGTGTTTTTTTTTTTTTTTTTAATAAAAACCC
>NW_011495085.1:2076954-2083120 GCF_000754665.1 Bison bison bison
TAGTTGTTACAAAATATTGGCTATATTCCCTGTGTTGTACAATACATCATTGTAGCCTGTCTTATACCCAGAAGTCTGCGTGTGTGCTGAGTTGCTTCAGTCTTGTCCGACTCTTTTCCACTTTATGGGCTATAGCCTTCCAGGCTTCTCTATCCATGGGATTCTCCAGGGATTGAACCCAGGTCTCAAACCTTCTGCATTGGTGGTAGGCTTGTTCTTTATCACTATCACCACCTGGGAAGCCCCTCCCCCCAGTAGTCCGTACCTCCCACAAAAACCAAATATTATTATACCACTGTGTTTTATCACCACAGTTCAGTTCAGTCACTCAGTCATATCTGACTCTGCGACCCCAAGAATCGTAGCACGCCAGGCCTCCCTGTCCATCACCAACTCCCGGAGTTCACTGAGACTCACGTCCGTCGAGTCAGTGATGCCATCCAGCCATCTCATCCTCTGTCGTCCCCTTCTCCTCCTGCCCCCAATCCCTCCCAGCATGAGGATCTTTCCAATGAGTCAACTCTTCGCATGAGGTGGCCAAAGTATGGGAGTTTCAGCTTCAACATCAGTCCTTCCAATGAACACCCAGGACTGGTCTCCACCTAGCCAATTTTAAAGTTAATTTCTATTGCAGGTTCAGTGACAGAGTAGCTTGGAATATGCTGCCAAACATTCTGACTCTGGTATATCTACACAAGCAAGTAGACAGGTACCATAGCTGTTAATGATGTTTTATGTTGCATCCTGGAAAGTACTTTCACAGAAGCATATGAAAAAAGTGAACAGTTTCTCTTGCAGAAATATTGAAAAGATACATGGTCAGAGTTGTCATTAATGTAAGACTTAAGGGAAGATTCCATTGGTACAGCTATGAATAAGTAATTTCATTTCTTATAATAGGAATTATAAAAATTACATTTCTTTTTCAGGCATCTTCCCTAGAATTAAAGTTCATTTTGCTGCTTGGTGTACAAAAGATACTTGAATACCTAATATTAAACATATTAGAAGAATTTACAGAGAAATACTATCCTCAGATGACTATTTTACTCAGAACTCATTACTTTGTAACTTTTTCATGTTTTATTTTTCTTAACTGTATTTCTGTTACCTGCATATAGTACGTTTATTATTTTATTCTGATTACAGAATTTATGTTAAAGAATTATGTTTTTAATTGTATGCATTGAGACTTATTTTTAAAGTAAATGTTACAGGAAAGAAAAGCAAGTCATGCATAATACTTAGATAAATGGTTCAGAGAAATCAACTTTAATGTTACTGGTGCTGTCCTGTGCTTAGTTGCTCAGTCATGTCCAACCCTTTGTGACCCCATGGACTGTAGCCCACCAGGCTCTTCTGTCCATAGGGATTCTCCAGGCAAGAATACTAGAGTGGTTTACCATGCCCTCCACTAGGGGACATTCCCAACCCAGGAATCAAACTGGGTTCTCCTGCATTGTAGGCAGATTCTTTACCAGCTGAACTACCAGGGAAGCCCTGCTTAGTTATTCTTAAATATATATTAGTAATTATTTAAAAATGATATTCTAGAGGAGTGATACACAAGTAAGACCTGGTCCCCACTCTCAAGGGAACCATTATGTTATCTGGGTGTGTCACAAAGAATATAATACAAGGGAAAACTTGGAAAGGAGGGGGTTTTAGGTTTATACTGGGACCTTGGACTCACCACCGGGACCTTGGTGCAGGAAAGCTGGGGTAGTAGTATAATCTGATAATTGAATGTCATTTCACACTCATCCAACAAACATAACTAGTAAGCAAGAATGGCCTGGTTGAAGTAACACCAGAGAGAGTTTTTGTAAAATCTAAAGGAGAGGCCAGTAATGTCAAATGCAGTATAAAAATCAAAATAATAATTTCTACTGGAATTAGTGATTAATGTTATCAGTCTTTGAGAAGGCAGTTAGTCTTTTTGGATTGAAAAGAAGAGGTAAATGCCATGCTGAAAAGAGGTTAAGAATACATAGAAAAAGCACCATCCACCACACCAGGAGTTTCAGCCTGTGCTGCTCTCAGTCACTGTAAATCAGTCCCCAGTGACTGATAGAATATGACCACCGCCTCTCCGACACCACCTGAGGACACCACTTGAGGCCGAGGCCTGCCCTGACATTCACTACTTCGTATCAGTTCAGTTCAGTTGCTAAGTTGTGTCTGACTCTTTGCGACTCCATGAATCACAGCACACCAGGCCTCCCTGTCCATCACCAACTCCCGGAGTTCGCTTAGACTCATGTCCATCGAGTCAGTGATCCCATCCAGCCATCTCATCCTCTGTCATCCCCTTCTCCTCCTGCCCCCAATCCCTCCCAGCATCAGTCTTTTCCAGTGAGTCAACTCTTCGCATGAGGTGGCCAATGTACTGGAGTTTCAGCTTCAGCATCAGTCCTTCCAAAGAAATCCCAGAGCTGATCTTCTTTGTATCAGAGCTGTATTGAAATACTGACACTGCTATTTCCACACAATCCAAATCTCTGTCCCCCTCAGTTATATTCAGAACATGAGGCTTTCTCCCATTTACTCCTTACCTACCTTCTCCCAAGCACTGTGTGTTCCCCGCTCTGAGACCCAGTCCTAGTCACCAGACTTACTTCCCCACTGGGAACGCAGTCATTTCCTTGTTTCTCTTTCTCCCTCAGAGGGGCCCTTACCCGTCCCCATCACCCTTAGGGAAAGGGATAGCTCTTTTGCTGTCAAGGCCAGTCTCCACGTGGATGCTCTGAGCAGCTTTCAGGGATCTCATTGCCTCACTAAACACCCTTCCTCCACTGCCTTCAACTGTCCAAATTAAACTTCCAACCTCAGCCTCCTGTCCTCTCATCTGAAAAGGTGAAAAGATTTTTCCTCTATGTCTCACCTTCGCTTTTCTCTTGCCTTTATAACTTTCCTTCTATAAAAGAGCATTTACCCGTGAAGGCTCTTCCTTGCTGTGTGCCCTCTTCACCACACTGGAATCCAGCTGTTTCTTGCTGCGATTGCCTCTCTTCAGCATTCCTGTTGCCAATTTCAGCCTTATTTACTTGATTACCAAGTGTTTGACATTACCAGCCATTCACTCCGTGAAATTCTCTGTTATGATCTATGATAATCACTTCCTCTTGATTTAAAGTCTGTGGGCCTCTCCTGTTTCTCCTTCAAAGGACCCTTTTGTCCTTAGCTTTTAATTGTTGATATTCACCAGGATTCTATCTTTAGCCTTCCCTACAGTATATAAACATGCTCAAGCTTTTATCATCTTCAAAATTTTTTTTCTTTTGCTTTATTTTACTGCCTTACTTGTCAACATTGCTTTGCAGTATTCTTACTTCCTTTTCTAAACTTTAAAGACACAGAGCAAGATTACAGATACCCCTTACTGGAATGCATTCCCCAAACTTTATATACCAGTTTTTCAGCCTTCTTGGATTATTGAGACAGCATTAGTTTATCCTCCTCTGTTTATTCACTTTTCTATTAAAGCACTTGATTACAAGTGCTTTATCAATTGGATATAAAGTTGTGCATAATTGTATATAAATTGAGGTATAAATAAATTTCTACCACATCATACAGACTGATTTCCCTGAGGGCAGGAAAAGTTTTGAAAATCTTATTTTTAATGGAACAGAAATTTCCTTCATGCCTTACACATAGTATGTAGTAAATGCTGGTTGAGGATTTTGTTGGCTGTGTCGCTGTGGTGTTGGCCATGGGGAGAAGCCCAGTGCACTGTAGTGGTGCAGGCAGGAGACCTGAGAGTAAACACTTGAAGAGAGAACAGCAGTGGAAAGCAGTGGATGATTGTGGTTACTCTATTAGGAGGAGAAAAAGTGATACTGCTGCCAGTCAGTCAGTTCTAGTGGCTTTAGAGATAATGGAAGGAGGAAAAAGTGGGTAGTTACAGATGACACAAACTAAATGAGCACTGTTGATCAGGATGTTAATCAGAATGCTCTCAGCTACAGGTAACAGAAAACCTATCAACAATTTAAACAGTAAAGATACATTAGGCTTCCCCGGTGGCTCAGAGAGTAAAGGTCTCCTGCAATGCAGGAGACCTAGGTTTGATTCCTGGGTTGGGAAGATCCCCTGGAGAAGGAAATGGGAACCCACTCCAGTATTCTTGCCTGGAAAAATCCCATGAATAGAGGAGCCTGGTGGGCTATGGTCCATGGGGTTGCAAAGAGTCAGACACAACTAAGCAGCTAACACTAACACACTGATATATTAATACATTTCTAAGTTCCAGGTAACTTGATAGTATCAATGGCCTAGGCTCTTTTTTTTTTTTTTTTAAATCTTTTCTGGCTCTGCCATCCTTATTTGTATGTCATCTTAAACTGGCTCCCCCATGATTCAAGATAGCGGACACCACTTTAGGCATCATGTGCTGCAAATGAGTATCTCAAAGCAGAAAGAGCATGCCTTTTTTATTTTCCTTTTTTTATTAATTTATTTTAATTGGATTTACTTGTATTTACTTTACAATATTGTGGGTTTTGCCATACATTGACATGAATCAGTCACAGGAGTACATGTGTCCCACCTCCCTTCTCATCCCATCCCTCTGGGTTGTCGCAGTGCACCGGCTTTGAGTGCCCTGTTTCATGCATCGAGCTTGGACTGGTCGTCTGTTTCACATATGGTAATATACATGTTTCAATGCTGTTGTCTCAAATCATCCCACCCTTGGCTTCTCCCACAGAATCCAAAAGTCTGTTCTTTATATCTGTGTCTCTTTTGCTGTCTTGCACATAGGGTCATCATTGCTGTCTTTCTAAATTCCACATATATGCATTAATATATCGTGTTGGTGTTTTTCTTTCTGACTTACTTCATTCTGTATCATAGACTCCAGTTTCATCCACCTCATTAGAACTGACTCAAATGCGCTTTTTAATAGCTGAGCTTACTCCTTGGAAGGAAAGTTATGTCCAACCTAGATAGCATATTCAAAAGCAGAGACATTACTTTGCCAACAAAGGTCCATCTAGTCAAGTCTATGGTTTTTCCTGTGGTCATGTATGGATGTGAGAGTTGGACTGTGAAGAAGGCTGAGCGCCAAAGAATTGATGCTTTTGAACTGTGGTGTTGGAGAAGACTCTTGAGAGTCCCTTGGACTGCAAGGAGATCCAACCAGTCCATTCTAAAGGAGATTAGCCCTAGGTGTTCTTTGAAAGGAATGATGCTAAAGCTGAAATTCCAGTACTTTGGCCACCTCATGAGAAGAGCTGACTCATTGGAAAAGACTTTGATGCTGGGAGGGATTGGGGGCAGGAGGAGAAGGGGATGACAGAGGATGCGATGGCTGGATGGCATCACTGACTCGATGGACGTGAGTTTGAGTGAACTCCGGGAGTTGGTGATGGACAGGGAGGCCTGGCGTGCTGCGATTCATGGAGTTGCAAAGAGTCGGACACGACTGAGCACCTAAACTGAACTGAATATTCCATTGTGTGTGTGTACCACAGTTTTCTTATCCATTCGTCTGCTGATGGACATCTAGGTTGCTTCCATGTCCTGGTTATTGTAAACAGTGCTATGATGAACATTGGGGCACACGTGTCTCTTTCAATTCTGGTTTCCTCAGTGTATATGCCCAGCAGTGGGATTGCTGGGTCGTATGGCAGTTCTGTTCCAGTTTTTAAAGGAATCTCTACACTGTTCTCCATAGTGGCTGCACTAGTTTGCATTCCCACCAACAGTGTAAGAAGGTTTCCTTTTCTCCACACCCTCTCCAGCATTTATTATTTGTAGACTTTGATAGCAACCATTCTGACTGGCATGAGATGGTACCTCATTGTGGTTTTGATATGCATTTCTCTGATAATGAGTGATGTTTAGCATCTTTTCATGTGTGTGTGAGCCATCTGTATGTCTTCTTTGGAGAAATGTCTGTTTAGTTCTTTGGCCCATTTTTTGATTGGGTTGTTTATTTTTCTGGAATTGAGCTGTAGGAGTTGCTTGTATATTTTTGAGATGAGTTGTTTGTCAGTTGCTTCATTTGCTATTATTTTCTCCCATTCTGAAGGCTTTCTTTTCACCTTGCTTATAGTTTCCTTTGTTGTGCAGAAGCTTTTAAGTTTAATTAGGTCCCATTTGTTTGTTTTTGCTTTTATTTCCAATATTCTGGGAGGTGGGTCATAGAGGATCCTGCTGT
>NW_011495085.1:2083220-2086818 GCF_000754665.1 Bison bison bison
ATGGGTGATGTTTAGCATCTTTTCATGTGTGTGTGAGCCATCTGTATGTCTTCTTTGGAGAAATGTCTGTTTAGTTCTTTGGCCCATTTTTTGATTGGGTTGTTTATTTTCCTGGTATTGAGCTGCATGAGCTACTTGTATATTTTAGAGATTAATTTTTTGTCAGTTGCTTCATTTGGCATTATTTTTTCCCATCTGAAGGCTGACTTATAGTTTTCTTTGTTGTGCAAAAGCTTTTAAGTTTAATTAGGTCCCATTTGTTTATTTTTGCTTTTATTTCCATTACTCTGGGAGGTGGGTCATAGAGGACTTGCTGTGGTTTATGTCAGAGAGTGTTTTGTCTATGTTTTCCTCTAATAGTTTATAGTTTCTGGTCTTACATTTAGATCTTTAATCCATTTTGAGTTAATTTTTGTGTTTGGTATTAGAACGTTTTGTAGTTTCTTTCTTTTACAGGTGGTTGACCAGTTTTCCCAGCACCACTTGTTAAAGAGATTGTCTTTTCTCCATTGTATATTCTTGCCTCCTTTGTCGAAGATAAGGCATCTGTAGTTGTGTGGATTCATCTCTGGGCTTTCTATTCTGTTCCATTGATCTATATTTCTGTCTTTGTGCCAGTACCATACTATCTTGATGACTGTAGCTTTGTAGTATAGTCTGAAGTCAGGCATGTTGATTCCTCCAGTTCCATTCTTCTTTCTTAAGATTGCTTTGGCTATTTGAGGTTTTTTTGGTGTTTCCATACAAATAGTGAAATATTTGTTTTAGTTCTCTGAAAAATACCATTGGTAGCTTGATAAGGATCGCAATGAATCTATAGATTGCCTTGGGTATACTCATTTTCACTGTATTGATTCTTCTGATCCATGAACATGGTATATTTCTCCATCTATTTGTGTCATCTTTGATTTCTTTCATCAGTGTTTTATAGTTTTCTATATATAGCTCTTATGTTTCTTTTAGAGAACATGCCTTTTTAAGAGTCCAGGCCCCTTTTTAAGAGGGAAGGAGACCTCCGAAGTATTACCAGCAGATTTATTGTGTCTCACTGGCAGGAGCTGTGATACTTGCCCAATACCTGTACCAGTCACATGGCAAGAGGATTGAGAACATCACCTGGGGACTCATAACTGGTACCAAAACTCAGGCCTCAGCCAGACATTCTGAATTGTGAAAGAAACTAGGAGGGGATGGGGCGAATGGGACCCATCATTTTATGTTTAAACTAGCACTTCGAGTAATTCTGATGCCCATAGACTATGAGAACCACTGTTTAGAGCAATCCAGATTCATCCCTTGGGGCTGGGGAATGTCCCCTGAAGGATATTACTACCAGAAAGAGGATAATAGTTAGAAAAGAGGAGGGAGGAACAGATGTTGGGTACACAAGAAGAGCTTGTCTGCAGTCACTGCGTCAGGGACCATTACTGCCCCGCCCCCACCCCTTCTCCTCTCCCTCTGCTCCTCTGGACTCCACCCTAGCTGCCTGCTCAGACTCTGCAGCAGCAAACTACATCAAAAATGCAACTTCTTGACTGTCACTTCTGATCGTCATACCATAACTTACTTAAACAATATTTTTAAATTAAAATATTTCATGGCAGATTTCAATAAGCCTAGATTAATAAACGGTTTTCCTTTTTATAATCTTATCATTTCTATCTAGCTGTAAATTTTGGGTTTTTTTCCTGGGGAAAATAGTGATAGTGGGGCTTCCCTCATAGCTCGGTTGGTAAAGAATCCGCCTGCAATGCAGGAGATCCCGCTTCGATTCTGGGTAGGGAAGATCCCCTGGAGAAGGGATAGGCTACTCACTCCAGTATTCTGGCCTGGAGAATTCCATGGATTGTATAGCCCATTGGGTCTCAAAGAGTCGGACACAACTGAGCGACTTTCACTTTGGGCATTTGTATTTTTCAAAAAAATTCCAAGATAATTCTGTTAATGCATCTGGATTTTTAAAGGTGATTACAAGTTTTTCTGTTAAATTGTAGTTTCCATGATACAGAATTCTATTATTTTCTTGTAATAACATTTTGCTTTTTGATAGGCTTCCTAAAGACAGAAAAATGGAGGAATCTGTAAACCAAATGCAGCCACTGAATGAGAAGCAGATAGCTAATTCCGAAGGCGGATATGTGTGGCAAGTCACTGATATGAATCGGCTACACCGGTTCTTATGTTTTGGTTCTGAAGGTGGGACTTACTATATCAAAGAACAGAAGCTGGGCCTTGAGAATGCCGAAGCTTTAATCAGATTGATTGAAGATGGTAGAGGATGTGAAGTGATACAGGAAATAAAATCCTTTAGTCAAGAAGGCAGAACCGCAAAGCAGGAACCCACGCTCTTTGCCCTCGCCATTTGCTCCCAGTGTTCTGACATAAGCACCAAACAAGCCGCCTTCAAAGCTGTTCCTGAAGTTTGTCGCATCCCTACACACCTGTTTACTTTTATCCAGTTTAAGAAAGATCTGAAGGAAAGCATGAAGTGTGGCATGTGGGGTCGTGCCCTCCGGAAAGCTGTAGCAGACTGGTATAATGAAAAGGGTGGCATGGCCCTCGCCCTGGCAGTTACAAAATACAAACAAAGAAACGGCTGGTCTCACAAAGATCTGTTAAGATTGTCACATCTTAAACCTTCCAGTGAAGGTAAGTATGAGATCTTCATGGCGACAGGTGAGGTACAGATATCCAGTAAATGGCAAATTTGTATTTGTCATCAGACAATTGTGTAATATTTTCTAGAAATAGTCTTTCAGTCTCAAGACACTGATTGACTAATTCATATGTTTAATGCCAACCTGGAATTAAACACCTACACATTAATGATTAAGAATCAAATGACAGATTTGCAGGTTGATATTCTAAATCTTGGGGCTTCCTATGTGGCTTAGTGGTAAAGAATCCACCAGCCAGTGCAGGAGATGCAGGTTCAATCCCTGGGTCAGGAAGATGCCCTGGAGTAGGGAATGGCAACCCACTCCAGTATTCTAGCCTGGAAAATCCCATGGACAGAGGAGCCTGGTGGCCTACAGTCGAGTCGGACACAACTGAGCAACTAAGCACGTCCTTGGACATACATTCCATGGAACCTAAAGGCTACCTGAAGTAGTGCTGAACTTAACAGACTGTCTTCAAGCAGTCATCCAGAGGTCATGGTAACTTGGGGCAGTTTTTCTGTGTCTATGAGAAGAGACTTTTGAGAAGTTATTTGGATCTACAATGACTCTTTAGTCCTTAGAAGGGAAATAAGAAAAACTTTTGCACAGGATTAATTTTGAATGTGAACACTCACAAAATGAACATGTGCAAAGTTGACGTTTTTTCTTACAGCAGAGGTGAAACTTGAAATGACAGCCCCTCAGAGGAGTTCAGATTTCAGTTCTACTTATTACTGTGTGTCCATAAACCAAGTAACTGAACCTGTCCGAGTTTCTGTATCTTCATCTATTAAAAAAAGGTAGAAAGGGAATAGCCCTTGAAATTATTGTGACTAACAGTGGTAGTGTATATCAGAATACTTAGACACAGTTTCTGACACAAGTAAAGGGCAGTGTTGGTTGCTTCTCCTCCTTCCTACACGTCTTGTGTGGTGATG
>NW_011495085.1:2086918-2106261 GCF_000754665.1 Bison bison bison
GATGTCTTCATACATGAAATCTCCTCAGTAGTTCCTGTTTCACCACTTTTTTCTAAAACTACAAATGAACTTTTTCAAATGAAATTTAAGCAATAAATTACTGTAAATATTTATATACATAAACATGTATATTTTGATTTTTTATTAGAAATTACATCCTTGTTATATTTATTTATTTGGGTACCATGTAGCTTGTGGGATCTTGGTTCCCCCATGAGGAATTGAATCCATACCCCCTGCAGTGAAAGCACATAGTCCCAACGACTGGACTGTCAGGAATTCCAGATTTCACATTAAGATGTGTAAGACAGCAGAGTCACAATTCTTTAGAAGTTCCTGCGTGTGAGTATTAACTTTTAGTCAGATTATTTAGAGTTCAGAAACAGCACATAGGCTCAGTCTGCCTTAGAGGTGTATTTTAGTTGGCCTGAACTATATTTTAAGGGGGAAAAATGAATTATTTGCCAGTGTTACTTAAAAATCCATATTGTACCTTATATTGAAAATACATTCCTGTAGCAGCACCAAGCCAAATTTTTTTTTTTCCAATTATTTCACTAAAATATCTGTCAGGTATATTGTTTAATTCTCCAGTCATGACCACTATTATATCAATGACCTCTTTTATTTATTTTACCTACCTTCCCCCCATAGACCTTGAAATTTGATAGTTATGTCCCCCCACTGTTTTACATAAGTGGAAACTAAGGCCTTAGATAATCACACATGCATATAGGCTAGAATCCAGATTTCCTCACTCCCCCAACCCAAAGCTTTTTCAACTATTGAAAGGAATTATAGAAGAAATGGACACATTATTTAGGCCTGTAATACTTTCTCAGCTATTAAAAATTACAAGGTACCTACCTGCCTGTCCACTTCACTTATCTCTGTAATTTACAAATGCATGTTTATTTAGCAGGTAAAGGGGCAAGTGAATATGAGATTAACTGAGGTAGATCTATACATTTGTGAATTGAGAATGTGGACCTGAGATAGTTACTGTGTACTAAAGGTTCCATTGCTATTGCTTCCCAAAAAAAAGCTCTGAAATAAAATGACTTTGGAGTCATTAGACTTCAAAACACATTAGGTTAGAGTTTTACCTCCAGAGCCTCATGGGATAGGCAAAAATTAGTTGACTCCATTTCCTTAAGTGCGTTTGTCATATTATGGGAAGTAGCATCCTGGTTTAAACTCCTTTGTATCTAGATGTGTCATTCACATAAGGTGTTCTCAGTAACATGTCCAGTTTTTTACCTGCTAATCCTACATGCCGTTTTAATTCTTTTGTTGAAGGACTTGCTATTGTCACCAAATATATTACAAAGGGCTGGAAAGAGGTCCATGAAATGTATAAAGAAAAAGCACTTTCTGTGGAGGCTGAAAAACTATTAAAGTATCTCGAGGCTGTAGAGAAAGTGAAGCGCACAAAAGATGAACTGGAAGTCATTCATCTGATAGAAGAGCACAGACTGGTTAGGGAACATCTCCTAACAAATCACTTAAAGTCTAAAGAGGTAAGAAAGTTATAATACATTCCAGCATATGAGTAAACATGAGGAACTTAGGCTGTGTAGTAAAAGGATAAATTTTGCTAATGCTTTTAACATATATTAATACTTAAAAATTTTTTTGCCATACTGCATGGTTTGTAGGATCTTAGTTCCTTGACCAGGGCACCAGGAATTGAACCTAGGCCCCCGTCAGTGAAAGTGCCAAGTGCTAACCCCTTGACCGCCAGGGAATTCCCTAAAAACTTTAAATATATCTTAAAATTAACATTTATTTAAAACACCTGGGCACAATGCCCAGCTGTAGTTGGCAATTTTTAAGTATTAGTTCCATTCCAGAAAATGTATTGGTTAGTTTACCTCACTAATTAAATAAATAAAATTCTTATATACAGTTCCTTCACAAAATATAATGTACTTAACTTTATTACTCTAATAAAGAGCAGGTTACTTTGTTCCATGAGCCTTTGACCAACCCACACAAATTTTTATTTAGAAAGTGGTCCAAACCCCCAAAAGAAAGCCTTAAAGACTATTATTAATTGATATGTCTGTGTTACATGTATTCATTTCCCCTTAATTCCTTTTATTTCTACCTATTTTATTGCAATAGGTATGGAAGGCTTTGTTACAAGAAATGCCTCTCACAGCATTACTAAGGAATCTGGGAAAGATGACCGCTAATTCAGTGCTTGAACCAGGAAATTCAGAAGTGTCTTTAGTATGTGAAAAGCTGTGTAATGAAAAACTGTTAAAAAAGGTAAGTGTTACCTTTGCAGTGCTATGCTATGCTATGCTAAGTCGCTTCAGTCATGTCCGACTCTGTGCGACCCCATGGACGTCAGTCCACCAGGCTCCCCCGTCCCTGGGATTCTCCAGGCAAGAACACTGGAGTGGGTTGCCATTTCCTTCTCCAATGCAAGAAAGTGAAAAGTGAAAGTGAAGTCGCTCAGTCGTGTCCGACTTTTAGCGACACCATGGACTACAGCCTACCAGGCTCCTCCATCCATGGGATTTTCCAGGCAAGAGTACTGGAGTGGGGTGCCATTGCCTTCTCTGGTTACCTTTGCTAACTACTACTAATTGAAACAACTGGCTCTTAAATTTTGGAAATGGAGTCAGGGAATTTTTTAGGTGTTTTGAGACTTTTATCATACCACATTGCATTGACTCTGAAATCTAAGTTTAATATGTCCTCATTTTTCTCTTTATGAAATAGATTTGTTAGCTATAAATAACAAATAACAAAATAATTTATTAGCTATAAATAACAAAATAATTTATTAGCTATAAATAACAAATAATAATAACAAAAATCTAAGAGACATGATTACTGTTTTTCACTTGAATTTGACATTTGCTTTCTGTCTCTGTCATGTTCTAGGCTCGTATACATCCATTTCATGTTTTAATTGCGTTAGAAACTTATAAGACAGGTCATGGGCTCAGAGGAAAACTGAAGTGGCGCCCCGATGAAGAAATTCTGCAAGCTCTGGATGCCGCTTTTTATAAAACGTTTAAGGTAATGGTTTGAGTTTTGTTTGAAAACAAAAACCCAATTAGGATTTAGAAACACATTTTAAAGATGATATTAGTAGTTTAACCATTTTTGATTAGGTATTCATCTGTTCATGTGAAAATGAATATATAATTATGATTATATTCATAAGCTTATGAATAAAGTATTTGTCTCTACCTTTGGACAACAACCAGACATCAACCATTAAATTTTGATGTTTTAAATTACTAAATTTAAAAATTTGCATTCCTGTGGAGTCTAGGGAGTTGATCTTCTGTCCTGTTTTCCTCATTAATCAGTAGTAGATGTCCTCTGTCTTGATAGGGAATAATCTTTTTTACAAATGGAAATTCTATATCAGAGCCATAAGTTAAAACTTTTTGGTTTTAAAAAACGTCTTGCTCTTGAACAAAGTATTAGCAACCAAATTCAGCAGCATACTAAAGAGAGTATACAAGTGAGAGTCACCCTCAACATACAAGGATCATACAATATAAGAAAAATCAATGTAATATAACATCATGTTAAAAGATAACACATGATATCTCAATTGATGCAGAAAAAGCATTTGACAAAATCTTGTACCCTTTCTGATTTAAAAAAAAAAAAACAACTCTCAGTAAACCAGGAATGGAAGTGAGCTTCCTTAGTGTGATAAAGGTCATGTGTAAAAAACCCACAGCTGTCATCATACTCAGGGGTAAAAGATTTAAATCGTTTCCCTTAAGATCAGAAACAAGACCAGGATGCCCACTTTTCCCACTTTGATTTACATTTACTGGAAGTTCTAGCAGTTACGAAAGGAGAAGAAATATTAAAATGTATCCAGGTTGTTTTCATTTTCATTTAAAAATTTTTTATTATAAAAATTGTTTTGTCCACTCCTGCAGCATGCAGGATCTTAGTTCCTCAACCAGGGATTGAACCCATGCCCCCTGCAGTATAAGTGTAATCTTAACCACTGAACCACCAGGAAAATCTCAGTCCAGGTTGGAAAGGGAGAAAAACTATCATGTTCTCAGATGATTAGATCTTACATGGAGAAGACCATAAAGAATTCACAAAATAGGATTTCCCTGGAGTCTAGTAGTTAGGACTCCACCCTTCCACTGCAGGGGGCACAGGTTCTATCCCTGATCGGAGAACTAAGATCCCACATGCCACGTGGCATGACCAAAAAGAATTTTTTTAAAAAATTCCACAAAATAATATTAGATCTAGCAAATGGATTCAGCAGAGTTGCAGGATATAAATTCAGCAGGAAAAAATCAGTAGTATTTCTATACACTAGCAATGAACAGTCCAAAAACAAAATTAAGAAAACATTCCATTTACAACAGCATCAAAAATAATGAGAAACTTTGGAGTAAATTTAACTATGGGGTGTAAGACTGAGTTACTGAAAACTGCAAAACACTACTGAAAGAAATTTAAGAAGAAATAAATAAATGAGAAGACATCCAGTGTTCCTAGTTTGGAAGACTTCATAACGTTAAGATGCTGGTGTACCCAAAGCAATCTACAGATTCTGTGTGATCCCTGTGGCATGTTTAGCAGAAACAGAAATCCCCATCCTAAAATTTATATGGACTCTCAAAGGAACCCAAATTGGGAAACCTAATGTTGAAAAAAAAAAACAAAGTTGGAAGACCCACACTTCCAAATTTAGGATTTCAAAAGTTACTACAAAGCTACAGTAATCAAAACAGTGTAGTACTGGCATAAACACGACATGTACACCAACAGGGCAGAGCAAAACTCGCACATGTATGGTCAATTGATTTTTGACTAGAGTGTCAAGACAATTCAATGGAGAGAAGACATAGTCTTTAACAAATGGTGCTGGGGAGCTTGGATATCCACATGCAAAAAAGTGAAGCTGGACCATTACTTTACACCACATACAAAAATTAACTCAAAGTGACCTGTAGATAAGACTTAAAACTACACAGCTGTTAGAAGAAGACGTATTATAAAAGCTCATGACCCTGGGTTTGGCAGTAGCTTCTTAGATGTGATATCAAAAGCACAGACAACAAAAGGAAAAGAAAAGTAGATAAATTTTGACTTCATCAAAACTCAAACCTTTTGTGCATCAAAGGACACTGTGAGTGAAAAGATCTGCAGAGAAGGAGAAAATATTTGCAGATCATCTATTTTACAGGGGTATATATATATATTTATATACATATGTGTGTGTGTGTATATATATAAAACTCCTACAACTCAACAGTAAAAATACAAACAACCCAATTCAAGACATGAGCAGAGTACTTGAACAGACATTTCTCAAAGGAAGGTAAACAAATGGCCAGTTAAGCACATGCAAAGATGCTCAACATTAGTCATCAGGCAAATGCAAATCAAAACCACAGTGAAATGCCACTTCACACCTAGTTGGATGGCTCTGGCCATCCAAAAATACCACCTCCTATGTATATACCCAAAAGAATTGAAAACTGGAACTCATATAGGTACTCATACCCAGATGTTGATAGAAGGTTTATTCACAGCAGCCAAAAGGTGGGAACAATCTGAGTATTCATCAGATGAATGGACAAGTGAAATATGATATACAACCTGAGTATTCATCAGGAGATGAATGGACAAATGAAATATGATATATGCATATAATGGAGTATTCAGCCTTACAAAGCCTTACAAAGAACTTGAAAGATGCTACAGCAGGGATGAACCTCGAAAACATTATGCTAGGTGAAAACAAGCCAGACAGGAAAGGATAAGTATCCTATGGTTCCACTCATGAGGTTTCCAGAATACACAAATTCATAGATGTAGAAAGTAAAACAGAAGTTTCTTAGGGCTAGAGGTGGGTAAAAATGAGGAGTTATTGTCAGTGGGTACAGGGTTTCTGTTGGGATGAAAAGTTCTGGAATTAGTAATGGTGGTTATATACATACATACATACATACATACATATGCTGCTGCTGCTAAGTTGCTTCAGTCGTGTCCGACTCTGTGTGACCCCATAGACGGCAGCCCAATAGGCTCCCCGGTCCCTGGGATTCTCCAGGCAAGAACACTGGAGTGGGTTGCCATTTCCTTCTCCAATGCATGAAAGTGAAAAGTGAAAGGGAAGTCGCTCAGTCATGTCTGACTCAGCGACCCCATGGACTCTAGCCTACCAGGCTCCTCCGTCCATGGGATTTTCCAGGCCAGAGTACTGGAGTGGGGTGCCATTGCCTTCTCCGATACATACATATATATATATATATAAAATACATTGTGAATGTATTTAATGCTACCGAATTATATACTTAAAAATTATTAGAAAGTAAATTTTATGTTGTTTATATTTTACTACAAAAAAAATTCCTTGCTAGAAATTCCCAGTTTACTTCATGAGGAAAAGTTAAAAAAAAAAAAGGAAGACTGTAACTTCTTTACTAGCTACTAAAGTTATTAAATAGGCCATCTTATTTTCATTGTTTTACCTCTGGTTAAAGCTAAGCATTTCTATATATTTGTCGATTGGTAAATCAAAAATCAAGCCTTTTATCTTAGTCTTTGAATGAAAATTAAGTAAATATGGTATGTTAGAAATTTAATTTATTTACAGTTTCTGTGATTGCTTTTAATGATTGTTTTGTGTTCTCTTTAGACAGTTGAGCCAACTGGAAAGCGTTTCTTACTGGCAATTGATGTCAGTGGTTCTATGGACCAAAGAGTTTTGGGTAGTGTACTCAACGCAAGCACAGTAGCTGCAGCAATGTGCATGGTGAGAACTCCTAAGGCAATTTAGGATTTTGCCATACTGAAAATATTTACCTGGTGCAAAACCAAAAAGTTGGATATGATCAAAAATTATATTTTCACTTGTTTTAAGCAAAGCTTTAAGTCATTGTATATGTATTTGAGTATACTTATATATTCCAGTATTCTTTCCTGGGAAATCCCATGGACAGAGGAGCCTGTCAGGCTACAGTCCATGGGGTTACAAAGAGTCAGATACAACTTAGCGACTGAACAACAACAAAAACATACTTACGTATACTTTAATACTTAGGTATATACGATATTGTAGGTATATTGAAAAAGCATGTCTAAAGAAAAATCAGAGTAGAACTTTTAATTTTACAAAAACATATTAAATGTTACTCATATTTTTAAAGAAATAGATAATGCTTAAAGAAATTATTAACGAATATAGATGTTAAAAGATCAAGGACTAATAATAACAGATAGGAGACTTCGGTTCTAGCCTGATTCAGTAGTGAGTAACCATCATCGAGCTTCTTAGCTTCTCTTCTGTGGGTTTATTGCCTATTTAATAAAATAAGAAGAATAACATATACTCTATTTGCTTTAAAGGATTGTTGTTAAAACTAGTTTCTTTGTAAGAGTTTGTGAAAGTGCTTTGAAAGCTATACTGTTACTGTATAGTTTTCACACACAGTAAGTTCAGAAATAAATCATCATATTTTCTTTTAAAGATGAACTTTAAAAGACTGTATTTGTTTCCCCTGTAGTGAAAATTCCTACTATTGAATTTTTCAGGTTGTCACACGAACAGAGAAAGATTCTTCTATAGTTGCTTTTTCAGATGAAATGGTACCATGTCCAGTGACTACAGATATGACCTTACAACAAGTTTTACTGGCTATGAGTCAGGTAAGAAACTATTTCATGTAGTTTACTTAACATGTATTTTATAATAACTTTGTATTGATGTCATACCTGATATTAATATATGAGAACAAATTACATCTCAGTTTTTCTTACGAGCACAAAGTAAAAAATATACTTTACAAGCTTTCTGAAAGCATATACATTGGCGCTAAACAAGATGATAACGTGTAAAATAGTATTTTTAAGTATTTAATTATTTTGGACATCTCAGTATGGAAATGAGAGCATTTAAGACCACGTTTTTATTCTGAGTTAGATCCCAGCAGGTGGAACTGATTGCTCTCTTCCAATGATCTGGGCTCAAAAGACAAATACAGCTGCTGATGTCTTCATTGTATTCACTGATAACGAGACCTTTGCTGGAAGTGTCCATCCTGCTATCGCTCTGAGGGAATATCGAAAGGTAAAGCAAATTCTAATATTCATTCTCACCCCAAACAAGATTCACTTCTAAAACAGTCAATATATTTTTTTAAGAAATAATACTGAAGGTAGTTGTGTACGTTTGTAAAAGATATACGACACTAGTTCTGGACTCAACAGTACTTGAAGTGAGGAAATACTGAGTACACATATATAATTTATTTCAACCAGTTCCAGATGTACACATTTTAATATCCTTTGCAAACAGTATTTTCAGTAATAATCAAAATTTTTTTTAAATTTAACCACAAACTTTTTAATGATTCAACATCATTTCTGAGTTTTGCTAAGAACTACATAAATGTAAAGCAAAGCTATAATATAATGTGTGCTTTAAGTGTTATGAGTATTTCTGAGTTCTCGTCAGTGCTCTGCAGTTGAACTTTGTGAAATGAGGGAATTGTTCTGTATCTGCACTGTCCAGTATGGAATCTGCTAGTCAGGTGAGAATGTGGAGCCTTTGAACTGTGGCAGGTGTGACTGGAAGTAGAACTAGAACTCGATGAAGAGCAGTGGCTCTCAAAGTGTGGTTTCCCTACCTGCACCTTTTCTTAGCATCACCTGGGACCTTGTTAGAAATGCATGTTCCTGGAGCCCCTGGGAGACCTGCTGAGTCAGGAACTCTGGGGATGGGACTGTGTATTAACAATCCTTTCTGGGGATTCTCATGTGTGCTTAAGACAACAAGTGAGAGAATGGAACTCAGAATCAAGAAGCCTGGGTTCTGAGTCCTGGGTCTTTCTCTTTATACTAGCTGTGGATCCAAGTGAATTATTTAACTGATACATGTCATAATAGTATATCACTGCTGTGGTATGTAGCATGTTGGTTAAAAGTACTACTTACCTTCTAGGGTTGTTACAACAATTGTTATTGTTTAATCGCTAAGTTGTGTGATGCCTTGGACTGTCGTCCTCTAGACTCCTCTGTCCGTGGGATTTTCCAGGCAAGAATACTGGAGTGGGTTGCCATTTCCTTCTCCAGAGGATCTTCCCCACCAAGGGATCGAACCCTTGTCGCCTGCATTGGCAAATGGGTTCTTTACCACAGAGCCACCAGGGAAGCCCTCGTTATAACAGTTAACATTAGGTCAATTGTCTAAAGAGCTCATGGTATCTGACATAGTGCATGCTCAGTGATTGTTAGTCTTTCTCAAAAACTTAAGTATTTTAGCCTTAAATCATAGCTGCAGAGAACAAGTTATTACACTGACATTATAGTTATAACATTTATATATGTTATACATGCCAATGTCATAGAACAAAACTTGATAACCCCAGGAACTGTTTTCCTTATTTGTACCCATACATACTGCCCCAGTGTATGATGTGCTGGTAAAAATGTCTGATGTCTTTGAACATTCTGACAGGTTTCATGAGTACAGAATCCCTGTGCTGCTCAGGAATGTATTTTGTGTCCATAAAATGAGTAATAACATCCAGCAGAGAAGCAGGAATTTCAGGCAGGTTGTTCACATGTTTAATTTTCTGTACTTCTAAAGATCACATTCTCTTCTGAAGTCTTCTGGCCCCAGAAGACTGACAGATTTTATGGAGGAAAAACAAATTGGCTTTGTAATGAAAAACTGTGATAGAATTTAAAATGTTTTCATTTTGGAGGTTATTTGTTTTTGCTTATTAACATACTATTTTTTTTAATGTTTTTGATCTTTTCCTACAGAATATGGGTATTCCAGCTAAATTGATTGTTTGTGGAATGACATCAAATGGCTTTACCATTGCAGACCCAGATGATAGAGGCATGTTGGACATGTGTGGCTTTGATACTGGAGCTCTGGATGTGATTCGAAGTTTCACACTAGATATGATTTAACCATACGCACCAGCACAACCTAAGAGGTCCACTGCCATCAGTGATCTCGCTAAAAATACACAGCTACTTGCCAGCTAATCTTAATCCACTGAAAAAAGTCAGACAGTGGTATAGTATGTGCATAATGGAAAGGTTACCTTACCAAAAAAATAAGGAAGGAACAATAAGATGAGCCCAAAGTTCTTTCTACTAAACTAGCCTTGGGGAAATAGCTTCAGAATACACTGTAGCCCCCTCTACCTAACAGAGAACTTCTTGTTGAGACACTGTAAAATAGTCCAGCAGTTCTGCTTTGGTGAATGATCACATTTGTACTTAAAAGAAGTGAGAGCCAAAAGTGTAAGTAGTCCTATATCATGTCATTTGTTTGAGAAATGCCTTGAAGTTTTCTTAAATGTTTTCACTGGTAAAGGACAGCTTTGATAATGTCCAAATACTCTGAAATGCACTGGACCATGTACTGTGATTGATTATGAAACTCCTTGTAAATTTTTGTACCAAGGGGATAAAACAACAACCAAGACATTTGCTTATGAATGAGTTTTACAAATTGCTTTTAACAGTTTTGTCCAATCACATAAATAGCAGCATTCTCAGTCAGTGAAAAGATACTCTGTTTCTGAGGGTTAATTTACATTTACAGGATTGTTTACCATTAACCAAAACCATAATGGAAACCTTTGAGAAGAAATACTAAAGTTTGTGTCAGCTGAGGAAGTCTATTTTGGTTTGTTTTGTTTGTTTATTGCTGTGAGGGGCATGACTTGATGGTTTCCTGTGGCTTATACCAACATAGCCACATGTAGGGACACATTTTTTCATAAATGAAAACATAAGATGTTTCAAGCATTTAACTTCCCCTACTCTCAATCTGAAAAATATGACAAATAAAATCTCAACTATAACCATAATCCAGTTATACCTTAAAATATTTTACCTTACTTTATCTTACTTTAAATTGTTTAATATTGTTTTAATTACTTTTAATTACTTTTTTTAGCTAACTATAAATGGGTTTTAGATATTTCTAATTGTAAACATGTTGGCACCCTCCTCTCTTTGTCTACTATTCATTTGTGGCAAAATATTCTTTTTTGATAGTATAAAAAAATAAGCAAGCTAGGTCTTTCAGGTTTGAAAGGCAATTTTTGAGTGGCATATTACCACTTACCAGTCTATAGGAAATTAAATTTTTCTTATTTGTGTGTATTAAACTTCCTATTCATTATACAGTGCATTATTTTCTTGAGCAAATACCCCTTCTGTGTGAGGAGCTTTAAGCGGTTGAAATGCCAATATATTTGCTCATAATTATATCATGGTTGTCTAAGATAATGTGCACATAAAACTTTAGTTTTTATGTATTGTTCTTTAAATGTATTTAAAGATTTACTGGGGATTTTTAAAGCCTTCTCACTATGAAAAGTCAAACAATAAGTGTAAATCACAGACTTGTGTGCTTGGGGGTTAGAAGCATTTTATGTTAGGGGGCAGAAGGATTAAGTAATGTTAGAGTTTGTATATTCTTCTGTTTGATGAGAAATTTGGGCTCTGGGAGTGACAAGAAAATGTCCCTTTCAAACTTACTTGACATGTTTATACTGGGTTTATCTGATATGTAGCCATTCCTTCAAGGCAACTGGTAGCAATTTGTAAATATTGTGATTTACCTGAAATTTTGGTCAACAAAGCTAGTGGCATCACTACCCAACACCCGCAAAATACATCGCTTCTGGTATCTTTGGTTTTTTTACCCTGTGTCAGGCATTAGATTTGAAATGGTAGCTACTTTCGATACATTAAAATATTATGCTCAGATTGAGTTTAAAGTTTAAAGAACCTAATAGAATTATGTAATCATACTTGAATTCATTACATAAACCCAAGGTTTTCTTAAATTAAAAATTATAACATGATCTAACTTTTTATTCCTAATAGAAATGTTAAGTGGAATATAATATAAATGCTTATTTACTTCGGTTAAATACTGTTTCTATATTGTTTTTAGTCAGAATATTCAGGAACTAATATTAATAAATCCATCAGAGAAGTAAGATTAGCTGTGACCTTTTTGAAGTCACATAGAAAAGTCTATTAAATGTTAAGATTTGAGAAAGAAAACTACAGACCACCACACAAGGTAGCTTTATTTTCAAATCATGGAGCTTTAGAGCTGAAAATAACCTTAGAAACGTAAAAGGTAACTTTTTGACTTAGGCTAGGAACCCGAGGTCCGAGAGAGTGTGACATTGGAACCCTAGGTCTAGAAACGGCCTCCTCATTCTCATTCCAGTGTTCATTTCCCCAGAGATGGGAAGACATTTACTTACAAGAGTAAGGGATAAAATAGACTTTTATCTTTTTAGGTATTAGGAAATACTTAATGTATATACATGATTGCTTTAGGAGTAGAAAAACAGAGACATTGTGAACATGTATACTTTTGTAGTTCATAGTGACCCTCAAGCACAATTAATATCTTAATAACCTGTGTTGCTATATAACATAGTCATATAGAAAAAATAAAAACTTTTACCTCATTATGAATAAAATATTCTCAAGTAATAAAGAAGTTTTATTTTCTGAATTACTTGTAGCATTACCGCTGATTAGGAAAATGTTGCTTTTAAAAAAACAACCCTAAGAAAAATAAACTTTATGTCCCAGAAAATACGTAAATATTTTCAGGACATAGCTGTAATTAGTAAAAACAAAAACTAATAATCCTACCCTTTCCTTGTTAGTTGAAATTTCTAGGAGCTTCCACTTAGGAACACTGTCTTGTATTGTTTAGTTTAGTGATCATCTTATGGGAATATTGGTGAGGAAAATGCTCAATGAATGGGATGTACCATCATCTCCCTGGAGCCTCTTTCACTCTCTTACTGTGTGACTGGAGACAACCAGTTTAACCTGTGTGATTCAAGTGTGCTATCCTTAAAAAATAACATAGCTGATCCTTGGATCATAGAAGAATCAATGAATTTATATCTGTATAAAAGTCAAAATTGGGAAGAGGGCTTGCAATACAAATTAGAACTTCTTTAAAATTAAAATCTTTAATAGGGTATATATTTTGAAAAACAAAATGTTTTAGAATAACAGCTCATTAAGCTGAGTAATTTTTTAAAACACTCCTGTTCTGAATGGGAAATGTCATCATTCTCTGATAAGAGAAAGAAGTAATATATTCCAAATCTAAGATCCCATTAAAAAACAAACTCATACTCTAAATAAGAAGATGGTCTGACAAACATTTGCTTACCTTTTAAATAATAGGTAAATCTATAAATGATAGAATATCAGTTAATCAGGCTTTTTTTCTGCAAAGCAATTTAAAGTTATTTGGGAAATTTAAGACAGGATTTCTGAATAAATGTGAGGATCTGACAGTTAAGTGAGAAACATCTTTAGAAGCACAATAAAGCTACATCTAAACGATAAAGGAAAATGATTGTGATCACTTATTGGACTTATTTTAATATGACTTAAAGGCACCCACACATTTCTCAATAAGGCCCTTACAGTAAGTAATCAAAAATGAAAAATTCTAGTCTTGTCTACCACAGACCTGGGTGATTTGTTAAGGCGATAAACCCCTCTAGAGAAATGTCAGATAGCTGCAATGGAAACATGCTCAAGGGAGAATTAGGAGAAAAGGTAAGTCGAGCTAGTTAATTAGGTGTACTTACTGTATGCATTTAATCTAGTATATCCCATATACCTGCTCCCTAGTCCCTTATTTGTTGAAAGATTACTTCTATACCTTTTTTTCCTTTTAAAATTCCTTTCTTCTGACATTTTGGTTTTTTGTTTTTCTACTCCTGCTCTACCTGAGTAATAAAGTGAATGACAAGAAAGTCGCCTGTATTTAGGTTTGGGATACATCTTTTGCAGATTGCCTTTTGTTCCACATAGAGTTAAGGGCACATTTTTTTTCAAATTAATAACAGGCAGGTCTCCTGGAACAATAATCAAATTGATAAATTCTCTTCCCAATCAAGTTAACTTGTATACCTTTTATATAAGCTGTACGCAGAAATTTTGTGGCCTTTTGAGTAGGGTTAGTTACTCAGCCTTTGTTTGCAATTATAAGTTTACCTGGCTCTTAGAAAAAGCACTCTTTGAAAAATAAATAACTGAATACTCTCAGAAAGTAGCACATCTCAGTGCTCATATTTCCATAATTATAAAGACTACCCACAAAATCTTTGGTCTACCAAGTACTTGACTATGCTTCTATATACATGGCTTGTAATATAAAAGGTCTTATAAATAAGACTTGTATCCACATTGAACATTTTTTTACTTAGTAAGTGTTTTATTTACTTTTGAAAAATTATTATGACGTTAATTTAAAAATTAATCCTATGGTAGTATTTTTCATACAGAAAACTAATAATTAAAAAAAAGAAAACTAATAATGTAGTTAAACTTACAGTTTGAATAGAAATTATAACAAATGACACATTTTCCTAAACTCTGAAAATACCAAACTATATAGGAAATCAGTAAAAAGAAACTTAAATTTAGGAGATATGTTGCAGAATTCTATGACTGAAATTAATGTGATTATTTTCAGTGAGAATTAATTTTGTAAATATAATGAAAACATATAAAAGGTATTTCTGAGCCTAAGAAAATTTTTCCGTTTGCTTCTATTTAATTTAGTACTGCCATGTTATAGTAATTTTACAAACAGAAGTGAAAATATTCCATTTTCAAATATATTTAAGTTTTTCTGCTTTTAGAAGCTATCAGAATCTCTACATGAACAAAAGAAATAGTAAGTTAGGTACTTTTCACTTAATGAACACTTGGATTGTTAAGGGTAGTAAATGGGGTTAAAGCCTTGCTATTTTATGTATCGTTACCACATAATTGATGAACATTATATCAATACAATCATTGTATCGAAGCCTCTGTTTAAATTACTTAATAAGCTTTATTTGTAATGCAAACTGTTTAGAATCCATACACAGCCAAATCAAAGATATTATATAATTAATGAACAGTAACCAAGAAAAAATATTTTTGTTGCACTACTAAAGATGGACTGCATGTAATTTGGTATGGTGTGACTAGACATAGCTTGTAATGCATCTAAATTATATTTTCCTCCTTTTATTGTCAGCTTCTGATAATGAAGAAATTCTCCTAAGGGATGAGATATATGAAATCAGCTTTAAAAAAAATTGGCTGAGGAAGAACTGTTATAATCTAGTTATAAAAATCTCCATTTTCTTTATATAAAGGCTTTGATTTCTATATTTGACCACTCAGTATTTAAACTATACAGACTAATGCCTGCATAGAATAAAATTGAAGTATATAAGAGCCTTAAAGTGAAAAAAATGAACCTTCTGACTGCCTTAAAATATGACTAGCTCTCTAACACAGGCATACATACTTTGCTTAGGGTCTGTTCATTAAGTAATGCCTTAATAGTGTCAGTATTTCTGAAGTATAGAACTTGAAGGTTCTTTTACAGCTTTCTCTTTTACATAAAGAATGGAAATTTAACAAGTTTTAAAATCTGATTGTACATTTGTTGTTTAAGCACCCATTAACAGGATAACCTAGGACACTGATGTGTTATACATACATGACTGTTAACATCAGTAATACCTTGTGATAGTTTAAGGTTTTTTATTGTTTTGTATAACAAATTATCCAAGAAGCTGGACTCTATGTAACATGATCTCCAAGGACCAAGTTGCATATTTAAACACTCTGAGTGAAAAATAAAGTTGTACAGTTCCAAAAATGATTAATTTTTTAAGGGAATTTTTCAAGACAAAAGGCAAATATTTTCCTTCAAGCCTACCAGCAATTCATTCAAAGAAGTAAATACAGTTGTAAAACAGTTGCAATAAGAAGTATCCAGGCCAGTGATGTTTAATTACATTCACATTTTTACATTCACTTTGCCTTTTAAAGCAGGAATATTTTATAAAAATGAGAGAAAACTTTAAATTGTCAAGCTGGTGCTTTAAAGTATATAAAGTCTGATTTATAACACATTCCATTTCAAAGGAAAAGGACCCTGAAGGAGGGGTGGGGGTTTCCTAGATCAGTTGATAAACTCACTGATACTCTGTTGAGTCTTCCAAGTTATCACTGTAAATAACACATCTAACAATGTAATTCTGCTGTTTTCTGATAGAAAAATGGATGAAACACTAATGTATGAAATCTGTTTCATGACAAAATAGTTTCCACCAATACTGTGAAATCTGGACTCTCCTGTCTAGCCCTGCAAAACCCATACTGGATAAATCATTTTAGACATCGAGTGCAGGTGGGCACAATGTGAACTGTTTCTAGTCACTTGTATTATTGTAGAATTTGATAGAGGTACCAAATAAACTCTATGCACATCAAGTATTTGTCTTTTTATTTCTTGACAGAAGAATTTTAAGGTTATTATTATATGCCTTGTAAGAAGCTTCTAGGTGGCACCAGTGGTAAAGAACCTGCCTGTCAGTGCAGGTTAGACATGAGATGCAGGTTCGATGGAGGATCCCCTGGAGGAGGCGCGGCAACCCACTCCAGTATTCTTGCCTGGAGAATTCCATGGGCAGAGAAGCCTGGCAGGCTGCAGTCCATAGGGCCACAGAGTGGGACATGACCGAAGTGACTTAGCATGCATGGCTTACAAGATGTAAGGCTCCTGGCCTTACATTTTATAATCTTACAGTATTTGAATATTCAATCTTATAATAGTTGAATAAAATGAAATTAAGGTTTGATCATTAAAACTGGTCTTGAAATGCCTCAATGTTTATTTAAAATATGTGCTTGAGGATTCTTTTCCAATGGGTATTAATTATAGAATCAAAACTAGATTTAATAAAAATACACATTTTTTAAAGAGTTTAAAACGATTCTTTTGTGGGAAAAAAATTATTCAAAGTTGCCTTTGGGAGGAAGGAGAGGATAAATTACGAATTTGAGATTAACATATACACACTACTATATATAAAATAGTTAACTAACAAGACCTACTGTATAGCACAGGGAACTACTAAATACTGTGAAATAACCTGTAAGGGAAAAGAATCTGAAAATATATATATACACACACATATATATATAATAGGTATTTAATCTGTAACTGAATCACGTTGCTTTATACCTGAAACTAACACAACACTGGAAAGCAACGATACTTCAATTACAAAATTTTAAAAAATAGAAAATAAAAGTTGCCTTTGGGAAAAGGTAACACCAAAACTCAACTAGGCAAATAAAAATATTTTGAGTGCCAATTTACGGAGATTTCTCTGAATTCCTATCAAACTTTAATATTAAAATTTCTAAGATCTGAGCCATAGGAATTGAAGAGAACAAGCTACATATGAATATACCCACCAAAACTTTATAAACATTCATTCAATATTAGAGTTCTACGTTTAAAGATGGCAGTGAACGGCTGTATGGAGAAGGAAAGATCACAAACTCCAGTTGACCCTTGGAACGTGGGTTTGAACTGTGTAGATTTTTTTCAGTTATAAATACTGCAGTAGTAGACAAGTCTGTAACTGGATGAATCTGAGGGTGCAGAGGACTGATTCTAAATTACACTTGGATTTTCAAGGTGGTATTTAGAGCCCCAATCCCTGCCTTGTTCAGGGGTCAACTGTAAATATTTCCTCACAGATGAGCAAAACTATAAACCTGAATTAGGAAACTTGCCTTTAAAAAAAATTGTTCAAATAGTATTTTTTTTTTTTTAGTATTAGTAAACAAAGAAACTTAAATATATTTTAAAAATCCCGTTTTTCCCAGCAGCTTTTCAGCTTCCCAATTAAATATTTTGGCAATTCATGTCTAAGTTGATTAGTGGTAAAAGTGAGGGGGGGAAAATGGCCTGTTTTTTTTAAAGTTTGTCTTTCAGATATTAACATTAAAAATCAAAGACCAAAAAAAAAAGATCATACTTTTTCTTAAACAGATCACCATTTTCTTTCTAACCTATGATTCTGGAAAGAAAGTTCAGCTGCCAAAACCTAGTTTTGCCTTAGATTTATATTAAGACTTTTATCCAGCTGTAATTTACTGTGTTATGGACTGAATGTGTCTCCCCAAAATTTATGTTGAAACCCTCATTCCCAGTAACAATTATGCTTTTTTCTACTGAAAACTTATGTCCCCCCACCCAAATGTCTTTCTGTTAATCCTCCGCTTGGTAACAAGTCCCTGCATAATCAGACTAAAGTTCTTGGTCGTCTGGGACTGGCATGTCACCTGGGCAGCTGCTTAGTCCCACAGGACTGTCCCTTACAGCACTCACTTCTGATGCCTGTCTGTCCAGGTTGTCACCTATTACCTGCTCCTTCAGTTTTAAATATCTTTTTTACTGAAGAACTGGCAAATAAGATGTTTCCACAGTGATTTATTGTTCATTATTTTACAACCTTTTCATGAAGATAATTCATATATTTAAAACACCTTCAAATATTTAAAAGGCATTATCAGGCAATATCATTCTAAATATATAGTGACATATGACTAGCAAAGTTATATGCACTTACATCACTAAAGTTCTTCCCTCTTACTGTTTTTTAAATGACACTGGTGAACCAGTGGAAGCAATTTCCCTTCTTTGTGAAGCCTATGAGTGTCAGTTGCGCCTCCAATAAAAGTTCCATTGACAAATATTCGTGGTACCTGTTGGATAAACAAAAGTTTAGATAGCACCCTGGGTGTCAGAAGTATAAAGCCATTCACAGGATCCTAATACATGCTACTCTGGGTGCTTTTATGGGCAAAGCACCATATAAAAGCTCTTTGATAATTACCTATTTCAACTCTCCAACCCTTTAGATGGGGCTTCCCTGGTTAGCTCAGTGGTAAAGAATCCATCTGCCGATACAGGAGACAGGCTCAATTCCTGGGTCGGGAAGATCCCCTGGAGAAGGAAATGGTAACCCACTCCAGTATTCTTGCCTGGAAAATCCTGGCCACAGCCCATGGGCTCACAAAGAAGTCAGACAGCGTCTAAACAACCGCCCTTCAGGTGGGTACTATTTTTTAATCTTATTTTGGAGGCAAAGGAGGCACAGGAACTTGCCCAAGATCATGAAGTAAGTGACAGAACTGGGGTTTAAACCCAGGACAAACTGACTCTCAATCCCTTTCTCCTCATCGCTTTGACATATAAAAGGCAAAATAAAGCAATTAGCAATCTCTAATGATTAATAATGTTTAAGTGGTTCTTTCTTACCATTGTTTACTAAAGGGGAAGAGTACATTATCAACTCCTTAACAGGCACATATAAATAGGAAGGAAAATGGCACATATAAACTGGAAGGAAAAATAATGTTGCCATTATTTTTCTTTTTTGTTCCTTTGGTTTTGTTTTTTTTTTTTTTTTTTTGCCACATCATGCAGCATGCAG
>NW_011495085.1:2106490-2108771 GCF_000754665.1 Bison bison bison
AACCACCACTCATGCCAACACCATCACCCCACCCATTTCACACACACACACACACACGGTAAAAATTTTAAAAAAATAGAACTCTGTTGTTTCCTGGTCTATGAATCTGTTCCAAGATCCGCCATTTCTTTATCAGTTCAGGTTCTCAGAGTATGTCTGGCTCACTTTTTCCTACACAAGGACACAGGCCCAAGGTGACCCAGCTCACCACCCACTTGGGCAAAGCACCACGGGGAACGGACTCACGGTTCTTTCGCCAGTCATTTTGTGAAGAGCATCTTGAAACTGACTTCCATATTCAAGCATGTCCAGTTCCACCACTTTATAGTTAACATTCATGTCATGGAAAAGGTTTTTTGCCATCGTACAGTAAGAACAGGATGTCTTGGAGAAAATCACCACACAATTATTAGAAATGGTCTCCTGCAGTAAAACAAAAAGATCAATTTAACTCTAGACATTACCTCTCAGAAAGGAATCATGATACAGGAGATACATGATATAGTAGGAAGGGTATGGATTTTGGAGCCTCACAATTTAGGGCTCAGACTCAGCCTATGTCATCTAATTCTCATCTGTAGACTGAGGACAAAGGAACATTATTAGGGAAAAGGGATGTGATGGGTACAAAGTGTTGGCACAGAGTAATAACGCAGATAGTCACAGCCAATTCAGAGACAGCAGACACTTCTGTGTGCCAACACGATCCTCAACACTTTACCTTCACTAGTTCACTTTAACCTCACTATAGTCCTGAGATGTGGGGAGCGAGCTCCGCCCGTGGCAAAGGTCATGAGGAAGGAGGCTTGGCATACGCAAAGGCGGGATCAAGCCTCAGGAGTCTCCCTGGAAATTCTTGAGCATCTACCCCCAAAACCAGAGTCTGCCTACTTTCTGCTTTGTGCTTTCACCTACACCTCTGACTTTACGGGGGGCTGTCCCCCACTACCTCTCTGAAAAAAGAGTTAGCTTACAGTTCCAGTTACTAATTCCCGGGTGTGACAGTGTTTAACCTACAAACTCCTTTGGAAAGCCTCTAGCCTGCCTGAATAGGTTTTTCCGGCCACATGTGATTGTTCAGAGCCTCCCAACTGTGAGAGGCAGGAGATGTTCTAAACTGTCTAAACACAGATTCCTTTGAGTAGTTAAAAGATTGATTAGAAATTGTATTGGTGAAGGGTTTTTCACTTATTGGGCCAATGTTTGCTGCTAAGTCTCCATACTCCTTACCTACTGTGTCCTTGGCAGTGTATTGACTGATATAATGGGTGTATAGAAATGTAAGTAGTAGCCTCAATGTTTGTAACCTTGGACCCTTGAGTTAATTCTTTTCTTGATTGAGCCCACCTCACCTTTGCCCTATAGGAATGCAGCTTTGTCCAATGCTTTTTTGGAGGCTGGTGCCTGACTTTGGAATAATCACCTTTAGAGAAAGATAAGATTCTTAAAATGTTAACAGGCCTCCTGGCCAGAAGATGATGTAATTCACCTGAACTTTTGCATATGATAAGTTTGAAAGCCTGGCTTTGATTAGGACCAGGAACTGCTGTCCTTGCATGACTCCACCCCTTCCCCCATTATCCTCTATGCACAACTTAAGATATAAAAACTACTTTGGAAAATAAAGTGCGGGCCTTGTTCACCGAAACTTGGTCTCCCCATGTGCTGTCTCTCCCAAATTCTGGCTGAGTCTCCATCTGGAGCGCGGAACCCACCATGCTTACTAATTATGCCTGGGCTTCTAAGACCCGACCGGGGAGGCCTCAGTGTCTCCTCTCCTTCGGGAGAACAGAAGGACACCTGCAGTCTACGTAAGTGGTGCAAACTTCTTGTCTTGAAGTTTTATTGGTCTCCCGCGTAAACCAAGCTACTCAGCCTCTTTTCTCCGCTGAATTTTCCTACTGAGCTATCCTCATTCTATTACTCTTTATATCTTTGATAAAATATTTAAATAAATAGGTCGCTGACGCCGTGCCCGCTTCGAATACCCTGGATCAGCCGGGGCTGGTCCCCGGCACTGAGATAGGTCTTTATCATCGCCTCCACTTCATACGTGATGAAACTGAGGCAGAGAGGAGGGTAAATAACTTACCCCTGGTCCTCAGTTCATAAGTGGGTGAGCTGGGATTTGAACCCTTGCAAGTCTGAGTCCACAGCCCAGGTACTTAATCTCCTGTCATACTACGTCTCGAATATTCAGAAGGTGTTCAGGAGTTAACTCCTTACTTAACTGTCTTTAAAAAAAAATTTTTTTTTTTTTTACCATCTTAACCATTTTTTA
>NW_011495085.1:2108871-2126296 GCF_000754665.1 Bison bison bison
AGCTTATGGGGTCTTAGCTCCCCAACCAGGATTGAATCCATGTCCCTGGCAGTGGAAGCCTGAAGTCCTAACCACTGGACCACTGGAGAATTCCCTTCTTTGCTTTTTTTTTTTTTACATTGAAATATAACTGACTTACATTATTATATTAGTTTCAGATGTATAGCATGGTAATTTGGTATTTTTATATTTTACAAAATGATCGACCCACTTCCTTAATGTTCAATGGTGAAAAATGACGTATACATGCATGCTCAGTCGCTTCAGTTATGTCTGACTCTTTGCAAACCTTTGGACTGTAACCTGCCAGGCTGCTCTGTCCGTGGGATACTAGAGTGGGTTGCCATGCCCTTCTCCAGGGGATCTTCCTGACCCAGGGATCAAACCCATGTCTCTTACATTTCCTGCATTGGCAAGCAGGTTCTTTACCACTAGTGACACCTGAAGCCCCAATGATGTATGAATTCTCTTCAAAATGTAAGGCTTTCAAGGATCCAGGTATAAACAATAGTTTTTCCCTTCAACTTCCACTCCTTCCTTTTATATCTTTATAGTAAAAAAAAACAACTGTCATCACTGTTTTGATAAGATATTCCCCAGCATTCATTTTTCCTGGAAAAGCTACTTCCAGAGATGCTGACTCAGTGGGTTTGAGGCAGAGGTCAGAAACTATTTCTGAAAAACATTCCCGACAATTCTAACATCAGCCTGGAAGCTATATTAGCCTTGGAAGCTATCCTGCCTGCCTTTATCACAAAGACCCCGAGGCTTCGCTGGGCATCTGTGTCACAACTTCACGGGTGAAGTTTGTTGAACTCTGTGCATGTCAATGCCCAGGTCCTTTGGGAATTTCTGAATGGACAGATCTAGCACCCAAGCATCTGCTAGGCTGTCCTAGTGCGAGTCATAAGCAGCACCTTCAAGATGAAGGTCAAAAATCAGAGAGTAGGACAAAGTGGTTCAGAAGTTACATCTACCCTCGGGGGTCAGAAGGGTTCCAAGTCAGTGTCTGTTCAGTTGTTCAGTCACTAAGTCATGTTCAACTCTTTCGACCCCATGGACTGCAGCATGCCAGGTTTCCCTGTCCTTCACTATTTCCCAGACTTGGCTCAAATTCATATCCACTGAGTCAGTGATGCCATCCAACCATCTCATCCTCTGTCATCCCCTTCTCTCCTGCCCTCAATCTTTCCCAGCATCAAGGTCTTTTCTAATGAGTCGGCTCTTCACATCAGGTGGTCAAAGTATGGGAGCTTCAGCTTCAGCATCAGCCTTTCCAATGAATACTCAGGGTTGATTTCCTTTAGGACTGACTGGTTGGATCTCCTAGCTGTCCAAGGGAGTCTCAAGAGTCTATGTGTCTGCAAATCTATTTCCATGCTTCTCTTCTGCTCACTCTCAATATTTACTACAAAAGTCTATCTCAGGGAGAGCTAGACAGGCCAGAGATGTACTACTGAATCCATTTTACATGTAAGAAAACTGAGGTTGAGGAGTTCACAGCACTGGGTGGGATTCAACCCACCCTGTCCCAAAACCAAGGCCAGTGCTCCTTCTTCACTGTGCTGCCTCAGGTTAGAGACACACTGAGACCATAAATTTAGAGAGAGAAGAGCACCCTGGTGGCTGAAACATAGTAAAGTGAAAGTCATTCAGTTGCATGTGACTCTTTGAGACCCCATGGACTGTAGCCCACCAGGCTCCACTGTCCATGGGATTCTCCAGGCAAGAATACTGGAGTGGGTAGCCATTCCCTTCTCCAAAGGATCTTCCTGACCCAGGAATTGAACCTAGGTCTCCTGCATCATAGGCAGATTCTTTACCATCTGAGCCACCAGGGAAGCCCTGACAAATAGTGATGTAGAGATTCCTCGGTGATCAATGCGAAGAAATAGAGGAAAACAACAGAATGGGTAAGACTAGAGATCTCTTCAAGAAAATTAGAGATACCAAGGGAACGTTTCATGCAAAGATGGGCACAATAAAGGACAGAAATGGTATGGACCTAACAGAAGCAGAAGATATTAAGAAGAGGTGGAAAGAATACACAGAACTATACAAAAAAGATCTTCATGACCCAGATTACCACAATGGTGTGATGACTCACCTACAGCCAGACATCCTAGAATGCAAAGTCAAGTGGGCCTTAGGAAGCATCACTACAAACAAAGCTAGTGGAGGTGATGGAATTCCAGTTGAGCTATTTCAAATCCTATAAGATGATGCTGTGAAAGTGCTGCACTCAATATGCCAGCAAATTTGGAAAACTCGGCAGTGGCCATAGGACTGGAAAAGGTCACTTTTCATTCCAATCCCAAAGAAAGGCAATGCCAAAGAATGCTCAAACTACCACACAATTGCACTCATCTCACATGCTAGCAAAGTAATGCTCAAATTCTCCAAGCCAGGCTTCAACAGTATGTGAACCGTGAACGTCCAGATGTTCAAGATGGATTTAGAAAAGTCAGAGGAACCAGATATCAAATTGCCAACATCTGTTCGATCATAGAAAAAGCAGAGTTCCAGAAAAACATCAACTTCTGCTTTATTGACTCCACCAAAGCCTTTGACTGTGTGGGTCACAACAAACTGTGGAAAATTCTGAAAGAGATGGGAATACCAGACCACCTGACCTGACTCTTGAGATATCTGTATGCAGGTCAAGAAGGAACAGTTAGAACTAGACATGAAACAACAGACTGGTTCCAAATAGGAAAAGGAGTATGTCAAGACTATATATTTTCACCCTGCTTATCTAATTTATATGCAGAGTACATCATGAGAAACACTGGGCTGGATGAAGCACAAGCTGGAATCAAGATTGTCGGGAGAAATATCAGTAACCTCAGATATGCAGATGACACCACCCTTATGGCAAAAGTGTAAAAGAACTAAAGAACCTCTTGATGAAAGTGAAAGAGGAGGGTGAAAAAGTTGGCTTAAAACTCAACATTCAGAAAACTAAGATCGTGGTATCTGGTCTCATCACTTCATGGCAAATAGATGGGGAAACAATGGAAACAGTGTGAGACCTTATTTTTTAGGGCTCCAAAATCACTGCAGATGGTGACTGCAGCCATGAAATTAAAAGACGCTTACTCCTCGGAAGAAAAGTTATGACTAACCTAGATAGCATATTAAAAAGCAGAGACATTACTTTGTCAACAAAGGTCCATCTAGTCAACACTATGATTTTTCCAGTAGTCATATATGGATGTGAGAGTTGGACAATAAAGAAAGCTGAGCGCCGAAGAATGGATGCTTTTGAACTGTGGTGTTGGAGAAGACTCCTGAGAGTCCCTTGGACTGCAAGGAGATCCACCCAGTCTATCCTAAAGGAAATCAGTCTAAATATTCATTGGAAGGACTGATGCTGAAGCTGAAACTCCAATACTTTGGCCAGCTGATTCAAAGAACTGACTCATTTGAAAAGACCCTGATGCTGGGAAAGATTGAAGGTTGGGAAAGGGAGAAGGGGAGGACAGAGGATGAGATGGCTGGATGGCATCACCGACTCAATGGACATGAGTTTGAGCAAACTCTGGGAGTTGGTTATGGACAGGGAGGCCTGGCATGCTGCAATCCATAAAGTTGCAAAGAGTCGGACACAGCTGAGCAACTGAACTGAGAGATTCCAAACTGAGCAGAAACTCAGGATGACAGTGTCACAGTTTCTTGAACCTTCCTTCTTACATTTTCTCAACCCTGTCCTTGCTAAATATTTCATGGTTTCATATTCTTTTCATTTGTTTTTTTGGCCAAATTGTGAGGCCAAATTCCATGACCAGAGATTGAACCTGTGCCCCCTGCAGTGGAAGCATGGAATCTTAACCACCAAACTGCCAGGGAAGTTCCTCATGGTTTCCTATTCTTATTTTAAAGAAGCAATCCCTCACAACAGGTCTCCAACATTATTGTTATATTCAGCAGCTGTGAGTCAATACTTTTGTAGTCAAATAAACTAAAGGCAGAAATGTTTGTGTGTAGTGGTGTTTGGTGGTGAGGAACAGAGAAATACGTATGTCCTGTAGCCTGCTGCTGCTGCTGCTAAGTCACTTTCAGTCATGTCCAACTCTTCGATCCCATAGACGGCAGCTCATCAGGCTCCCCCGTCCCTGAGATTCTCCAGGCAAGAACACTGGAGTGGGTTGCCATTTCCTTCTCCAATGCATGAAAGTGAAAAGTGAAAGGGAAGTGGCTCAGTCGTGTCCGACTCTTAGCGACCCCATGGACTGTAGCCTACCAGGCTCCTCCGTCCATGGGATTTTCCAGGCAACAGTGCTGGAGTGGGGTGCCACTGCCTTCTCCAATATCCTGTAGGCTATAAGGGTAGAAAAACATATACACAAGAGGAGTTTTCTGAGGCAGATTTAACTAGGCTTAGCAGTTCAAGCAAGAGAAAGACAAGAGAACACAGCAGTGCACAGTATCCTTGAGAGGATTGGTCATAGAGTAACTACTGCAAACTAGGTTCTATGTTTTAGAAAAACAGCTTCTCAGGGCAGAAATGAACAGTATGCCTGGCTAAGGCACCCTGACTGGTAACAACAGGAAACCTGAGGTGGGGAAGACGGAAAGAGCAGTCAACCTCATAGACCCAATTTAGAGGAGCGAAGGCACCATTAAGAATAAATCTCATAGGGACTTCCCTGGCAGTTCAGTGGTTAGGATTCTGTGCTTCCACTGCAGAGGGCACACTTTCGATCCCAGGTCGGGGAACTAAAATCCCACAAGCAATTTGGCACGGCCAAAAAAAGAATAAATCTCATAAATTCTGACTAAGAAAACGATCCAGAACTTCTTTGTATCATGCATGATTTTGATAGCAGATTTAAAAATATATTAACTTAGTAATTAATTTACTAGACTATGTCAAGTTTAGATAAGCATATTAAATATGTACGACAACTCTATTTCCACCAAGGAAAGTTTTTTCCTACATGTCCCCCATCACTCACTTGGATCTGATTCACGGGAGCAGTTGCTGCATTTCCCAAAGATGACGATGTGCTGTTCCCCATCCTAAAATGAATTTTAAAGAGCAGTGCAGTTAAACATTAAGGACAATATATCAGATAAGATCCATTCAGAGCAACCCAATATGCAAATATATATCCAAACATATGAAAGAGAAAAGTTTTACTTGCTATCAGTACAAAATAGCATTGTCAAAGTATTTGTTTACTAATATCACAAAGGCCTGTGTCCTTTACTATCTAGCTTTCAGGAAAGAAAATTGAGGTTAAGGGATGAAGGTGTGGACCTAAGTAGGAGCTTAGGTGGAACAACACATCAATCTATTTGTCTTATCAACTAAAAGAACACATCCTTTTCATCTCAGTTCCAACACTTAATTAGCATTCCCAAAGCATCTACTATTTGCATCTACTCTGGAAGCAGGAATTCTAGTAGAACTTTCCTAAGACCATATTTCCTTATGTACTAAGAGGAGGTGGAAGGTGTATTCTGAAACATCACCTTCCCTGCCAAAGAAAAGAGAAAGCTACTGGAAGGCACTTTTCTCCAATTTCAGTCAAGAAAGTAAGTTGTAAAAAAAAAAAAAAGTAAGTTGTTCAATACACGTTTCTCTTCTCCATTAATGAAGTAGCTACTAGCCATGCCACGTTTATGGAACACCTACTATGTGCTAAGCAGGCAAAGGGCTGAAATGCCGCAGGGATAGTATCACTGTAAAAACACCACTGAACCTCCAGGACTTGTCAAATAGTTACACAATGTGATTGGCACCTTCTGGAGGGGGTTTCTAGTTTAGCAGAGGTTAATCAAGGGGCTCCTCGAGTCTTGCAAAAGTGGCAAAAGTTAACAGATTGAGGAGTTAGGAATAACGTCCCAGACAGAGGGATGGATGTACAGATAGGCGAGCTGGTAAGACAGCCCTGACTGGCCTCGCGGGAGAAGGCGGTCTCGCAACGCAGGCCTCGGGGCCGCGGGTATTCACCGACCTCGCTCGAGCAAGAGGCGACACCGTCCTATCTCGAAGACCTGGCCATTTAGTAGAAAGCGCCACTTCCACTTCCTGTCGCAGGAGCCAGATTTAGCAAATGAGAATAAAGATCGCTCGGTTAAATTAGAATTTCAGATAAACAGCGAATAACTGTTTAGCCTACGTATGTTCCGTTCAATATCTGGAATATACTTAAACCAAACCATTATTCGCTGTTTATTTGAAATACTAATTTATTAGGGCATCTTGTATTGTATCTACTAACCGAGGAGGAGGGGAGGTTCAAGCCAGCAAGACTTAGGCTTGTGCAATCTGAAGATCACGTGGTCCCGAAATCGCCAAGAACACTTAAGGCACCTTCTCTCCTGGTCCCTTCCCGGCCTCCCGCCCTCCGAGGCGCCTCAGCGGTTCGATCGACTCGGGGCGTACCGGGCGCCCGGGAAGAAGCCGCCCCAGCCTACCGCTAGGTCCAGACCCCCGCGAGGCCGCACAGCCACGCCCAGCTCGTGCTGCTCGCAGAGCCGCTTACCCGGAGCCCGAAATTCCCGCTGGCCCCTCAAGCCGGCCGGCTGAGCTGCTCCTGACCGGGATGAGCCGAGTCCCCACCAGCGCTGCGCGGCGCCAGTACATGGTCTTAGTGCGGGGCCGCAGCGAGCAGACGGGCCAGCAACCGCGGCCCGGGAGATCCCGACCCTGCCCTCCGGCTCCGCCCTACCCGGCTGCCCACGCCCCGCCGCCACGCCCCCGCCACGCCCCCTCTCCGCCCGTGGCCCCGCCCCGCCGGCCTGCTCCTCCTCCAACCGCGGTCCCGCCCGCCGGGCTGCCACTCCTCCACAGGCGGCCCCGCCTCCACCCTCCGAATTCGCCTCTTTACTTGGTTCCGCCCCCTTCCTCCCAGCCCCGCCTCTGTCTTCCGGCCCTGACCCGCCCGCGGCCCGCTCCCTGCAGTTAGCCCCGCCTCCACCCGCCGATCCCGCCTCCTCACCCGGTTCCGCCCCCTTCTTCCCAGCCCCGCCTCTGTCTTCCGGCCCCGCCTCCGCCTTGCCCTCGAAGAGCCCGCCTCCGCCCGCCGGCCGGGCCCCCGCTAGCCGGTCACGCCCCCTCCGGGCTGCCCTTGAGGCGCCGGTCTATTCTCCGCGGCCGCCGGGTCTTTCTCCCCCTGGCAGCCCGGGTGCTAGGTCTCGGCCTGTCCCGCCCACTAGGGGGCCGCTGTCGGAGTCCCAGCTGATGCCTCACCTGCCCGTGTCAAGGGTTCATCCAGGTCCCGCCCCTATGCTTTTTCGGATCGTGAACGCTCATAAAGGCTTACAGACACGTGCAGGCACTCCTGGGCACTGTGGCCAACCTTCTGACGAAACGGAAAACAAAAACAATGAGTGTCGGACACGGAATCAAAATGCCTGGGATGTTTACATACGGTGGTAGCGTCAGCGCAACTTCCTGTCGTACTGGTCTTTCTGTTGATGAAATCAGAGCCTAAAGATGTCATCTCAAAATTAGGCCACTGATTGAGAGCTCATATAAATCAGGAATATTGGATTTTAGAAGAAAGTGATCCAATGTAGAACGTGCATTCCAAAGAAAACAAAATTGTATTTTGAACATAAAATTAGAAAATAAAACTTAAAGAAACCCACGAGTGTTCACTCTGGCTTTGAGAGCTGTTAATGACAGGATTGTGTCATTGAGTCATGGTAATAATAGCCCTTTATGCATAGCTAGGTAAAAAAGAGGCGTGTCGTCCTTTATTACTGACATTGAAGTCTATTTAAGGTCAAAGGTCAAATAGTGTGTCTAAAATTCTAGGCAGTTGGTTAGAACACTCCAGACCTTTTTTTCATGGTTCATTCTCAATTAGCTAAATTTAAGATTCATGCTACCAAGTTTCAGAATGAGAACTTCTGTTTCTAATAGTTCTTTTCCTACTTTCAAGTGAACCACGTGTCATTACTTCATAAAAGGATGAAGATTTATTGCAAAATCAAATATCCCAAAAGGTGTAAAGCTTTCTTTATAAATCCAAAATTAACTTTAAAAATAAAGATATGTTATCTACAATGTAACGGCATATTGTCTGTGTGTGTATGTGTGTGTGTGTGTGTTTAATCAAACGACAGCTATTCAGGAAATTTACTATGACTGTTTTTTGTTTTGACGTAGAATTTTATGTTATTGTCTCAAATTTGTATTGTGAGGTGAAACAATTATGTCACATTTTTATTTTAATATAGTATAGATGGCCTAGATTAAGGGCACAACTATCTGCACAGATTTTTTTTTAAGGGAGCCCCAAATGAGAGTTGTTGTTCAGTCACTCCTGTCTACTCTTTGCAACCCCATGGACTGCAGCACACCACTTCCCTGGCCTTCACTATCTCCCAGAGTTTGCCAAAACTCAAGTCCGTTGAGTTCATAATGCCATTCAACCATCTCATCCTCTGTCATCCCCTTCTCCTCCTGCCTTCAATCTTTCTCAGCATCACGGTCTTTTCTAATGAGTCAGCTCTTCACATCAGGAGGCCAAAGTATTGGAGCTTCAGCTTCAGCATCAGTCCTTCCAATGAATATTCAGGACTGATTTCCTTTAGGATGGACTGGTTGGATCTCTTTGCAGTCCAAGGGACTCTCAAGAGTCTTCTCCAACACCACAGTTCAAAAGCATCAATTCTTCGGCCCTCAGCATTCCTTATAGTCCAAATCTCACATCCATACATGACTACTGGTAAAACCATAGCTTTGACTAGACAGACCTTTCTTGGCAAAGTAATGCCTCTACTTTTCAATATGCTTTCTAGGTTTGTCATAGCTTTTCTTCGAAGGAGCAAGTGTCTTTTAATTTCATGGCTGTGGTGACCATCTGCAGTGATTTTGGAGCCCAAGAAATAAAGTCTGTCACTGTTTCCATTGTTTCTCCATCTATTTCCCATGAAGTGACTGGATGCCATGATCTTAGTTTTTTTAATTAATTAATTAATTTTAATTGGAGGCTAATTACTTTACAGTATTGTAGTGGTTTTTGCCATACACTGACATGAATCAGCCACAGGTGTACATGTGTCCCCTATTCTGAAAACCCCTCCCACCTCTCTTCCCATCCCATCCCTCTGGGTTTTCCCAGTGCACTGGCTTTGAATGCCCTGTTTCATGCATCGAGCTTAGACTGGTCATCTATTTCACATATGGTAATATACATGTTTCAATGCTATTCTCTCAAATCATCCCACCCTTGGCTTCTCCCACAGAGTCCAAAAGGCTATTCTTTATATCTGTGTCTCTTTTGCTGTCTCTTGTATAGGGTCATCATTACCATCTTTCTAAATTCCATATATATGTGTGTTAATATACTGTATTGGCATTTTTCTTTCTGACTTACTTCACTGTGTATAATAGGCTCTAGTTTCATCCACTTCATTAGAACTGATTCAAATGCATTCCTTTTAATAGCTGAGTAATATTCCATTGTGTATATGTATCACAACTTTCTTATCCATTCATAAGCTGATGGACATCTCGATTGCTTCCATGTCCTGGCTATTGTAAACAGTGCTGTGATGAACATTTGGGTACATGTGTCTCTTTCAATTCTGGTTTCCTTGGTGTGTATGCCCAGCAGTGGGATTGCTGGGTCATGTGGCAGTTCCATTTCCAGTTTTTTAAGCAATCTCCAAACTGTTCTCCATAGTGGGTCTAGTCCCACCAACAGTGTAAGAGGGTTCCCTTTTCTCCACACCCTCTCCAGCATTTATTGTTTGTAGACTTTTTGATGGCAGCCATTCTGACCGGCATGAGATGGTTCCTCATTGTGGTTTCAATTTGCATTTCTCTGATAATGAGTGATGTTTACCATCTTTCATGTGTTTGTTAGCCATCTGTATGTCTTCTTTGGAGAAATGTCTGTTTAGTTCTTTGGCCCATTTTTTTATTGGGTCATTTATTTCTCTGGTATTGAGTTACATGAGCTGCTTGCATATTGTGGAGATTAATTCTTTGCCAGTTGCTTCATTTGCTATTACTTTCTCCCATTCTGAAGGCTGTCTTTTCACCTTACTTATAGTTTCCTTCACTGTGCTAAAGCTTTTAAGTTTAATTAGGTCCCATTTGTTTATTTTTTCCTTTTATTTCAATTACTCTGGGAGGTGAATCATAGAGGATTTTACTGTGATTTATATGTGTTTTGCCTATGTTTTCCTCTAGGAGTTTTATAGTTTCTGGTCTTACATTTAGATCTTTAATCCATTTTGAGTTTATTTTTGTGTATGGTGTTAGAAAAGAGAAAATTGGATTAAAGATTTGCTGAGCATGGCCCTGCCCATAAGAACAAGACCCAGTTTCCCCCTCAGTCAGTCTCTCCCATCAGGAAGCTCCTGAAGGGGATAAGCCTCTTATCCTTCTCCAATAGAGGGCAGACCAACTGAAAACCATAATCACAGAAAACTAATCAAATTAATCACATGGACTACAGCCTTGTCTAACTCAATGAAACTATGAGCCATGCCATGTAGGGCCACCCAAGATGGATGGGTCATGCTGGAGAGTTCTGACAAAATGTGGTCCACTGGAGAAGGGAATGGCAAAAAACTTCAGCATTCTTGCCTTGAGAACCCCATGAACAGTATGAAAAGGCAAAAAGATAGGACACTGAAAGATGAACTCCCCGGGTCAGTAGGTGCCCAACATGCTACTGGAGATCACTGGGGAAATAACTCCAGAAAGAATGAAGAGACGCAGCCAAAGAAAAACAACACACAGCTGTGAATGTGACTGGTGATGGAAGTAAAGTCTGATGCTGTAAGGAGCAATCTTGCATAGGAACCTGGAATATTAGGTCCATTAATCAAGATAAATTTGAAGTGGTAAAACAGATGGCAAGAGTGAACACTGACATTTTAGGAATCAGCGAGCTAAAATGGAGTGGAATGGGTGAATGTAACTCAGATGACCATTATATCTACTACTGTGGGCAAGAATCCCTTAGAAGAAATGGTTTAGCCATCATAGTCAATAAAAGAGTCCAAAATGCAGTACTTGGGTGCAATCTGGAAAACGACAGAATGATCTCTATTCGTTTCCAGGGAAAACCATTCAAATCACAGTAATCCAAGTCTATGCCCCAATGAGTAATGCTGAAGAAGCTGAAGTTGAATGGTTCTAAGACCTTTTAGAACTAACACCCAAAAAAGATGTCCTTTTCATTATAGGGGAATGGAATGGAAAAGTAGGAAGTCAAGAGACACCTGGAATAACAGGCAAATTTGGCCTGGGAATAGGAATGAAGCAGGGCAAAGACTAATAGAGTTTTGCCAAGAGAACACACTGGTCATAGCAAACACCTTCTTCCAACAACACAAGAGAAGGCTTTACACATGGACATCACCAGATGGTCAATACCCAAATCAGATTGATTATATTCTTGCAGCCAAAGATGGAGAAGCTCTATACATTCAGCAAAATCAAGACTGGGAGCTGACAGACTTAAATTGAAGAAAGCAGGGAAAACCACTAGACCATTCAGCTATGACCTAAATCACATCCCTTACAATTATGCAGTAAGTGACAAATAGATTCAAGGAATTAGATCTCATAGACAGAGTGCCTGAAGAACTATGGATGGAGGTTCATGAAATTTTTCAGGAGGCAGTGATCAAGAACATCCCCCCCAAAAAGAAATGCAAAATGGCAAAATGGTTGTCTGAGGAGGCCTTATAAATAGCTGTGAAAAGGAGAGAAGTAAAAGGCAAAGGAAAAAAGGAAAGGTATACCTATTTGAATGCAGAGTTCCAAAAAATAGCAAGGAGAGTTAAGAAAGCCTTCTTCAGTGATCAATGAAAAAAAATAGAGGAAGACAATAGAATGGGAAAGATCAGAGATCTCTTCAAGAAAATTAGAGATACCAAGAAAACATTTCATGCAAAGATGGGTACAATAAAGGACAGAAACAGTATGGACCTAACAGAAACAGAAGATATTAAGAAGAGGTAGCAAGAATACACAGAAGATCTATTCAAAAAAGATCTTCACGACCCAGATGATCATGATAGTATGATCACCTAGAGCCAGACATCTTGGAATGCGAAGTCAACTGGGCCTTAGGAAACATCAGTATGAACAAAGCTAGTGGAAGTGATGGAATTCCAGGTGAGCTATTTCAAATCCTATAAGATGATGCTGTGAAAGTGCTACACCCAATATGCCAGCAAGTTTGGAAAACTCAGCACTGGCCATAGGACTGGAAAAGGTCACTTTTCATTCCAATCCCAAAGAAAGACAATGCCAAAGAATGCTCAAACTACCACACAACTGCACTCATCTCACATGCTAGCAAAGTAATGCTCAAAATTCTCCAAGCCAGGCTTTAACAGTACATACACTGTGAACTTCCAGGTGTTCAAATGGATTTAGAAAAGGCAGAGGAACCAGAGATCAAATTGCCAACATTGGTTGAATGATCGAAAAAGTAAGAGAGTTCCAGAAAAACATCAACTTCTGCTTTATTGACTATGCCAAAGCTTTGATTCTGTGGATCACCACAAACTGTGGAAAATTCTGAAGGAGATGGGAATACCAGACCGCCTGACCTGCTTCCTGAGAAATCTGTATGCAGGTCAAGAAGCAATAATTAGAACTGAACATGGAACAACAGACTGGTTCCAAATTGGGAAAGGAGTACATCAAGGCTGTATATTGTCACCCTGTTTATTTAACTTATATGCAGAGTACATCATGAGAAATGCTGGGCTGGATGAAGCACAAGCTGGAATCAAGATTGCTTTGAGAAATATCAATAACCTCAGATATGCAGATGACACCACAGTTATGGCAGAAAGTGAAGAAGGACCAAAGAGCATCTTAATGAATGTGAGGAGGAGAGTGAAAAAGTTGGCTTAAAACTCAACATTCAGAAAACTAAGATCATGGCATCCAGTCCCATCATTTCATGGCAAATAAATGGGGAAACAATGGAAACAATATGATACCTTATTTTTTGGAGCTCCAAAATAACAGCAGATGGTGACTGCAGCTATAAAATTAAAAGATGCTTGCTCCTGGGAAGAAAAGCTATTTGTTGATGTGGAGAATTACATTGCCTGATTTCAAATATTAAATTAATATTACATTAAAAAAAAAAAAAAAAGCATATGTTCATAAAAAAAAAAGAAAAGAAAAGCTATGACCAAACTAGACGTCATATTAAAAAGCAGAGACATTACTTTGCCAACAAAGGTGCATCTACTCAAAGCTATGGTTTTACCAGTAGTCATATATGAATGTGAGAGTTGGACCATAAAGCGAGCTGAGTGCCAAAGAACTGATGCTTTTGAACTGTGGAGTTGGAGAAGACTCTTGAGAGTCCCTTGGATTTCAAGGAGATAAAACCAGTCCATCCTAAAGGAAATCAGTCCTGAATATTCATTGGAAGGACTAATGCTGAAACTGAAGGTCCAATACATTGGCCCTGATTCGAAGAATTGACTCATTTGAAAAGACCCTGATGCTGGGAAAAGTTGACGGCAGGAGACAGGGATGACAGAGGATAAGATGGTTAGATGGCATCACTGATGCAATGGATATGAGTTTGAGTAAGCTCCGGGAGTTGGTGATGGACAGGGAGGCCTGTCATGCTCCAATCCAAGGCGTCACAAGAGTTGGACACGACTGAGTGACTGTCACCCTATTTATTTAACTTCTATGCAGAGAACATCATGAGAAATGCTGGACTGAAAGAAACACAAGCTGGAATCAAGATTGCCAGGAGAAATCTCAATAACCTCAGATATGCAGATGACACCACCCTTATGGAGAAAGTGAAGAGGAACTAAAAAGCCCTTTGATGAAAGTGAAAGAGGAGAGTGAAAAAGTTGGCTTAAAGCTCAACATTCAGAAAACGAAGATCATGGCATCCGGTCCCACCACTTCATGGGAAATAGATGGGGAAACAGTAAAAACAGTGTCAGACTTTATTTTTCTGGGCTCCAAAATCACTGCAGATGGTGACTGCAGCCATGAAATTAAAAGACGCTTACTCCTTGGAAGGAAAGTTATGACCAACCTAGATAGCATATTCAAAAGCAGAGACATTACTTTGCCAACAAAGGTTCGTCTAGTCAAGGCTATGGTTTTTCCTGTGGTCATGTATGGATGTGAGAGTTGGACTGTGAAGAAGGCTGAGCGCTGAAGAATTGATGCTTTTGAACTGTGGTGTTGGAGAAGACTCTTGAGAGTCCCTTGGACTGCAAGGAGATCCAACCAGTCCATTCTGAAGGAGATCAGCCCTGGGATTTCTTTGGAAGGAATGATGCTGAAGCTGAAACTCCAGTACTTTGGCCACCTCATGCGAAGAGTTGACTCATTGGAAAAGACTCTGATGCTGGGAAGGATTGGGGGCAAGAGGAGAAGGGGACAACAGAGGATGAGATGGCTGGATGGCATCACCGGCTCGATGGACGTGAGTCTCAGTGAACTCCAGGAGTTGGTGATGGACAGGGAGGCCTGGCGTGCTGCGATTCATGGGGTCGCAAGGAGTCGGACACGACTGAGCGACTGATCTGATCTGATCTGAGTGACTGAACTGAGTTGAACTCTGAGTAGCTGCAGAAGTGGTGTTTTAGAGGCAAAATTGTGGTGTCTACAATGGCACAAGAAGAAACATGCAAGCTGTTTATTTACTTGAAAGCTGTGGCTGTAAGAGGGGATGGCCAGTATAGGTAGAGCAAGGATACATTGTTAAATACAACCTGTGAGTATGCCTGCTAAGTAGCTTCAGTGTGTCTGACTCTTTGCAGCCATGTGGATCATAGCTCTGTCAGATTCCTCTGCCCATGAGATTGTCCAGGCAAGAATCCTGGAGTGAGTTCCCATGCCTTCCTTCAGAGGATCTTCCTAACCCAGGGATTGAACCCACATCTCTTACGTTTCCTGCATTGGCAGGTGGGATCTTTACCACTTGAGCCAACTGGGAAGCTCCAAACACAGTTTTAGGCATTCTATAATTTTTTTCATGATTCAACGTGTTATTCATTAAAAGAATTAACATATCTTTCAATGTTTTTTCAAACTTGTTTTTTATATTTTAATTGTCAATTAAAGCTCACACATTGTGTTTACATTAAAAGCAGTGTTTTCCCTTTCCAGCATTGAAAATCACTAAGATCAGTAAATGAGATCTCGTTGAAAGAACCTTAAGGGAGTTTCTCTAGAGTGGGTCCAGCTTGTGGACCTTAGCCATCTAGGAACCTTTGAAAATTCTTCCTCCAAAACTCTTCCTTTAAATAGAATGTGATCATGAGTCCTTAAGGATTAGCTATTGTATTGTTGTTGTTTCTTTAGGGCTGTTGTAAAAAAAATGACCACAAACTTAAAAGAACAGAAATCTATTCTTTCACAGTTCTGGAATCCAAAGTCCAAAATGTGGCAGGGCTGTGTTCCTTCTAGAGGCAACTATAGAGGAGAATTCATTTCCTTCCTTTTCCACGTCTGGTGGCTCCAAGTGTTCCTTGACTTGTAGCCACATCCCTTCAATCTCTGCTCTGTTTTCATATCCCCTTTTCATCTGTTAGCCTCTTACAGATGGGGTCCAGCGGGATAATCCTGGATGATTTCACCTCTAGGCCCTTCACTAATTACCTCTGCAGACTCAGTTTTCTACATAAGGTAGCATTCCCAGGTTTCAGGGGTTTGACCTCCACATAGTGAGTGAAGGACCATTTTGCAGTCTACTGCACATAACACAGCCTACAGAAATCCTGATATTTTGTGAAAGTCCTGTGTGTTTTGTTAAAATCCTGTGGATTTCACATTATATTCATTTTCTAGGTTTGTTTTACTGTATTACTTCATCTTTTATTATGTCAGCCTCTGTTCTAGACATAGGATACAAAAAGGTATCCCTCATAATTAGGAACTAATAAGAAATAACACTGTCTTTTCCACAATTTTTATATAATTTTTATTAGAGTACAGTTGATTTACAATGTTGTGTTATTTTCAGGTGTAGCAAAGTGAATCACTTTTATGTATGTATGTAGTATGTATGTCTGTGTATATATGAAAAGGCAAAATGATAGGATACTGAAAAAGGAACTCTCCAGGTCAGTAGGTGCCCAATATGCTACTGGAGATCAGTGGAGAAATAACTCCAGAAAGAATGAAGGGATGGAGCCAAAGCAAAAACAATACCCAGTTGTGGATGTGACTGGTAATAGAAGCAAGGTCTGATGCTGTAAAGAGCAATATTGCATAGGAACCTGGAATGTCAGGTCCATGAATCAAGGCAAATTGGAAGTGGCCAAACAAGAGATGGCAAGAGTGAACATCAACATTATAGGAATCAGCAAACTAAAATGGACGGGAATGGGTGAATTTAACTCAGATGACCATTATATCTACTACTGCGGGCAGAAATCCTTCAGAAGAAATGGAGTAGCCATCATGGTCAACAAAAGAGTCCGAAATGCAGTACTTGGATGCACTCTCAAAAACGACAGAATGATCTCTGTTTGTTTCCAAGGAAAACCATTCAATATCACAGTAATCCAAGTCTACGCCCCAACCAGTAATGCTGAAGAAGCTGAAGTTGAACGGTTCTATGAAGACCTACAAGACCTTTTACAACTAACACCCAAAAAAGATGTCCTTTTCATTATAGGGGAATGGAATGGAAAAGTAGGAAGTCAAGAAACACCTGGAGTAACAGGCAAATTTGGCCTTGGAATACGGAATGAAGCAGGGCAAAGACTAATAGAGTTTTGCCAAGAAAATGCACTGGTCATAACAAACACCCTCTTCCAACAACACAAGAGAAGACTCTACACATGGACATCACCAGATGGTCAACACCGAAATCAGATTGATTATACTCTTGGCAGTCAAAGATGGAGAAGCTCTATACAGTCAACAAAACCAAGACCAGGAGCTGACTGTGGCTCAGATCATGAACTCGTTATTGCCAATTCAGATTTAAATTGAAGAAAGTAGGGAAAACCACTAGACCATTCAGGTATGACCTAAATCAAATCCCTTATGATTATACAGTGGAAGTGAGAAATAGATTTAAGGGCCTGGATCTGACAGTGCCTGATGAACTATGGACTGAGGTTCATGACCTTGTACAGGAGACAGGGATCAAGACCATCCCCATGGGAAAGAAATGCAAACAAGCAAAATAGCTGTCTGGGGAGGCCTTACAAATTAGCTGTGAAAAGAAGAGAAGCAAAAAGCAAAGGAGAAAAGGAAAGACATAAGCATCTGAATGCAGAGTTCCAAAGAATAGCAAGAAGAGATAAGAAAGCCTTCCTTAGCAATCAATGCAAAGAAATAGAGGAAAACAACAGAATGGGAAAGACTAGAGATCTCTTCAAGAAAATAGAGATACCAAGGGAACATTTCATGCAAAGATGGGCTCGATAAAGGGCAGAAATGGTATGGACCTAACAGAAGCAGAAGATATCAAGAAGAGGTGGCAAG
>NW_011495085.1:2127648-2128015 GCF_000754665.1 Bison bison bison
GTCTGAGTGAACTCCGGGTGTTGGTGATGGACAGGGAGGCCTGGCGTGCTGCGATTCATGGGGTCGCAAAGAGTCGGACACGACTGAGCAACTGAACTGAACTGAATTGTGTGTGTATGTATATATATGGGCTTCCCCATGACTCAGCGGGTAAAGAATCTGCTGGCAATGCAGGAGACACAGGGTTCAATCCCTGGGTAGGGAAGATCCCATGGAGGAGGAAATGACAACCCATTTCAGTATTCTTAGCCAAAAAATTCCACGGACGGAGGAAAGGCTACAGTTCAAAGGGTTGCAAAGAGTTGCACATAAGTGAGCAACTAAGTGTGCACACACACACACACATGCATATATATATTCTTTATCA
>NW_011495085.1:2128115-2139731 GCF_000754665.1 Bison bison bison
ATATATATTCTTTTTTTTTTTTTTTTAGATTCTTTTCTGATATAGGCCATTACAGATTACTGTGAAAGTGTTAGCTGCTCAGTCATGTCCGACTACTCTTTGCCACCCCATGGAGTGTAGCCCGCCAGGCTCTTCTGTCCATGGGATTCTCCAGGCAAGTCAACTGGAGTGGGTTGCCATGCCCTTCTCTAGGGGATCTTCCCAACCCAGGGATTGAACCCAGGTCCCCTGCATTGCAGGCTGATTCTTCACTATCAGAGCCACCAGGGAATTGACATATATACACTATTATATTTCATGTATAGTAGTGTGTATATGTTAACCCCAATCTCCCAGTTTATCCTTCCCCTCCTTTATCTCCTGGTAACCATAATTTTGTTTTCTACATCTGTAACTCTACTTCTGTTGGTAAATAAGCTCATTTGTACCTTTTATTTTTAGATTCCACATATAATTGATATGATATTTGTCTTTCTGTATCTGACTTATTTCACTCAATATGACAATCTCTATGTTCATCCATGTTGCTATGGATGGCATTATTTTGTTCTTTTTTATGGTTGAGTAACATTCCATTGTATACATGTACTATATCTTCTTTATCCATTCCTCTGCTGATGGACATTTAGGTTGGTTCCGTGTCCTGGCAATTGTAAAGTGCTGCAGAGAACACTGGGGTGCATGTATCTTTTTGAATTCTGGTTTTCTTCATGTATATGCCCAGGAGTGGGGTTGCTAAGTCACATAGTAGCTCTATTTTTAGTTTTTTTTATAGAACCAGCATACTGTTCTCCATAGTGGTTGTACCAATTTAAATTCCCACTAATAGTGTAGGATTGTTCCCTTTTCTTCATACTCTCCCCAGCATATATTGTTTGTAGGTTTTTGATGGTGGTTGTACTGACCAGTGTGAGACAATACCTCATTGTAGTTTTGATTAGCATTTCTCCAATAATTAGTGCTGTTGATGTTTTCATGTACTTTTTGGCCACTTGTACATCTTCTTTGGAGTAATGTCTATGTAGGCCTTCTGCCTAGTTTTGATGGGTTGTCTGTTTCTTTTTTTATATTGAGCTGCACGAGCTACTTGTATACTTTGGAAATTAATGCCTTGTTGGTTGCTTCATCTGCAAATGTTTCCTCCCATTCTGAGGGTTGTCTGCTTGTTTTATTCATGGTTTCTTTTCCTTTGCTGTACAAAAACTTTTAAGTTTAATTAGATCCCATTTGTTTTTTGTTGTTTTTATTTTCATTCAATAAATTTTTGAACATTGTAAAGTTCAGTGTAAACTTCATCGTTTACAAAGATGTGTCGTATTTTTACTTTGACATCGCTGTTAAAAACACCCCCATCTGAAAAGGCAAAAACAAACTTATATGTGCCCATCCACTGTCTCATTCTGAACAATGTCTCCCCCTTGTGTTTTCCTCCCAAATAGACTCCAACTCTAAATTAAAAGCACATTAGTTTAAAACTTGGAGAAGACAATGGCAACCCACTCCAGTACTCTTGCCTGGAAAATCCCATGGACGGAGGAGCCTGGTGGGCTGCAGTCCATGGGGTCGCTAAGAGTCAGACATGACTGAGTGACTTCACTTTCACTTTTCACTTTCATGCATTGGAGAAGGAAATGGCAACCCACTCCAGTGTTCTTGCCTGGAGAATCCCAGGGACAGGGGAACCTGGTGGGCTTCTGTCTATGGGGTCGCACAGAGTCGGACACCACTGAAGCAACTTAGCAGCAGCAGCAGTTTAAAACTATGCCTGAAATTCATTACAAGCTTTTTGGCATTACAGAGTTTCTCATTCAACAAGTACAAAAATCACAACACATTATTTCACAGGAAAGCTTGATAAGGACTCCGGTTTTTCAAACAGCAGCCAGTTTTCCAATGCTCTGACATCAACTGGGTGTTCTGCAATTCTATTTAATTCTGACACTAACTACCCAGAATTGACACAGACCCCAAAGATCAAGGGCTCAGTCCTACAACACTGCCTCCACTTCAAACACGAGCCACTAATGGGGTGTCCAGGCTGCCCACACTTTTGCCTAGCCAGTAACTTACAAGTTACTATGACCTCACCTCAGGTTCAATAATTGACAAAACAAACAAAACTCAGGAGAGCACTGTATTTACAATTACAGTTTTATTATGTAGGATAAAATCCAAGAACAGGGAAATGGAAGCAATGCTTGGGGTGCAACTGGGAGGAGGTTGGGTTCCAAAGTCCAGCAACTTCTCCAGGAGCAGCACCCTCCCAGCAAATCACCCTGTTCACCAACCTGGAAGGTCCCTGAAACCTTGTTACTCCAGAGTTGTATTAAAATCCCATTGGGTGGGTGACGATGATTGGACCACTGACTTGGTGGTACTTGAAACAGTCCCTTCCTTTGAGATGTGTGTTTGGGGAAGGGCAGGAGGCATTGAAAGTCCATCTTTTAAGCAGAGCTAGTGCTTCCCTTCGGAGAAAGCAATGGCACCCCACTCCAGTACTCTTGCCTGAAAAATCCCATGAATGGAGGAGCCTGGTGGGCTGCAGTCCATGGGGTTGCTAAGAGTCGGACACGACTGAGCGACTTCACTTTCACTTTTCACTTTCATACATTGGAGAAAAAAATGCAACCCACTCCAGTGTTCTTGCCTGGAGAATCCCAGGGACGGGGGAGCCTGGTGGGCTGCCATCTATGGGGTCACACAGAGTCAGACACGACTGAAGCGACTTAGCAGCAGCAGCAGCAGCAGTGCTTCCCTTGAAACTAAATATGGACCCATCAAGAATAACTTCACAGGGTCTTCCCTGGTGGTTCAGGGTTTAAGAATTCTCCTATCACTGCAAGGGACACGGGTTCAATCTGGGAAGATCTCAGGTCTGGGAAGATCCCACTTGCTGCAAGGCAACTAAGTCCGTGTGCCACAACTACTGAGCCCATGAGCTGCAACTCCTGAAGCCCATGTGTCTTAGAGCCCGTGCTCGGCAACAGGAAAAGCCACGGCCTGCGCATCGCAACGAAGAGTAGCCCCTGCTCACTGCAACGAGGGAAAGCCCGAGTAGCATTGAAGACCCAGCACGGCCAAAAATAAATGAATAAAAAAAAAATAATAACTTCATTAACATAAACTCAGTTATGAGAGAAAGAGACTTGTTATGGATAACAAGACACTTCAATCACTCAGGAAATTGCAAGAGTTTTAGGAGCTCTGTGCTGGGAACCAAACCAGAAGCAAAACTCAAATATATATATTTTTTATTACACCACAAGGACCTATCTGATCTTTTTGTAGAAACCCAGGGTAAGCCATAATGAATGGGCATGTCAAATGTTATTTAAGTTCTTATACTCAAAAGGCATATAGCTAAGGTTCCTAATTCAAGAATGAAATGAATAAGAAAATATCTTTTGATAGGTAGATTAGAATATTAGCCAGCATAGCAAGAAGGGAAAGGATTATGTCAAAAGTTACTCAGAATCTGTAAGTGTCAAACTGAGAGATATCTAAATGCTTTAGCCTGGAGAACAGGGGACAGAAAAAAAAGATAGGGAGTATTTTATACCCATATGGAAGACTTGGAATTCCTCAACCAAGTATGCCCTGGACATACTTAAGAAGGAAATGAAAGATAAATCATGAATTAAGGGAACTTTTTTAAAAGTAGCTCTACTACTTTAATTCACTGAAGATTTAGCATCCAGTAGGCTCTAATGAAGAGTTTCCTAGGTGGTGCTAGTGGTAAAGAACCCACCTATCAATGTAGGAGACATGAGACACAGGTTTGATTCCTGGTTCAGGAAGATTGCCTGGAGGAGGCCATGGGAACCCATTCCAGGATTCTTGCCTGGAGAATTCCATGGACAAAGGAGCCTGGCAGGCTACAGTCCATGGGGTCATAAAGAGTCGGACACAACTGAGCAACACACACACACACACACACACGCTCTAATGAAAATATTTTTTTAGCTTTTATTTTTTGTCAAGCACTTCTTAACTTCTGTGTCATTTCTACATTCCTAATATGTGTGTTTTTAAGTCTCTGGTCAATAGACTTGGAATAACAAGACCAGAAAATATTATGTTTTGAAGTGTGAGCAAATTGTTTTTTTAAATCTTTGGTGAACACACAGATACAGAGAACAAACTATTGCTTACCAGGGGGGAGAGGGAAGAGAGGAGGAGCAAGATAGGTGTTAGGGATTAAGAGGTACAAACCAATATGCATAGATAAGCTACAGAGAGAAGGAAATGGCAACCAACTCCAGTATTCTTGCCTGGAAAGTCTCATGGTAGGACCATGGTAGGCTACAGTCCATGGGGTTGCAGAGTCAGACATGACTGAGCAACTTCACTTTCACTTTAAGGATATGTTGTACAGCACAGAGAATAGGACCAATATTTTATAATAACTATACATGGAGTACAACCTTTAAAAGTTGTGAATCACTATATTGCATACCTGAAACTTCTATAATATTATAAATCAGCCATACCTCACATTAAAAAAAGATCTTGAGTAGTCTTTAAGCCTTGCACTAGACAAATTAATAACTCAGAGTGCCATCTGGTGTTGAACAAACAGCATTTGTGATAAATGTTTCCTAACCTTTGCATTGGAGAAGGAAATGTAAACCCACTCCAGTATTCTTGCCTAGAGAATCCTGTGGACACAGGAGCCTGATGGGCTGCCGTCAGTAGGGTCACACAGAGTCAGACATGACTGAAGTGACTTAGCATGGATGCTTGCATTGGAGAAGGAGATGGCAACCCACTCCAGTATTCTTGCCTGGAGAATCCCAGGGACAGAGGAGCCTGGTGGGCTGCCATCTATGGGGTCGCACAGAGTTGGACACGACTGAAGCGACTTAGCAGCAGCAGCAGCAACCTTTGCGTGCCAAAGTTTTATCTTTTCTCTCTGTCTCCATGGAGGTCAATATTGCTTTGTGCTGTCCTATCTGTTTTTTTAAGAGGAGGCTGGACTTGTTACAGAACTCAGGTTCAGCTGTTTGCTGCTCAAAAGCCAATAATCCGAGGGCAAGTGCCAATAGAAAAGAAAGGTGATTTAACCAGAAAAGTTGACAATCTGGACTCAAATCCAGAGACCAATCCCAAAGATCCTGCTCAACCATGATGATTTTTAAAGGGAAAATTGGGGTGAAGGGAAGAATCTCGGTGAATCATGGAGGCAGGTGGTTGGGTTCTGCATCATTGTCCCTTGTAAGCAGACAGCAGACTGGCTGATTCTTTCTTCAGATGTTATCTTACCTGAAGGATCTGCCTGCAGGTCCTTAGGAGGTCTTTGGGGAGAAAGAGTTCATTCTCCAATTATTTAATTCTTACTTCTTACTTCTTTTTATCTATGAAAAAAACTGACAGATTAGACAAGGCATGGTGTGCATTTAGGAGAGCATAAGTCTGGAGTTAGGCTATATTGGTTCTTTCAAGGTCAGAGGGGACAGAAATGGGTAAACAGGAAAGGGGCAGAAGTTCAGTTCAGTTCAGTCACTCAGTCGTGTCTGACTCTTTGTGACCCCGTGAACCACAGCACGCCAGGCCTCCCTATCCATCACCATCTCCCAGAGTCCACCCAAATCCATGTCCATTAACTCAATGATGCCATCCAACCATCTCATCCTCTGTCGTCCCCTTCTCCTCCTGCCCTCAATATTTCCCAGCATCAGGATCTTTTCAAATGAGTCAGCTCTTTGCATCAGGTGGCCAATGTATTGGAGTTTCATCTTCAACATCAGTCCTACCAATGAACACCCAGGACTGATCTCCTTTAGGATGGACTGGTTGGATCTCCTTGCAGTCCAAGAGACTCTCAAGAGTCTTCTCCAACACCATGGTTCAAAAGCATCAATTCTTCAGCACTAAGCTTTCTTTATAATCCAACTCTCACAGCTATACATGACCACTGGAAAAACCATAGCCTTGACTAGACAGACCTTTGTTGACAAAGTAATGTCTCTACTTTTCAATATGCTGTCTTTGGTTGGTCAGAAGAGCTGCTTTCAATGCCCCATTGTCAGACATCATTTCGTTTCTGTGGGACTGGGGGCCAAGGTTTATCTTTTGTAACTTTCTCATGCTGACATAGGGCGCCATCTCCTTTGAGAGGAAGATGTCAACACAGGTCTGTAGCATCTCTTTGCTGACAATTTTATCTGCCCCCTTACGTATATGGGCAGAGCAGGTTACAATTATTTTGATGCCCACAAAGATATAGATTACTATGAGCAATCATGTTAATCCCATGCTCTTGAGGCCAGTTCTTAGAGTCTCAACAACCATAGATTCAGTACTGTTCAGGTTGGAATAGCTATGTCATGTCCTCTGGTGGCAGTTACAGTATCTGTAAAACAACTCAGCGATGTGCATCAGACACTGAGTCTCTGACTGTATTGTCCTAATCATCTACTGCTCGAGAATGCTACTCTGTGATTTTGGGAAGCCTGGGAGGCTTCAGCTTTTCTATAAGCAAGAGATGGCACAGTTCTGGGTGGGGAGGTGCGGATAGGAATTCCCCGTGATCCACTGGTTAAGACTCCATTTCCATTGCAAGGGGTGTGAGATCTGTCTCTGGTTGGAGAACTAAGATCTAATGTCCTGCATGGCACAGCCAAGGAAATATTAAAATGATAGTAATAATAAAAAAAAAGTGGCAAGGGACATAGAGGGACTTCAGTAACCCATTTCATTTTCCTTGAATTTTATCTTTTATCCTTTCCGAAAATCCACACAAGACAATGTAGGCAGAATTATGAAGGGAAAAAGTTTTCTGAAAAGAGAGGTGAGGCTATAGTAGCAAAAAAAAAAAAGGACATTAATGGGAGTGAGGGACTGAGAACTTATACAGATTCTTAGATTTGTAAGAGGAAGATATTGTTATCTTTCAAGGGACCAAATTCTCATTGAATGGTCATGGAGGTAGCAGAAGTCAGATTAGAAGTGACTGGCAAAGGGATTGATTGTGAAGCTGTGTATGAAGCAGGCCCAGGTGGTCTGGACAGCTGAAGTGAAGGAAGGAGAAAAAAAGGTAAAGGGGCAAGTCCAAGGCACACAGAGAACCTCTCAGCAATGCTCCAGGTCTGAGCTAGAAGGAAAGGACCTGGAGCCTAGAGAAGACCACTGCTGTCTTCACTCCATCCTCCTACTAGGTAACAAAGATCAAAATGCCGGACCCTCTCCCAGGTGAAAAGGAGGTTTTCAGCGCGATGAAGAGGGAAAATAACTCACACTTAATGATAATGTCAGATGCTGCATTTGAGTGATCCCAATATAGAAACTCACTTGGCAAACAACAGCTTACTTGGAAAATCCAGTTGACCCTTGAACAATGCTGGGGTTAAGGGCACTGGACAGTCAGAAATCCCCACGTGTAATTCCTAGTTGGTCTTCTGTATCCTCGATTTCTCTATATTTAAGGTTCTGGATCTGGGAGTCCAACCTACCTCAGATTGTGCAGGACTATAGTATCTACTGTAGAAAAAAAAATCCATGTACGAGTGGACACATTAATTCCAAATCTGTTGTTCAAGGATCAAGTGTACTTGACATGTTTTTTCATTGACTATTCTTAGCCACTCTATGAAACAGGTTTGTTCTTACCTCCATTCTACATATAAAAAACCCAAAGCACCACAAGGTTAAGTAACTTGTCTAGAGTTACGCAAATTGGGCTTTTAATCCAAGTAGTCCGAAACCAAACCCCAGGATGAAATATTTCTATCTCTAATCAGTAATGAAAACAGGAAGGGCAAGTAACAGGACCAAGGCTATACTTACTGCTGACAGAATTGAAATTTGATCTCAGGTTTCTCTAATTCAAATCTCACCAATGTTCCAGTATGCTATGAGGATCAAGCACAGAAAAAAAGGCCCACTAAACTGTTTGCTGTAAAGTGTAAATCTTACTGGGCACCTGAGGCGGGCCCAGCTAGGCCAACAGTAGTGAGAGAAGTCAGTCCGGCCCTCTGTCTGTTCACAAAGAGAAAAGTTGTCCTTGCCGTCTAGGGTCTGGGTCCACACCAACAGCGAGGCCTTGATGCTCTCCTGCTAAATACAGAGAATTTTACAGAGCACTAACTTCAAATGAGATCACTCTGTGACCACGATGGATCAAGACAAAACAAGATCACTCAGGAATCAGATCTGAGCACACATCAAAAATGAGCACTATTGGGGCTCCTTTGCCAGTTACAGCTTAGGTCTCACTTCATTCCTCTCGCCTTTGAGATAAGACCAGATCTGGACCTTGACTGTTCCCATACAGCCTCTGAGTGAAGAATGGTTTTTAACATTTTTTAAAGGTAAGAAAATAAAAATAAAAACAGAGAATAATATGTGAAAGAGACCATAGGTAACCTACAAAGCCTAAAATGTTTTTTCCATCTGGCCATTTACAGAAAAAGTTTATCAACCATAGCGTTGGAGAAAATTAAGATATCCAGTCATAAGCTGAGAAAAGCTCCACATCCATAAATACTTCCCCAAATTACCTAAGTCAGGCCCCAAAGCCTACAGTAATCCTAACATCCCGTTACAGAGATACTGTACGGATACACATAATGTGTAGTCTTTCTTAGAGCAGTCAGTATGCCCAACTTCCTTTGACTAATAAATGTATCAAGAACAACAGCCAGCAAACTCAAGCCAAATCCTCTCTGTGGCCTTTTTTTCCTATGACTTGAAAGCTATGAGTGATTTTTTGTAAATCAAAGGATTGTTTCAAATCAAACAAAATGAGGAAGAATATGTAACAGAGACTATATATTTCTCACAAATGCTAAAATATCTCTTATTCGACCCTTCAAGAAAAATTTGCCAACTCCTGGTCAAGAACTGTGAAGGGTCTGAGATTTTACTGTACTTACAAGCTGCCAAGCTAATTTGCATCAGTTTCATAGATGATGACAAAAGACACAAGATTCCTGGATCAGAGAAGAAGGACTTTATTACTGGAAGCAGTAGCTAGATTGTCAGCATGTTTACATTGGTTTCCTGAGCCCCAGTTCTAACAGGGAGATGTGGAGGGCCAGATGACACCAGTATATTCAGGGTGTTGCTTTACAGAAAAAGAATCCAGGGCTAAGCAGCGTCCAGCACTTTTCAAGCAACAGCAAAGGTTATAACAGTTAAACCAGTCTCTCGCTTGCCGCCTGAACAGAAGTGAGGTTGCAGTTACCATGACATTTAGTTGCCTCTATTACTTTACACAGAAACTATTTACAATCAGAAGATGGGTGAGCCTTGCAGTCTGGCAGTCTCAGAAAGAACACACAGGGGCACCCAGGTCCCTTGATGGACTGCCTCTCCCCTACAGTGGGCTCCTGGTGGTCACTCTTTGAAGGTCATTGACAGAAGTGAAATTTCCACCAAGACTGAGTTCAGATCTTCATGGCTACAAACAGGACCCACAACTTGCTAGGCTGGACAGCTGAAATCTTTTCCATAGTCTCCTGATTAAAGCCCTCATTCCTGGAATGGGGTGGAGAAGGCAATGGCACCCCACTCCAGTACTCTTGCTGGAGAATACTAGGGACAGAGGAGCCTAGTGGGCTGCCGTCTATGGGGTCGCATAGAGTTGGACACGACTGAAGCGACTTAGCAGCAGCAGCAGCAGCAGCAGCAGCAATATTTTGTTGAGGGCCTTCGTGTTGGGTTTTACTTTCTTTTCCTTGGAATAAAGTGTCAGGGATCCTTCTGTTATTTGATCAGAAGAGTATCTGTTATCAGATATCTGTTATCTGAACTGCTCCTTAGTGAAATTGTTTTCTAGCTTTCTAACATTTTTTTCCCTGAGGCCTGTCTGCTTCTTTTGTTGTCTATTAGAAGGAAAGTCTATGGGAAGAGGATAGGCAGAGATCTCATAAGTCTATGCTTGAGCTGGTCCTGGGCTGATGAGCGCAGTCTCCTCGGACCAGTGTCTCTGAACCAACTTTGCCTCAAGTCTCTGTTTTAAAATTATATGAAGACTTTCTCCTGAGTATTGTCTTTGTGTCCCTGATTCCTTTAATTCCACCTACTTCAAAGCAAGAGGTTTGTCCAACTTGTGTTTGGTGATGCTGAGCCTTTGGCCAACTTCCAGAGATGCAGCATTGCACAAGCATATCTTTGGGGAACACTGCAGTTCTCGTGGGTTCCTTGCAATCAAAAACTGCCACTTCCATGTCCCAAACCTTCTTCCTTCATGTTTCACACCACAACATTAACTTGTACGCTTAGCTTTCTAACTGGCATAGTTAGGAATATCTAGTCCAGATAAACAGTCAAAATATTAAAAAAAAAAAGTTGTCACACTCTTAGCGTTTATTTTGTGAACCCTGAGAAGTGTTTATACTGAATAGCCCTAGTTATATACTGAATAGCCCTAGTTATATACTTATAAGAATACAAAGCTTAACTTAATTCCAAAAGAAAAGAAGACGTTATGGTATGTATTTTACATTTTAATTTACTATATAAAAATAATGTCAACACAATGTTTTGTTTTATACAGGACTAGGGTTAAACTTCTCATAATTTAAATTTCTTAAATTTGCAAAGTTGGTTTTATGAGTTAAATGAATTATCATTGTTTCTACAACATGGTTAAAATTATATTCATACATGTGTGCATATATAAATACATATATAAAAATAAAATATATGTTATTATATTTAACTAAAAGAAATGGTAATAACAGATATCTTTTTCAATAGTTAAATTCTTAGAATGCTACAAATAATGAGGAATTAATGTGTTAGCTAAAAATCATAAATTCCAGATCCTTAACTAACTTTAAGATGTGAGACACAGAATTAAATTAACTAATAACTAATCTTTTGATGCCTGGACAATTTCTAAGTAAAAAGCAGGATGAAAAACCACTGGTTCCGTTCAGTTTAGTTCAGTTCAGTCACTCAGTCATGTCCGACTCTTTGCGACCCCATGAACTGCAGCCCACCAGGCCTCTCTGTCCATCACCATCTCTTGGAGTTCACTCAAACTCATGTCCATCCAGTCAGTAATGCCATCTAGCCATCTCATCCTCTGTCATCCCCTTCTCCTCCTGCCCCCAATCCCTCCCAGCATCAGAGTCTTTTCCAATGAGTCAACTCTTCGCATGAGGTGGCCAAAGTACTGGAGTTTCAGCTTTAGCATCATTCCTTTCAAAGAACACCTAGGGCTAATCTCCTTTAGAATGGACTGGTTGGATCTCCTTGCAGTCTAAGGGACTCTCAAGAGTCTTCTCCAACACCACAGTTCAAAAGCATCCATTCTTCGGTGCTCAGCTTTCTTCACAGTCCAACTCTCACATCCATACATGACCACAGGAAAAACCATAGCCTTGACTAGACGGACCTTTGTTGGCAAAGTAATGTCTCTGCTTTTGAATATGCTATCTAGGTTGGTCATAACTTTCCTTCCAAGGAGTAAGTGTCTTTTAATTTCATGGCTGCAGTCACCATCTGTAGTGATTTTGGAGCCCCCCAAAATAAAGTCTGACACTGTTTCCACTGTTTCCCCATCTATTTGCCATGAAGTGATGGGACCAGATGCCATGATCTTCGTTTTCTGAATGTTGAGCTTTAAGCCAACTTTTTCACTCTCCTCTTTCATCAAGAGGCTCTTTA
>NW_011495085.1:2139963-2144322 GCF_000754665.1 Bison bison bison
GATATACAGACTTGATGTACTCCTTTTCCTATTTGGAACCAGTCTGTTGTTCCATGTTCAGTTCTAACTGCTGCTTCCTGACTTGCATACAGGTTTTTCAAGAGGCAGGTCAGGTGGTATGGTATTCCCATCTCTTTCAGAATTTTCCACAGTTTATTGTGATCCACACAGTCAAAGGCTTTGGCATAGTCAATAAAGCAGAAATAAATGTTTTTCTGGAACTCTCTTGCTTTTTAGATGATCCAGTGGATGTTGGCAATTTGATCTCTGGTTCCTCTGCCTTTTCTAAAACCAGCTTGAACATCTGGAAGTTCATGGTTCACGTATTGCTGAAGCCTGGCTTGGAGAATTTTGAGCATTACTTTACTAGCATGTGAGATGAGTGCGGTAGTTTGAGCATTCTTTGGCATTGCCTTTCTTTGGGATTGGAATGAAAACTGACCTTTTCCAGTCCTGTGGCCACTGCTGAGTTTTCCAAATTTGCTGGCATACTAAACATAATTTTTGTTTACTCCTATATTTAGGAAAAGAAATGGATTAACAAAATACACATATGTCTCTGGGTGGTATGTATGCTTATTTTTACTACCTCCAAATTATTAAAATGATATAAAAATGCACATTCACGGAGAAAAAAATTAGTGAGAGAATTACTGGTTTCCTGTCCTCCAATATACTCTTTTTAAAAATTATTGTTTAAATTTTGGCTGTGCTAAGTCTTTGTTTCGGTGCATGGGCTTATTTCTCTAGTTGCAGCTTACGGGGACTTTAGTTGCTGTGCATTGGCTTAGTTGCCCCATGGCATGTCAGATCTTAGTTCTCTCACTAGGGATCAAACCCAAGTCCTCCGTATTGCAAGGCAGATTCTTAACCACTGGGCGACCAGGGAAGTCCTGCTGGGCTTTATTCTACTGCTGCTGCTAAGTCGCTTCAGTCGTGTCTGACTCTGTGTGACCCCATAGACGGCAGCCCACCTGGCTTCACCGTCCCTGGGATTCTCCAGGCAAGAACACTGGAGTGGGTTGCCATTTCCTTCTCCAATGCATGAAAGTGAAAAGTGAAAGTGAAGTTGCTCAGTCCCGTCCGACTCTTAGCGACCCCATGGACTGCAGCCTACCAGGCTCCTCCATCCATGGGATTTTCCAGGCAAGAGTACTGGAGTGGGTTGCCATTGCCTTCTCCGTTAGTAGACTTCAAATTGAGGATTGTTAGGAATTCTTTAGAAGATGATAATGACTGGAGAAAATGAGCAGCTTTCATTCTAAGACCAAGAAACAAGGCTAATTTCTCAATATTTTTCTATTTGTTGTTGTTCAGTTGCTAACTCATGTCTGACTTTGTCACCCCATGGACTGCAGCATGTCATGCTTCCCCCTCCTTTACTATCTCCCGGAGTTTTCTCAAATTCATGTCTATTGAGTCAGAGATGCTATCTAACCATCTCATCCTCTGCCATTCCTTTCTCCTTTTGCCTTCAAACTTTCCCAGCATCAGGATCTTTTCTGATATGTCAGCTCTTCGAATCAGGCGGCCAAAGTACTGGAGGTTCAGTTCAACATCAGTCCTTCCAACGAATATTCAGAGTTGACTTCCTTTAGGATTGTCTTCTTTGATCTCCTTGCAGTCCAAAAGGACTCCCAAAAAAGGCTTCTCCAGCACCACAATTTGAAAGCATTAGTTCTTTGGTGCTCAGCCTTCTTTATGGTCCAACTCTCACATCTGTACATGACTACTGGAAAAATTAATTTTCTAATTTTTCAGCTCTACAACTGATCTTGCCTTTTATTGTATTTTGACAGCAACATTACTGAACCAACATTAGTGGGGCAGTTTTAAGGGATTTAAAAACTAAATGATCTACAATTTTCAGCCCCTTGACTGTTAAAGGCAATAGATTATTAATGCTATATCTTACTACATTAAATATCATTACTCTCAAGGTGTAGAGAAATGGTACCCCCTCCTATACTGTTGGTGGTAATATAAATTGGTGCAGCCACTATGGAGAACAGTTTGGAGGTTCCTTAAAAAAGGTAAAACTAGAACTACCACATGATCCAGCAATCCTACCCCTGGACATATGTATGGATAAAACTCCAATTGGAAAAGATACATGCACCTCAATATTCATAGCGGCACTATTTACAATAGTAAAGACATGGAAGCAACCTGAATGAATGAATGGATAAAGAAGACGTAGTATGCAATGGAATACTACTCAGCCAAAGAAATAATGAAATAATGTCATTTGCAGCAATATAGATGGAGCTAGACATGATCACACTAAGTGAAGTCAAAGACAAATAGTATCACATCACTTATATGTGGAATCTAAATTATGATACAAATGGACTTATTTACAAAACAGAAACAGGCTCACAGACAGAGAACAAACATGGTTATCAAAGGGGAAAGAAGGAGGGATAAATTAAGAGTTTGGGATCAGCAGATACAAACTACTGTACATGAAACAGATAAATAACAAGGGCTTACTGTATAGCCTAGGAAACTACATTCAATATCTTGTAAGAAACTTTAATGGAATAGGAAAAAAAAGAATCATTACCCTTCAAAAAAAAAAAAAAAACCACATAATTTACCCCCAAAGAGAAACTGCTTTTGCTTATTGCTATAAAACTGAATGTTTGTGTCCTCCTCAAATTCATGTTGAAATTCTTTTTTTTTTTCTTCTATAAGTTGAAATTCTAATTCCAGAGTGATAGTACTAAGAGTGAGACCTTTGTGGGGGTGACTAAGACCTTACTCAAAAAAGACCTCAGAGACCACTCTTCTTCCCACCAGATGAGGATGCAATGTGAAGACTCAGGTGTTTCTCTGAGAGTGGAGAGAGTGTAGGCTCTCACCAGACACTGAGTCTACGGGTGCCTTCATCCTGGACTTCCTAGCCTTCAGAATTATCAGGAATAAATCTGTCTATAGGACACCTGCTGCTGCTGCTGCTGCGTTGCTTCAGTCGTGTCTGACTCTGTGCGACTCCATAGACGGCAGCCCACCAGGCTCCCCTGTCCCTGGGATTCACCTAGTATAGGTCATTCTCTTGTAGCAGCCTTAATGGACCAAGTCACTGTTTGTGTGGGAAGTAAATTTCAGTATCTTCTGAGGAGACTCTAATTGACTCTCCTAATGTATCATAGGACTTCCCTGGTGGCTCAGACGGTAAAGTGTCTGTTTACAATGCGGGAGACCCGGGTTCTATCCCTGGGTTGGGAAAATCCCCTGGAGAAGGAAATGGCAATCCACTCCAGAACTATTGCCTTGAAAATCCAATGCACAGAAGAGCCTGGTAGGCTACAGTCCATGGGGTCGCAAAGAGTCGTATCATAAAACCCTGACTTCCTCGAATTCCTCTGTGGTGAGATAGTCAAGTAGTACTGGATGTTCTGATACAAGTATAAATAGAGTAGATAGTACTGGGGATAAATAAAAAGGTTCTTTTTAAGGTGTTTGTGGTGAAGTTTAGGAAAATACTATTGTAACAGGAAAATCTACAGAATAGTCAAAATTTCTCAAATTCAGCTGCAAAATGGCTGAAGAGTGAATACAGAAAAGTGAACCACATTCTTCTACAGATCTCTCTGCAGTGCACATAAGGAAAATTGCTTTCTTTCAAATCAGGTAAAAGAATTTGGTTATGTCAATCACAAAGTTGACTTTTCCCCTTTTCTTCTATAGTAAGATACTTTTTTTTAAATGGCCCATGGGGTATGTTTAAGGTAGACATGCCACAGTAAACTGAGTTTATATCAATAAATTGAGCTTGTGTTCTCAACTCTCCTATTAGCATCTCGTTAGACAGCTATTAAACTGTAGCCCCTTGAGGCTGGCCAGGAGAAGGGGGCAAGATGGAAAAAGCCACCATCTAAGGAACGGAGAGGGGGAAGATCCAATATTTATGATTTTTTGATTTGCGTGATGCTTTTACCTTCCATGTTCTCCATTAACAAATTGATTCTGTGAGAAGGTGTGTAACTTGACTGAGGTCAAAAGGCAGCTAACAAACACCAGTGCCCCGGCATTGATCTAGGCGAGTCCACTAAAAACACAAAATAAAAAATAACCCCCAAAGCAACACCTTCCCCCAAACAGCTTTCCCTTCTATAGGGGTTTATCAAGAGGCCATTTGATAGGTGGGTACGACCTCGTCGGGACGGCAACCTTGGCTCGGCAAACCTCTCACCAGGCTGCAGCCTGGTTAAAGCAGAGACCACACTGCACTGGCCAGGGGCCAACACTGCGGGGCCGTCCGGGAGCACTCAGTGCGCTCTCTGAGGACTGACTCCCAGACCCCGGGCGCAGGTGCGCGCGCACCTGTCGCCTGCCGCGTGCGCGCTGCGCGTG
>NW_011495085.1:2144869-2175430 GCF_000754665.1 Bison bison bison
CAACGAGGTGGTTTGGGGGTGAGTCTGCTGCGGCGGGGGGCAGGGCTGGGCGCCGCCGGGTCCCCCCCTCTCTCTCTCCGATCCCCTCCCCCCCGCTCCCCTTGGGGGTGGAGGAAAACGGGTGCTCCGGGGAAAAGTTTTCCCGGGAGCAGAAGTTGCAGCTCGTCTGTGAGGAGGAGCGGCGTCCGGAGGGGTCCCTCCTCCGCGGCTCCGTATGGAGGTTTCTGCCTCCGTGTGGAGGTCTCTGCCCCTGTGTGTTGGAGAGCCGGCCGGGTGCATAGGTGCATATAAAGGAGCGCCCCGCCGGGTCCTAGGGCTGCTCTTTTTGTCCTTTAGTTGTTGTTGTTGTTTAAATTTCTCTCTGAGGCTTTTCTGCGTTGGTCTCTGCTGGCCCTTGGCAGCTCCTGGTCGGTTCCGTCTCCTTTCGCGATTCCGTCAAGCAGAGAGAGAAGGGAACCCACTCCATCAGGTTAGGACGGGAAAGAGATTTCGGCGACCTGGGACAAGTCGTCGAAATCTGTTGGAGTTGAAGGCAGGGGTCTTCCTCAGGGAGAAAGTTCCTGCATTGAAATGAAGTCAACTTTGCCGTTCTAAATGGGAAATGGGTAGAGTGTGCGACTGGGGGAAATGTGTGTGAAGAGAGTGTTTCTGGGAATGTTGATTCCGGTGGGGGTTGCCCGACTTTAAGTCCTTAAGGAAGACACCTGAAGGGAGGTCTGTGGGTAACCTACATGGGAAAAGTATCTGAAAAAAATAGATATATGCATATGTACTTCAAAAGAAAAAAAGGTCTGATCATCGTGAGGGGCTTTTTGAGTGAACCGTCTCTCAGTGGCGTTTCATTTGGATAGCTAGAACCCTAGACGGAAACTTCCATACTTGCTTTGCTTGATTGAATGGGAGCAGTGGACTTTAGGAAGAGTTGATGAAAAGCTAGGGGAAGTTTAGTTCCTTGGTTTTTATTTACTTTTTTGGCATCTTGGGCTGCTTATGGTTTAATTAGCTTTGTGCAGATGGCTAAAATCATTCTGAGTTTTCTGTTTTTTTTTTTCCTTTCAAAAGGAACTTGCACAGGCAGATTTACATTTTAAAAACAAATTAACAGCTTATGTGAAGAAAAGTTTATTTGATTTGAGGAGGAACAAGCTGGAAAAGGTTAGGAGTCCTCTGCCCCACACATTGTGTAGGAGCTCAGCGCTGATTGGATTTTTGACTGATGGGTTTTTCTTGAAAAAATGGTTGAGTATTCACAGTGTGAGGGTGTTCAGTCGGAGAACTGGAAAATATTTTGAAAACCTGGGTCGGTGCCTCAAAGGAGGTTACCTCAGTCAGAGTGGAAGAGATGACACATAAGTTGATAAGAATCGAATTCCAGTTCCTAAAGAGAGCAATCACTTCTAACTGGGAAAGTTTTCATAGAAGTGTGTTTGACCTATGGACATGCTAGGTTTTTCTTGAATAAATGAATGAACAAATGTTAAGGAATGGATAGGAATTCTGAGGACGAAGTAGTGGGCTGGGTCTTCGCAGCTGAGGGAACTGCGTGCTTAAAGACCTGAGAGCTGGAAAGGAAATGTTTTGATAGCTGAGTGAAGCCAGTAGTAAGAAAAGTGTGCTTAGAACAGTAGATTTCAAACCTTTGCAGCAGTGAATCACACCAATACATGTATTTTCATTGAGTGTTATTCTCTTTGTATAGGGAAATGCACACATATGCATGACCTTAATATTTACCCTTACTGAATGCAGTGCATTGTTTTTTTTTAATGTATCATGAAGAGATACAACTTGTTAATCATGTATTATCTACTTCACAGTACAGTGATAAGTGATATGTGGTTTGAAGTATATTGATTTAGAGAAAAAGTGGAAATAGAGGCTAGAAAAATAAGTTTGAGACTGATTATATTGAGCCATATTCAGATGGATTTAAACAATACGTTGATATTTCTAGATGGGGAGAATGTAATAGGACAGTGGGATTGGACAGTAACATTTGTTGAGCAAGTAGTATTATGTATTTGCATGAAAGGGCTTGCACTCCTGGACGACTGTTTTATCACAGGTAGAATTAGTTTTGGTTTTACATCACTGATTTAATTTGAGAGAAGTCATAAGAATCATAAGAATCTCTGAATTTAATTGTAGTGTTAAAGAATGTTGGTAAGGGTGTTTTCTCAGCAGAATCTTACTTAGAAAACATGGTAAGTTTCTTGCAAGTTTAGCCTAAGTGACTAGTGTGCTTCTTTTAATCAGTTTGTTTCTCTTAAGGATCCTTCCTAACTGATTAGGTTTCTCTATTAACAAAGCCCAGAAGCTAATTTGGACCAAATTCTAAAAAGTCTGTAGTAATAAAGTTTGAATAGTACTTTCCTTACCTCTTGCTTTTTGTCATTGTTTGCATTTGTATTTCTTTTGCCCAAATGCCATTTTCACTTATTAGATTTCATACTCTTAAGAATATTTTTCTTTGGATAGCACCGTGTGTGTGGATAATATTATATGATTAAGCCCAAGGAGTTGTATTAGAATTGTGAGTAACAATCTTGTCTTAATCATTTCAGGACTGGGAAGGAAGGCCAACCTAGAGAGTACTACACATTGGATTCGATCTTATTTCTACTTAATAATGTGCACCTATCGCATCCTGTCTATGTCCGACGTGCAGCTGTAAGTAGAATTCATTTAGAGACTTGTTTTGAATTTGATAGTTGATCCTATTTGGCGATAACTTCCCTCATGAGTTTCAGATCAAAAGAATGAAAGGTTTATCTGTAATAAAGTCTCCTGGAGGGTCAAAGTTAGATCAGTTTATGTGGATTTTTTTTAATTTGTGATTTTTTTTTTAAATTTGTGAGTTGTGAGTAATGTTTATATTAGTAGGAGTTTCAGAGCTGTTTTTTAGGGATGTTTTAAAAATTGTGTAAGCCTGTGGGAAGACTCAGATATTCAGAACTCTAGTTTCAGTTCAGTTCAGTTGCTCAGTCTTGTCTGACTTTGCGATCCCATGGATTGCAGCACGCCAGGCTTCCCTGTCCATCACCAACTCCTGGAGCCTACTCAAACTCATGTCCATTGTATCGGTGGTGCTATCCAACCATCATCCCCTTCTCCTCCCACCTTCAATCTTGCCCAGCATCAGGGTCTTTTCCAATGAGTCGGTTCTTCACATCAGGTGACCAAAGTACTGAAGTTTTAGCTTCAGCATCAGTCCTTCCAATGAATATTCAGGACTGATCTCCTTTAGGGTGGACTGGTTGGATTTCCTTATAGTCCAAGGGACTCTCAAGAGTCTTCTCCAGCACCACAGTGCAAAAGCATCAATTCTTCGGCGCTCAGCTTTCTTTATAGTCCAACTCTCACATCTGTACATGACTACTGGAAAAACCATAGCTTTGAGTAGATGGACCTTTGTTGGCAAAGTAATGTCTCTGCTTTTTAATATGCTGTCTAGGTTCTTCCAGGGAGCAAGCGTCTTTTTATTTCATGGCTGCAGTCACCATCTGCAGTGATTTTGGAGCTCTAGTTTAATCTCAAAGAAAAAAGGATTTTTTGGCATCAAAAAGAGTCAGGTTTAGTAGACAGCTTTTTTCCCTTCCCTTTTTTCCCCCCCCCCCTTTTTTCAGGGATTGTAGTTCCCTGACCTGGGATCAGACCCATACCCCCTGTAGTGGAAGTGTAGAGTCTCTACCACTGGACTGCTGGGAAGTTCCAGTAGACAGCTTTTTAAAATGAATTTTTTAATCAACAAACTTTTTTCATTGTTGATAAATTTATTTGTTTTCAGATGATTGAAAGGTGCCTGCTTTCTGCCTCAGAGTGCTTGAACACAGCTTCTTTGAACAAGAAATATATGTTTAGTGTCAAGTGTGTATTGAAAAATGCACTATGTGGGGTGAAAGTATTTGTGACTTGGGAAATTGTGGTATAAAATAGCAGCGTCTTGCTCTATAAAGCTCTGTTAACTCAGGTCTTTAAAAATGAAATCAGGCACTGATTAGAATGTTTTGTTGAATAGGTCCATTCATTTTGAGGTAATAAAGATAGTCCAGACTCTTTGTTTAGGTTTACATTATGTCTCTGGGGAATGACTGTAGCACATAACTGATGCCATAACTGTTACTGTGGTCCTTAGGATCTTTGGTCCCATAAGGTTTAACTATCATTTCTCTTGAATATTTGCTAGATTGAAAGGGTAGAATTTGGAAAGTCTAGGGTTCTACAAAATTTTTAACTCCTTTGTTGCTCTTTCCTTTAAGCAGACCTTCTGAAACAACTTTTTCTGACTCATAGCCCCTGTTTTCTGTTGGTGATAACATACATAATCCATTAGTGACTAAATGGTCAAGTGTATTATCAAACTTAGATACAGTAATTTAAAGAAAATTAATTCAAATCTTTTAACTTAATGGTAGTCCATGTAGACTAGTTTTTAAAAACAAGCCCCAAAAAACCTGTGCGCTCTTACTTGTTTATACTCATAAGCAGAAATTTAAATTTAACCTAACTTTTAAAAAACAAATTAATTTCAAGTGATTAAATATTGTTTATCTCGTGTCGTTAGGGTGTATGTGCAGAATATTTGGTGCAGTAAAATATGGTCAGTATTTAGTATAAGGTAATTAGCCAAAATATTAAGGGTGCTTACTCATTGTTGCCTAAATAAAGTAACAGAGAGTTTCTAACTGTATAATCCTGTAACCAGCTTTTCCCTGTACTCTGCTATTGCTTGCTTACATTATGAAAACTGTGGAGAAAACTGTGGTAATGACAGAATTCATTGGATTTATCACCAAGGATGACTTGGTGCCTAAAGTATACAGTTTTATTTGTTTTGCTCACCTCTTTACAAATTGCTAATATAAGAGAACAAAGGAAAACTACTCATTTATCACAATAGACACATTTTCCAAATTTAATTTTTTACTCTTTGTCTCCTGCTTACAAATTTATGCACACTCAACAGTAGAGAAAAGAGATATGTAATGTAGAAAGTAAACAGCTGTCATTAACATTTTACTGTATAGTCTCCTAAATTTTTTCCCATTCCTAAACAACACATACCTGTTTTTTAGTCATTTTCTTTTTTTCTTTATTGAAGTATAGTCAGCATTCAATAGTAGTTTCAGGTGTACAGCATAGTGACTCTGCATTTATATACATTGTGACTTGATCACCACAGTAAGTCTAAGTAGTAACCGACTGTCATCATACAACATCTTTACAGTATTATTGATGATAGTCCTCATGCTATACATTACATTCCCATGACTGACTTCATAATTGGATTGATTGTTTTTTTGATGTTGAGTTGTGTGAGTTATTCTATTTTGGAGGCTAATCCCTTACTGAATATATTGTTTGCAAATATCTTCTCCCATTCAGTAGGTTGCCTTTTCATTTTGTTGATGGTTTCCTTCATGATGCAAAAGCTTTTTTGTTTGATGTAGTCCATTTGTTTATTTTTTTATTTTGTTGCCCTTGCCTGAGGAGGCAGATCCAGAAAAATAACTGCTTAGATTCATATCAAAGAACACACTGACTGTTTTTTCTCCTGGAGTTTTATTGTTGTATTTAATCCATTTTGAGTTTATTTTTGTATATGTTATAAGAAAGTGGCCCTGTTTGATTCTTGTTCCTGTAATAGTCCAGTTTTCCAAGCACCATTTCTTGAAAAGCCTGTCTTTTCCCTAGTGTATATTGTTGGGACATGTACTTATTGTTAATTATGAAAATTTAGTTTAAGTGCTAATTTAGTTTATTTGAAAGAGTTCAGGTACCATATTCTGAGGAGGTATGGTTAGGGTGTGAGAAACAAAAGCACTTTGGAAACCCTAAATAAAATGAGCAGTCTATGGGACTAAATCCAAAACATCATGAGTAGAATTAATAAATACTTAGAATAATCCAAGGGAAAAAATAAGAATATAATTGGTATTTTGAAGAGGGTTAGGATTATTGTTTCATTTCTAATGGTTATCTTTTGTATATGTTACTGGAACTGAGAATAAAGTTACCAAAAATCAATATGCTTAAAAATTTTCAAGATTTTATTAGATTTGTTCAGTCTGGTTATTTTCTGGAAATATGATTCTAATATATGTTGCCAAGATAAGTTGGAATAAAATTCAGATGTTAAAAGTTGTTTAACTTTACTAAAGCTTCTTATAATTGTTATTGATTTGATAATCTATTTTAAAATTTTGGCTCTAGACCGAAAATATTCCAGTGGTCAGAAGACCTGACCGAAAAGATCTACTTGGATATCTCAATGGTGAAGCATGTGAGTAATTTTTAAGTTGGTCTCATTCTTAAACAGGAGTTGGTTTCCACTCCCTGTAAAATAAGAATCAGTGGGAAGAGATTATGAATTCTCATTATAAACTTCCCCTACCTGCAACTCTGTCCACGTGCTGCTTTCTCTTTCCTGTTACCGTGTATGCACTTTACTCCTAGGACCAGCTAGCCCTTCCCTGCATGTGAAGTCCATTGCCTTTTGCACTCTCAGAGACTTTTCCTTTGTAAATGGTTGCTTCTCTCTTGCATCATCAGTTCTCTTCTGAATCATTCCATTTAGGATGTACACAGTAATATCTCTCATTAACAACTTTTTTTAAACTCCCTCCTTCCTATTTGCTGGGCTTCCCAGGTGGCGCTAGTGGTAAATAACCTGCCTGCCAATTCAGGAGACATAAGATGCAGGTTCTATCTCTGGGTAGGAAAGATCCCTTGAGGAGGAAATGGAAACCCACTCCAGTATTCTTGCCTGGAGAATCCCATGGACAGAGGAGCCTGGCAATACAGTCCATGGGGTCGCAAAAAGTGGGACACAACTTAACAGACTTAGAATGCACACGCTTCCTGTTCTCTACTGCTCCATTTTTCTTCTCCTTTTTATTACAAAATTCTTTGTGAGAGTTGTGTGGTATCACTGCTTCCTCTTTACCTCTGATTCTCTCTTGAGTCTACTCTAGTCTAACTTTCTTCCTCACTGTCTCACTCACATCACTCTTATAAGGTCAATGCTGACGCATGATTGGCAGATCCTTTGGTCTCTGCTTTTCACAGCTAACCTGACCTCAGTAGCATTTGATACTGTTGACTGCTTACTCCCCTTTGGAAAGCTTTTCTTGACTTGGCATCTGGGGCAACAGACTCTTGAGGTTCTCTTTCTACTCATTGTCCACCTCACTTTTTTTCTTGATTCCTTATCTCCAACATTGACGTTTTACTGAGCTTCACATTTATAAATTCACTGTCAGCATCTTCTCTTGGGTATTGAACAGGTGTCTGAAATGTAACATATCCTAAATAGAGTGCCGACTCCCTCTTTCCCTTCTCGCCACAGACAATGAAAGAGCAGGTCTGGTCTCCCAGTGTTTCCATCTCAGCAAATGGTCCCCCATTCATGTAGTGGCTTAGGCTGCAAACCCTGGAGAAATCTTTGATTCCTCTTCTCTCATAGCTCACATCCTTTCCACCAGCAAATCCTTTCTTTATCTTTGAAAGTATGACAGCTTCTTAGCATTGTATAACCACCCTGATCCACCTTCTTCCTTAGACCATTGCACAGCCCTCTTGAAGGTCCTTGCTGTTCGTTTCCTACCGTGTAGTCTCTGCTCACCACTTAGAGGGACCTGTTTTTGAAGAGCATCTGAACTTGATTGTGTCACTCACCTGCTCAAGGCCATCCTGTACCTTCCCATCACACTTGGAATACAGCTCATCCTCCTTCCCTGACCTGCACAGTCATGCTCTGCTCATCTCTGTGACCTCAGCAGCTCTCAGTCTCCCTGGTTCTTGTAGCTTTTCTGACTTTAGATCCTATGCACTTGCTATTCCCTCTGTGTTAATTTTGTTTCACATTGTCACATGGCTCACTACTCGCCACCCGATTCAGAGCTGTGCTCTAATGTTGATCCCTCGTGAATTAATACGTACGTTTATATTTTTATTTATGTTGTCATACACTTCTACATACCTACGTTGTAATATGTTGGGAATATGTTCTTTATAGTTGATTTCAGTCACATTGTAAGTTAAATGGTCAAAAATAGTTTGTCCTCTTACCTACTTTTTATTACAGATCAATCTTTTATAATAAAATGCTTTTACAAACTTGCTTTAAAACTTAGTTTTTTAAGAGACGTAATCCTATATTAAGTAAGAAATGTAACAGATATTGAGTATTTCCCTTGCATAAATTTCTGATCTTACATATTCAAATATTTATCTTTTCACATATCTTTTTAAATCTTCAGCAACATCAGCCAGTATAGACAGAAGTGCCCCTCTAGAAATAGGTCTGCAGAGATCTACTCAAGGTATGTCTTGTTTCATGTTTATACTGAACTCTCAAACACCTGTCCCCAAACTGTACATTTATTTCTTTTTTTCTTACAGTCAAACGAGCTGCAGATGAAGTTTTGGCAGAAGCAAAAAAACCACGAATTGAGGTAATGGAACTTTATTTTTAAAGTGATTCTTTTTTTTTAAATGGAGATTGAAATTGTGTAGTAGTAAGAATTCTTTGCTCATTGTAGTCCTAAGAGCTTTTTTTCTTGAAAAGTGGTTATATTTGCAATTGATTAATAAGTAGCTTGAGCTCTTATATTCTATAAGATCTCTCACATACTGGCTGCATGATGGACAAATTACTTTATTTTCTTTGCCTTTATATCCTTGTTGATGGAAGTGTTGGACTAGATGAGTAGTCAGAGCCTTTTCTATAAAGGGCCAGACAAGCCCTCCTTCAGGCTTTTGGGGCCTTGTCTTCATCCAGTTCCTCCCCTCTGCACTGTAGGCAGAGCGGTGCATGAATGACGAGGCGAGGCTGTACTCCAAAAAAACTTCATAAAACGGGCAATGGGGCAGATTTGGCCTTTGTGTTGTGGTTCACTTTCCCTTGGAATAAGGTGGTGTGGGAGTTTGCTCCCCTCTGAAGAGCTGTGAACAGTTACTTTTTCCTATGTTAACTTGTCAGGTTAGATGATTTGGTAGTATTTTATAGTCAGCAAGTGGAATATTACTGTTGGTAAACAAGGACAGTTTATGTTGAATAGAACCCTTTAAGAAATGCAGCTAATGTTGAAAAGATGATTTATTAACTAGGTCAGTTGTCTTAAAACTTTACAAAGTTTTAAAATGTTAGGAATTTAAATTGTATAATTACAGTACTGTTTATTTAAGTTTATAACAAGCCTCAGATCAGTTACATATAAACATTCTGAAAATGGAAGATAATGCATTAGAGGCTTGCTTAAAATCTGAGAAATGACTAAATCGGCTATAAATAAATGACCAGTATAGGAATAACACTTGTAATCACTGGTAGGGTTAACATTACTAGAAACTGTAAGTCTTTTCATTTGATACTTGTGTAACAATCCAATAGTTGTACCTTTTGCCTGCTTCATGAACAGCAAAGCATCCACAGTTAGAAAAGGATAAGGAAAGTAACTCTTAGGGGCAAGGTTGGTTGGTAAATACATACAGTAGAATCACTGACAAAATTTCATGCCAAGATTATGTAATTTTGCTTCAGTGTACTCTGAGACTTGTTTTTTCAGATAATGATAGAGATAATTAGCTCATTGTTGTTATTCTGCGCCAGGTGATACTCTATGTACTTGATGTACTTTGTTAACTCCTGTAATCCTCACCATCACCTCCTGAAGTCGGCAGTACCACATATGTCATCTGTGAGCTCACAGGCTCAGAGAGCAGTGACTTGCTGGGGAGCACATAACCAGGATTAGAGCCCAGGCAGTCTGGCTCCTGGCTGCTCCCCTCTGCAGGGTACAGATTTTGTGGCAGCAAAACTGAAATTTTCCACAACTCTTTGTGTGTAAAAGGAGGTTGTAACACATTGTGTACAAAATAAGTGAACTTAAATTCTTCGTTTATTGGGGAAAAACTGAAATCCATGGTTTAATTATTTGAAAGAGTTGAATATCTCAGAATTGCAGATTTGCTAGGATTCTGATAACTTTAAAAATCAACAAGAAATAGCATAATAAAATTCTTTCCAGAGTATTTGTAGAGTTAAATTGAATTACATAAATAGCCATATTACACACCAAGAGTTTTCAGTTCAAATATCTGTTGAGGGCCTGCTAGGCACTTTGCCAGCAGAGAGAAACCTTGGGATCTGGTTGAAACCTAGGCTGCAGTTGTCTTTAAAATCAGTCTCTTAAGGAACTTGAGTAATATGTGTTCAACTTTTATTTTAGATGTAATTTAACACATTTGTTGAGATATTAGTCTTTGCATTCACCCCGGCAACATGGCAGTTTTAAGTTTAACATGGTTAGAACACAGTTAGAGCACGACGTTTCTCTGGGTTTGTAGAATCTACTGATGGATTTTATACAATTTCATATTTGTTAGCCATAGACACTGACTCTGGTTCTCAGTTTTCTCATTTGTTGAATGTAGGCATTGAACTAGATCAGAGTTAGTAAGTTTTGTTTTTTAAGTAACCAAGACCTAACTTTTACCTGAGATTCTAATACCTAAATAAGGTAGAAGCTGAGTTGCAAAGGTTGAAGTCAGGTATGAAATGGCTCATGGGCACTTTGTAGGAAGCGCATGGCGTTCTGAAGAAGATCCTTTGAAAAACATTCAGCTTTCACTTCTGGTGTTGTTCTGTGCTAAAAGGTTCAGGACCTGGGGCAATATACGAAAACCATCTGGATCCAAGATGAAAGTTTTGACTGTGGTTAAGGCTCCTCATCAGTTCAGTTCAGTCGCTCAGTCGTGTCTGACTCTTGGCGACCCCATGGACTGCAGCACGCCAGGCTTCCCTGTCCTTCACCATCTCCCAGAGCTTGCTCAAACTCATATCCGTTGAGTGGGTGATGCCATCCAACCATCTCATCCACTATCATCCCCTCCTTCTACCTTCAGTCTTTCCCAGCATCAGGGTCTTTTCCAAGGAGTCAGTTCTTCGCATCAGGTGGCCAAAGTATTGGGGTTTCAGCTTCAGCATCAGTCCTTCCAGTGAACATTTAGGACTAATAAAATGTTACTTTTCTGAGGAGAAGGAATTTTTTGTTGTATATTGTCTTTCTGAGTAAGAGTAGCTATGCTATATTATAAAAAAGCCTTAATCATAGGAAAAACTTACTAAAGTTTATTTGTAAGCTTTCAGTTCTAATCTTAGGTGCTCCAGCATACATTTGTTACTGTTTTTATGTAAAGTTCAGTTCAGTTGCTTAAGTCGTGTCTGACTGCGACCCCCTGGATTGCAACACGCCAGGCCTCCCTGTCCATCACCAACTCCCGGAGTTTACTGAGACTCATGTCCATCGAGTTGGTGATGCCATCCAACCATCTCATCTTCTGTCGTCCCCTTCTCCTCCTGCCTTCAATCTTTCCGCATATCAAGGTCTTATCCAATGAGTCAGTTCTTTATGTAACTAAAAGTATTATAAAATTGACCCAAGGCCAGTGATGCCTGGGACTTTATAGGTGGGACCTTTGGCAAAAGTTACGTGCAGTGTTTATGGTTTTTTTGTTGTTTTAAAAGTTAAGTAAAATTTTAAAATATTTACTATTTTCAGGATGAAGAGTGTGTACGCCTTGATAAAGAGAGATTGGCTGCTCGTTTGGAGGGTCACAAAGAAGGGATTGTACAGACTGAACAGATCAGGTAAGAATTTCTTTGATAGAAAATAGGCAATTTAGGCAGTATATATAAGTGTATGTGGAAACGGGTATTAACATGCTGTCTACATACATGACATTCTTCAGTGTGCGTCTCCCTGCCCTCAGTTCGAAAGAAGATGCTCGAGCATTTTTTATGATGGAGGATTGGAAGCCATTGTGCTGCTTAGGCTTTCTGGAAGTTTCTTGATTCTGATACCATATTGATCTTTTAAAAAATTATTCCATATCCAAGCCACTCATTTGTCATGAAATCTCTTACTGGTTTATAGCAGTGATCAGCAGACTTTTCCGGTAAAGTACCATATGTTAAATATTTACATTTATTGAGATTATTAACATGCTTAATTCTAGGTCAATAATTCGCTGCTGTTTTCTGTTTGTCTCTTTGTTCTTTTCAAAATTTTGTTCCCTAAAGCGCAAATTAACTTGATTTTGGATTAAATGAATATATGCTATGATTCTGTTCTGTCCTCTGTTGGTTGAGTAGTGTGTGCTGCTGTTCTCTCCGAGTGGCTGCTGGGGGTCGTTGTGTGTGGCGTGTGGCATCACAGTCTGCCTGCAGGGTCTGCCACCTTGTGTGCAGGGCAGGAACCTCAGCACGAGGTGCTTCCTGTTCTCTCTTGGCGTTTGTGCTGCTGTTGTCATACGTTTTACTCATAAACGTGTTCCAAACACCACAGTGCATTGTTCTTACTCTTGTTTAAGCATCTAGGGAAAATTGTGTGTACTATTTCCATGCCTCCTCTTCCCTGTTGTAGACTTATGTACCCGTTTTTTTCCTCTTTGGTCTGGCTGACTTACTTTTTTTTTTTTTTTTAACTTAACGTTCTTTTAACATTTCTTTCTGTTTAGGACTGCTGGTGTTTCTTTCAACTTTTTTATTTTGGAAAAAATCCCCCTCCCCCCCCCTTTTTAAAAAATTTTCATTGGATGTGGAATTCCAGACTACCTCTTTTTAAAGTGTGATATACCACTGTCTCCTTGATTGCATTGTTTCTGGTTAAAAATCTGCTGTTACCCCTTTTTCTTTTTTTGGTGGCAGCTTGTGGCTTGTGGGATCTTTGTTCCCTGATCAGAGATTGAACCTGGGGTCCTTGGCAGTGAAAGCATGGAGTCCTGACCACTGAACCACCAGGGAATTCTCTTTTGTGTCTTTTAATGTGGCTTTTTTCCTTTGACTACTTAAAAAGTTTTCTGTATTGCAGGTTTGGAACTATTTAATTATCACATAACTTTGGAGAGTGTTGTTCATGTTTCTTGTGCTTGAGTTTTTGAGGGGATTTTTGGGTTCATAATTTTCAGTGAATTTAGAAAAGCCTTTATACCGCTTCCTCAGTTTTTTTTTCCCCCTTTCTCCCCTCTTTCTGACCTAATTACTCGTACTCATAATTGTTCAACAGCTCGCTTATGTTCTTTTCTTTTTTTGGATTGATTCTTTTTTCTGTTCATTTTGGATAGTTTCTGTAGTTTTGTATGTAGTTCTCTCATTTTTTCTTATATAATTATATTCGTATTATATTGGTAGTCTCGAACATTGTATTTTTTACCTTTACAAGTTAAATATACAGCCCATGTCTCTCTGTTGAATGTGTGGAATAGTTATATTATTTTGGTGCCTTTGCCAGTCCTGCAGTTTTTTCCAGTTTAGATTTCTCCTCGTTCTGGCTCACATGTTCCTGCTCCTTTATATGCCTGTACTGTTTGGATACCAGACATTGTGCATCTTACATTGTTGAGTGCTGGATGTTTTTGTGTTTTTCTAAATTTTCTTTTTTGTTTTGTTTTGGGACATAGTTACTCCTTTGAAACAGTTTGTTCCTTTTGAGTCTTGATTTTTTAATTTAAAGAATTGTTGTTTGAACAGTGTTTAGTTAGGGTGTAAGAATTGTTGTTTGAACAGTGTGTAGTTACTGCCCACCATTGTTGAGACAGGACCATTTTGACCATTACGCCATCTAACGCCCCATAAATATGAGGTTTTCAGTCTGGCTGGTGGGACTAGGTTCTGCTCTTCCTCCTGTGTGGGTGCTGGACTCCGTTCCCTCTAGGTGGTTCTGTTCCTCGCTTTAGTTTCCAACTACTTATGGACTAATCAGTAATCTGCCAGAGTACTCGAGGGGTCCTGTGCAACTTTCTCTTCTCAGGCACTCTGGCCTGTGAGTTCGTGTACTCTTTGATCTTGCTGGAATCCCAGCTCTATTTTCCCAAATCAGGATATACGGTAAGTTTTGCCTGAGTTCTCCCCCCTGTGCTGTGTTGGGAACTTACAAGGGTGTAAATTGCAACCTCCATAGGGCTTACTTACTCAGTTTTCATGTGTGAGAGATCACTGTCTTTCATTACTTGATAGAAGATATTGAGTAAACTGTTGTTTCATATATTTTGACTGTTTCAAGGTAGGATGATTAACCAATCCCTGTTACTTCATCCTGGCTAGAAGTAAAACTCCAGAGCTTGTCCAGTGCACGTTTTGATTATAGTTTAGAGAAGTGTTTGAATTTGGCTCAAGGTATGCTGGTATGCTTTCGATTTTAAGGGAAAGTTGCATAGTATTATATAAAATGAATCAAATGCTGATACATATTGAGCATCTGCTATAAAGTACTTTCATACCTAATGGAAATAAAATAGCATACTACATAATACTACCATGTTTAAACCTGCAGGAATTCCTGTCTTTTCCCCACATGTTGTTTAAACGTATTTCAAGATTGTCATCTTGTGATTAGAGTAATAATTTTATCAACTGCTGTTAAGGTATCCAAACTCTTTTTCTTGTTTTTATGTTGTAAGAAATGACACTAAGCTTATCATTTTAATGAAATCTATACTTTCATTGTTAAGTCTGTTTTTTTATTACTTCTGAAAGCATAGTTTCTGTTTGCTATTTCAGTGCTTTTTGAAAATGAAGTAAAAGAAAGAAAATGAGAACTTCAAAGTATCGTTTTATGTTCCAGACTTTAAAAGGGGTATATGTTTATGTGGCACATAAATGTCTCTGTCAGCTGTAAAATTGATATGTTGTGTATTATAACATAGATTTGAAACCTTGAAATAAATTTCAAGGAAAACCTAAACTTTGGATTCTTTACAGAATGAAATTCCTCCCCCCCCCACCCCGCCTTTCAAGGTGTTGTGTGCACATGCTTATGGGGGGGGGTGTGTGTGTGTGTGTGTGTGTTTGTGTGTATGTATGTATGTGTGTGTATTTGCATACAGGATGGGGAGGGTTAGCAAACAAAAGTCTCATATAAAAGGCTTTTTTGTGGAGGGAGAGCAGAGAAAGTTTTATTACAGGGCCACATAAGAAGGACAGGTGGCTTGTGCTCAGAAAACCCAAACTGATGGGTTTCAGCAAAGTATTTTTAAAGACAGTGAGGGAGCGGTGTCCCAGGGTATGTGATTGGCTTGTGCAGAATTCTCTGATTGGTTGATGGTGATCAATCTAAAAGGCTATATTAATGAATTATTTGGGTAGGGGAAGATATTTTTTAAAATGTGAAAAATAATTGTGCATTGTTCCTCCTAAAAATTACTAATTTGCTTATAGTGTAGTATTTTTATGTGGACTCTTAGATGGTTATAAGTTATCAAGTGTGTCAGTTTTATGTATATGGAGGAAATGTTAATAATTGCCACTTAAAGTATTATTACCAGGAAGTTATAAATGTAACAAAATATTTTATAGTGTGCTCAAGAGATCCTTGCTGTGAATATTAAAAAAGACGTTGCTTTCAGGTCTTTGTCTGAAGCTATGTCAGTGGAAAAAATTGCCGCAATCAAAGCCAAAATTATGGCTAAGAAAAGATCTACCATTAAGACTGACTTAGATGATGATATAACTGCCTTAAAACAGAGGAGTTTTGTGGACGCTGAAGTAGATGTGACCCGAGATATTGTCAGCAGAGAAAGAGTGTGGCGGACGCGAACAACTATTTTACAGAGCACAGGAAAGGTAATTAAAATATTCCACTTCTTGTTTGTTAGTGTCTGTGTGTATTTCAACTACGGTTGATTTTAAAGTTGGTTAAAATTTCCTGTGAGGAGGAATTTTTTGTATCTAAGAGAGCAGTAATCATTTAGCTTTCTAACTGACCTGTTTACCATTCCATGCTAGTGTATGATTGGTGGTTGGTCATCAGATAAGCTGATGAAAAAGTCTGAGTCAAAGTGTGAGTCCCTTTCTTTCCACCTTATTTATAAATCCAAAGAGATTTACAATTTTGGTGAGATTTTTTGCTTAAACCCAGTGAACAGGGAATATTGATGGTGAGCTCTCTGGTCATTAATACCAATATTAATTTTTTTCTTCACAAAGTAGAGGACTTAATGAAAATGGCCCAACAAACATTTATTTGTTTATTTGATACATTCTCTTCTGTTGGGTGGTTGTGGCAGTGTTTGCTGGTTCCTCATTAATGGAGTTGTTTTGTTTTTGGCTGCAGAATGGTGGGTTTTCTTCATTTCCTTTCCCCTTTTTTCCTGCCTCCTCTTTCCTGTCTTCTTCTCTCGTTTCCTATTCATGATTATAAATAACTGCATTAAAAAACATCCTTGTACATACACCTTCATGCATTTATTACTACATAGCAGAGGGATTAATGCCTAGAAGCCAAATGCTGGTTAAAGGAGACATGTACTTTAAATTTTGAAAGATAAGTTCAAAGATACTGGATATTTAGTGTCTTAATATATCTCCAAAAAGGTTGAGTCAGTTCTGTTTCACTTACCTATTTTCACCTCTCTTTTCCTCCCACACATCTGAATTTTCTCTTAAATGTTAATTGTTCACTGAGACACAGTTCACAGTGATGATTTGGTGAGAAGATTTTTTAGAAATGGTGAGATTACTGTTGAAAGTGAACTTCATCATTGGTCTAGGCAGACTCATTTTGTTTGCACATTGTTTTGGATTCTGGCCCTAAGTTCACTGTGCCATTTTAGTAGAATAGCTACTACAAGGAATAATATATGAAGGGAAGAGTTTTTTCTCTTGTACTTTGACTTGTTTTGTAGAGTAGTTGATGTCAAGATTAAGAACCATTCTCCAGAGCTTAGAATTATGAAGAAATCTGAAAACATGAGTAAACCTTAAGTTTGTATTTAATTTATCTGTTGATGAAAGATAGTGAAAGTCGCTCAGTCGTGTCCAACTCTTTTCGACCCCGTGGACTGTATAGTCCGTGGAATTCTCCAGGCCAGAATACTAGAGTGGGTAGCTTTTTCCCTTCTCCAGCGGATCTTCCTGACCCAGGAATCAAACCCATGGTCTCCTGCACTGCAGGCGGATTCTTTAGCAACTGAGCTATGAGGGAGCTGTCGTAGATCTGTTGATACTCATTTTTAATGCCTAGGGTGGCTAATAGTTAAGTATTACTACTTATATTGTTCTTCCAGTGTTCATTGTAATTTTTGAAATGAATAACTTCTTTGAGCTCTAGGTGGCAGGATTGTACCACCATTTCACAACTAAGTGTTACAGTAGAATTTAGCATTGTTGGCACCAATGTGTAATTTAAAAATAAGTTAGCATTAGAAGAACTGTTTTGTAGCTAGGTTTGCTTCTGTGAGTATTAACATTTTAAAAATCAAAATGACGATTTTGACTGGTAGTCCCTCTGTATATTGTTTTCATCTGACAAACTCTTGAAAAAAACAAACAAAAAACTTTTAGGTGCTTATTGCCCTGAATGGCCCTATGATTTTAAACAGATCTTTATTATTACCACATAGCAGGGTTTTCTTATTGGCTGAGTTTCTTGAGCAAAAGCTATTTTTTCAAAATTCCATTGCAAGCACCTTACAAAAAAGCAGTCTAATTTTATGATACTGTTTAAGATATACTTTTAAATTTACACACACTAATATATAGTCATTGTTGAAAAATTGATAAAAGAGATCACTAAAAGGAAGGTATAATAATCACTTGTAATTTTATCACATAAAAATAGCAACATTTTAATTAATTTTTTTCTGGAGTTTGAGTCTCTCATGAAATGCTTTATTTTTAAAATAGTGAAATTTGCTTTTCATGTTTTTAGCTATTTTCTTAATAGGATTAAGACTTTGATTTGCATTTGTCACTGTGTTGACATTTGCACTTCTGGTGCAAAAGCAGTGGTTAGTTAACTGCTAGTATCTTGGTGTGAATTAAAGCATTGGCACCAATCTTTGCTAGTGGCAATTTTGTCCACTAATAATGGCCTTGATGAAATTAAAAAATTCACTAATTTTATTAAATCTTAACCTTTAAGTATATTCTTACCAGTATTTTCTGTGATGAAATCAGAACACCAAAATATGATGATTGTCTCCATGAAAAGCACATGTGCATTTGGCATTTTTTGGAAAATGAGGGAGGAAAGGCTGTGGGTTCAAGAAATAAAATTGACAGTATTTTTTTGTCAATTAAAAGAAAGTTAGAATTTGGGAGGTTCCTTTTTGCTCCTGAGACCATAGAGTTTCCTAAATTTAACATAGTGTCACACTTGCTTGTCATTAACATTTTGGAAAATAGTTTTTCATAAAAACAAGTTATTTTTACTTGGAATACCTTTTTCCCTCATTTTTGAAGGAATTAATATTTTAAAAATAGCGCAAATCTCTAATTTGATAAATATTATAACCTGTATAAACCAAGTCTCTTTGGGGTGTGCCATGATTTTTAAGAGTAAGTGGTTGTGAGATGTGTGTTTGTTGTCCTAAAGAATTATAGGAACTAGTAAGTGCTGTTACTGTGGCAGTGGTTAACATTATGTTTCAGGCTGTCTCTCCTCTCCTATCCATGTTTATTTGTGTGACATTTATGTGACATCCTCCAGCAGGCACGTGGGGGCACTGACTTGGGGTGCCTTGGTCCTGGCCTTCACAAAGGTTATATTCTTCAACACGAGACAGAATGTTGCTTAAAATGATGAGTGATGAACAGGCAGAATTAGAAGAGCCCCAAGGGAACTGAGGGAGAGTCTCAGGTGAAAGAAGAGTATTTCATGAAGGAGTGGTCAGATTTGCCAGCTTTGTTCAATGTTGCTAAGGTTGTTCATGTAAAAGTTGTTATGTTTTTAAAAATCTTTCCAACTTACACAGCTTTGAAAAGTGCATGTTGACTCCTAACAGTATCTCAAACTTTCAACATCTATAAAGTATAGTAGTCTGAAATTAGCATTGGAGTTTATCAAGAAGAAGCTTTAATAGTTGATTTCTTTCAGAAGAAATAATTTCTTCTACAACTAAGAAGCTCCCTTGACAGTAGATCTGCTATAGTTTTGTTTTTAAATGTTACCTTGTTTTCTGCTTACATTTTTTGAATAAATGGAGAATATCAATGAATTTATAGCTAGTTATGTACTTTAAGTAAAATGAAAATAAGTGAATAACATTGGGTTTATAATAAGTGGTCTTTGGATGAATTTCCTAGTAGTAGTTGATTTTTACTTTTGTGCGTATAGTAATCATGCCTCATTATGATGTAGTAAGGGAAGAATTAATAGAGAAAACTGAATCTGAAATTGTTTATTGAGTATTTAATTTTAAGTGGACTCAATAATCGAAATCCATTTCTGTTTCAGAATTTTTCCAAGAATATTTTTGCAATTCTTCAGTCAGTAAAGGCCAGAGAAGAAGGGCGTGCACCCGAACAGCGACCGGCCCCAAATGCAGCGCCTGTTGTAAGAACATTTTGTTGCTTCTATAGTAGTTTTATTAAAAGTGATTATTCAGTGTTGTCATATTGAAAACATCTTTAAGTATTTATTTGCTTATTTATTTTAGAATTGAGACATACAAAATTATATTTTTTCAAGTATACAGCGTAGTGATTTGACATTTATATGTATTGCAAATTGATCAGAACCAGAAGTCTAGTATCCATCTGTTACCATACAGAGTTATTGCAATATTATTATTTATTGACTGTATTCCCCATGCTGTATTTTGTATCCTTGTGACTTAATTATTTTATAATTGGAAGTTTGTACCTCTTAATCCCTTTTATTTGTTTTGTTCCAACTCCTCCCAACCCCTGTAATGACCACACGTTTGTTCTACATCTTTCTGTGAGTGTGTTTCTGTTCTGTTTGGTTTGTTGATTTGTTTTCTTTTTTTAGATTCCACATATAAATGAAATCTATGAAGCCAGTTTCATAAGATTCAGCAAAGGAAAAATAACATGCAAATAAAACCTTTTTCATTTTATAATTTCTAAAAGTATGTCAAAATTTGGTAGAGTACTAATACAGTCTTTGCAAGAGTAAGTAGGTTTATTTGTTCATGAAATTCTTGGTGTTTAACCTTTTCAAGGTAGTGAATTTTTGCTGGTATTTAGATAAACACTTCAGGTGACTTGCTGGCCAGGTTTTTTTTTTTTTTTGGAGGATAATTGCTTTGCAGTGTTGTGGTTTTTGCCATATATCGGCATGAGTCAACCACAGGTGTGCATTTTTAAGTGCCTCTTACTTGTCAGGCAGTGTGCCGACAGAGATATAAGACGTATAAGAGTGAAAAGCTTCCTTTGCACTTATGGTCTAGTGGGACATACAGATAAATAAAAAAGGCAGGGATAGGTGCTGTTATTGCAAAACAGAGTGTTTATAATTATGAATTGGTGGACTTGTTGAATAGCAACTGGTAGGAAACTTACATCAACTCCTGAAACAGTTCAACTGTTAACTTTGTGACTAAATATTCTCTGTATTCTCATAATCATTAAACTACTTGAAAATTTTAATGTTTGGCATTTGACTGTGGAAGTATATACCTAGTGACAGTCTTGAATGAATATGTTTTATTTGGAGTAATAATTGTGGTAGCATCCTATTGTAACAAAATGAAAAATATTTCAGTCTTTATAAATACCATGAATTTCCCAAGCAATTTTGGGAATATTCTTTAAATACACTTTTTTAGTTTATCACAGACTTTTATAGAAAGTATTTGTGAGTTAATTAGATGTTAGATTGGCACGTTTTTCTGAGTGTTTTAAAAAAACAGCTTTGTTAACTTCAGCTTTGCACTGTACATTGATAAATGGGTTTATTGTCATTATTTTATTTATTTAATATAAGGATTAATAATTTGGGGAATAATTCAGTTAATAGACTCCAACATGCCAGTTGAATATAAGGTTTGAATTAAAAGTTTATTTTTTGGGTTAAAGAAAAATAGTTTATGATTGGAGTGAGTTTATTTTTAAAGAAATTGAATCGTAATGAAATTATTAAGTGCACCCATTTTATTTCTGCAGTTTCTGAGAATTTTGTTTTTCGCCTTGGTGCACATTTACTTGGTGTTCTTTACCTCCTCCCTAGTTGAGATGGTTTTCTAGCAGTAAACAGTATCTTGAAAATCAGCTTCAGACGATTCCCCAGTTTTGTCTACTCCTTGTTTTGGTCTTATTGGCCAAGGTATTAAGAGGAAAGCTTAGAAAACAATAGCTTTATTGTGGTTTTTATTATAAGTATTAAGTAACAGTTTAGACAATATTGACATATAACTTATGATGTTTTTCTGCAGGATCCCACATTGCGTACCAAACAGCCTATCCCGGCTGCTTACAACAGATATGACCAGGAACGATTCAAAGGAAAAGAAGGTGAGTTACTTGATCTTTCTCTTCTCCTTGCTGTGGTTGTGCTGAACCTGAGAGGCAGTGCGACCTCATGTGTGGGAGCAGGAGTTGGCTAACTTCTGCAGGCCAAGTCTGTGCCACCACATGTTTTTCTGAACTATGTTTTGTTGGAAAACAGCCGCGCTCATTCATTTTTGTATTACCCCTGTCTCCTCTAGCACTGTGACAGCAGTGTTGAATTTTGACAGAGATCATGTGGCCTACAAAGTCTAAAAATACTGTCTGGCATTTTACAGAAAAGTTTTGATGTTCCTTTAACAGTAGTCTGTCTCAGTTTCCTTCTGTGTGTCATTACGATACTAATAGTATTAATAGTAATCCCTTTGGGTTATTGTGGGGATTAAACTAGTTAATAAAGTCCCCAGAATAGTGACTGGTGTATATAATAAGCTACCTGTAAATAATTGCTATTGTTAGCCTTAATTCCATTTCTCAGAAGTTTATTTTAGGGTAGAAACTCTACATATCAAATCATATTTCCCCAGTTATAAATGTGTGCATTGAGGACTTGGGCACATAGACTGGAGTAGCCACGTGAGGACTGGCTTTGTGATGGCTCCAAGGCTCATTCAGCAGTGAGCCGTTTCCACATCAGCGAGGTGCTTAGTGAGGGTGGGACTAATGTCAGTGTAACTTTTCTTGGGCTCTTCATTTATCTCATTCATGAAAAAATGAGACAGAAGCAACTGTAAAAGGGTAGCATTTATGATTTCTTTCTTGCATAATCTGAAATCCCCATAAGTTTATTAAAGAACTTGTTGCCTTGATGCAGTGAATTTTGTGTGCTTGTTCCATTGGCTGCATAAAGGTAGGTACTGAATGGCATAGAAAGACGGTTGCTGCTGCTGCTGCTGCGTCACTTCAGTTGTGTCCGACTCTGTGCAGCCCAATAGAGGGCAGCCCACCAGGCTTCCCCGTCCTTGGGATTCTCCAGGCAAGAACACTGGAGTGGGTTGCCATTTCCTTCTCCAATGCATGAAAGTGAAAAGTGAAGTGAAGTCGCTCAGTCATATCCGACTCTAGCGACCCCATGGACTGCAGCCTACCAGGCTCCTCCGTCCATGGGATTCTCCAGGCAAAAGTACTGGAGTGGGGTGCCATTGCCTTCTCCGAGAAAGATGGTAGTTTGTCCTTTTATCCAGTTTTTCTCTTGGAATGATTTTTGTCAAGTAGGGGTTGGCAGCTTACAGCCCATAGACCAAATCTGAACCTCCTGGGGTAGAATCAGGCTATACTCATTTGAATACTTATGTTGTTCATCCTGCCTTTGCACTCCAAATGCAGAATTCAGGACTTGTGACAGAGACTGTATGGTTTGCAGTGTGTAAAATATTTACCTCTCTGACCTGTTACAGAAAGGTATACTGAGACTCTGTCCTGGAGTGCCTGTCGATATTTAGTGTTGCTTTTCTACGAATTACATAGCAGGTACTGGTGATTGTTACTTTGGAACACAGATTTTTATGTTAAAGAGTTCATATTAGGACTAAATAACTTGGGGATTATAAAATATTTTATTCAGTTTCACTTTTTGTATTTCCAACCAGCTATATGACTTGAACACAGTTGTAGAGACAGTCCTAACCAGCTTCTGTACTTTGGGCCCATTGGTGTGTGTTGTTTGCATCTTTGAGCCTGGTATTCCTTTGAAAGTTTTCATCTTCACAAGTATGTAAGTTAACTGTATGTCTAGTAGATTCAAGGCTTTGTTATTCTATTGAGCTATCAGATATAATGTAGATTATTACTTTAGATTTGCTATTTATCATAAAATATATAAAATCTAATGGTAACCTCACTTTCTTTATAGAAACGGAAGGTTTCAAAATTGACACTATGGGCACCTACCATGGGATGACTCTCAAGTCTGTGACGGTAAGTCACTCTGACTCCAGAGGTTGTTATGTTCCAGTCATTTTATGTGAGTAGCAGATGTTGAAGGAAATCTGTGTTCTCTAGTAGTTTCTATTTCAGGCTTTTATCTTTAATGGCCAGTTGTCCTGACAGAGCTGAGGGGTATTATTTGATTCATGGGTGTCTTTTTTTTTTTTTTTTTAAGCTGAGTATGTTTAAATGAAAGTTGTTTTGATTAACTTGCAAGTAGATTGGATGCTACCTGGTTGGAGATTTTAAAGTTAGTGATGAGATGAGAGGTTACATTTGGGAGAGTTCTTTGCCATAGTATCTCATGTCCTTAAAATGTAATGTTTTACGTTCTGAAAAGACAGATTGTAGTAGTTCATGTCATGCTACGAATTGCATACTTGACACAACCGGATACTTAATGTCTGTGATTGTAGGCCTTTGGCTCACTTTTAGCCAATTTGTCTTTTTTATTTTTTAACCTCCTAAAGATGATTATTTCTAGATGATCTGACCAAGCCCTATTTTTTTTTTAGAAAAAATAAGTTTCAGTTGTACAGTGTTGTAATTTAACATCTGTGTACGCTACTGAGCGATCACCACAAGTCTGCCATACAGCTGACCCCCTCACCCATGTCTCTTAGCTCCCAACTACCTATATTTCTGGTCACTACTTATGGTTAATGCAGTAATCTTTGTATCAGTGAGTTTTTCTTGAGTGTTTCCATTTGTTGTGGGGTTTATTTTTTTTTTTCGGTTTCTGCATATGAATGAAATCACATGGTATTTGTCTTTATCTCTGTTTTGGTAATACACTGATTTTTAAATTGTCATCAGATTTGATTTTATATTATTAAAACTGTATGAGGACTCCTTATTCATTCAACAAGTGCTTATTGAGTACTTGTGTCAGACATTGTTCTGGTTGCTAGGGTTGTTGCTGTGACTAAACCAGATAGGACTCTTTAGACAGAGGAGTCAGAGAGGCCTCTCTGAGAAGGTGACAGCTGAGGAGAGGCTTGGTGAAGAGCGTTGTGTAAAAGACATGCAGGCGTCAGGACTAAGGCCCCACACGCCACGGTGTCCGGGCCAGGTCACTGGAGTAGAGTGGGTGAGGGGAATGTGATAAAAGACTAGGTAAACCGTTTTATGAGATCTGCTTAGTTCTTCCTGACTTTAAAAGGTAACTCACAGCTGTAAGATTTAACTTAAATTCTTAAAGATTTATTTATTGATGTTTATTTGGGGGCAGAACTTGCCTATTGGCCAGTTCTATAGTGAACTATAGAACTGATGCTATTATGTAGCCATCAAAGTAAGGTTTTTGTGGTTATTTTTGTCACTGTTGGTTTTACTTTTGTCTCATCTGAAATGCTGTGAAATAGATTTCATAATTGAACTTCTATGCGAGTAGTAAAATGTGTGATAGTTTTTAATAGATGCTTTTTACAGAACCGTTTTTCTAAAATCCAAGGACAGCTTCTTAATTAAACAGGGTGAGAATGATGAGGCTGTGCTTCCTTATCAGAGTCTTTGTTCCTAAATATACTTGTAAGAGGCAAATTTAAACAGTTCTGTGGTGTGTGATTTTACAGGACCAATCACAGAAACACATTGTGTAGGAATACAGCAGAAAGACTAAACATGGTTAAATTGTTAGTACTTTTAATGTTTTAATGCCCGGTTTGAATCTCTGTCCTGCTCGTGACCTGAGTCATTTTAGCGTTGTTAGAGAATAATACACTGAGAACTTTGAATCTAAAAGCTTTGAAATTTTAAATGAACCTCTGACTCATCCTTTCAATGTAATTTTTTTCTCCCTTTTTTTTTTTCAATTATTACCTGTTTGTGAGCTTGTGAGTTTCACCAGCTTTCTGCCTTATTCTCCAATTAAGAAAGTTTCTCTTGTGAGATCCACATAAACATACAAAGCTATTAAGAGTATGTTAAAGGCTTTGTTGTACAGATATGACTTCCTTACTAATTTATGTGCAGTTTATTTTTGCTACCCTTGTTCTTCAGGGTTTTGAAATGCCTCGTTGATATACATAGTTATTAAGGTTAGTTTCAGTCTACATTAGGATTGATCTGCATATCTTTTAAGTTGAAGACGCTAGAGTTCTCTTAGATTTTAGACTAAACCAGTAAGTTGACTTATGCAGACTAGAAAATTTTTGTACAAATGAGTTCTCTACATGTATTGTACAGAAGGAATATGTGGGTTTTTTTTTCTGCATCTTTTTTGGCTGCCCTGTGGTGCTTGAAGGATCTTAATTCCCTGACTAGGGATTGAACTCATGCCCCCAGAAGTAGAAGCACGGAGCCCTAATCACTGGACCACTGGGGAATTTCCAAGGATATGTGTTTTGATAATACTTCGTAAGAATCATAATTGAAATCTATAGAAATAAAGGCCTAGGCAGTGTATTTTGTAATGTTTCATGAAGATGATGATTTATTGAAGTTTATTATAGAAACAGAAGCCCAGGCATCTTTAAAGTCACAAGTTTGTGTAGTTGGGCCTCTGGTTAGATTTTGAATCGTGCCAAGAAATGCAGGGTCACAGGACCTTTATGTTGAAGAATAGCTGGGGGCTTTCCTGGTTGGGAGACTTCCTTCCACATGTGTCACTTGGGTTCTCTAATGTTTAAGAAATACTGGATTAAACATATTTTGTGGTACAGGAATGTTGTCATTTAAAAATTATAAATATCTTAACTGAAAGACAGAGTGTGAACTCTTTCCCGGGCTGTTTACCCCCCAGGTTGGCCCCTTTCTCCCTCCTGTTGAGAATGCTGCAGAGAACCAGAGTTGCATGGCATCAATTTAATTGACGTGATCTTAGGAGTCATGATTTGGGAGTAGGAACAGTTCACTATGGAGGACATCAGAGTATATTTTCATGTATTTCTTTAATGAAAGGGGCCTTTTTAGACTGAAAAAATGCCATTAGAACATGCTTTTCTTTGTATAGTAAATAAGAGCTGGTGATGAAGACCTTTTTTTGTTGGGTAGTAGCAAACCTGTGGTTCCACTGGAGAGGGAATAAGAAGATGTGGAAATCCTTCATCACGAACCACTTTATTTTAACCTCCCAATCTAGCTTGTTTATGTGAAAGGGCTACATGTTCTAGCCCCTGTTCTTACTGAATATCATTGACTCCTTTTGCTGTTTTTATTTTTGAGGAAACCTTTTGCAGTCTGAAATCATACAGATCAAAAGCTTTCATTTCAGGTTGTTATTTGAAGCCACTCCAACACTCATCATAGTTCTTATGATCTCTTTTTTTGGGAAACCATTTTCCTGATAGTAAACTGGGGTGGGTTTCCCATATCTGTGCGAGAGGTTTAATACTAGCACCATCAATTTTCACCTTTCAGAAGGATCCAGAATCTCAGTTTTCACAAAGTTACACTGTCAGTTAGCTTGCTCATCTGGGATTGAATTGTCACGGGAGTGCTAGTACCAGGACTGCTGTGGAGGTGGGTTCAGAGCCCAGGCCAGTGGGAGATGGGGATAGCTGATCAAGACTTGTCATGTGGGACCCGCCTCCCTCTACTCTCCCTTCAGCAGATGTTTGCTGGGTGCCTGTTGTGTGCTAGGCTAGGTGCTGGCACATCACTGGTGAGCACAACCAGACATGCATGTGGACTATTTTTAAATGGACTGTTGGAGAGGCACATGGCTCTTGTGCAGTTATGACTGTGCCAGGTATGTGCAAACCCATTGTGCCATAAAACCTAAAATTGGAGGATTTCTATGGGAGTTAGAACACTTCACTGAGGGGGTAGCTCTTGAAGTAAGGTCCAGAGTTTGAGTAGGAGCTGACATAAATATTGCAGAAGAACACATTTTTACAGCGAGGGATCAGAAGGCAGGAAGGAGCAATGCCCGGGGGGAAGGATGTGTCACTTTGAAAGACTGGAAAGAAGATGGGTTACTGTGTGGGTTTGAAGGGTGCCTCTGGGAAAGGAACTTTCCAGAGCTAGGTGCAGCTTGCCTGTCTGTGCTTGCCAGGGCCTCTTAGTGCATTTCTGGGGTCCTTCACTGTGGCCCCACATGAATTTTATTTTTATTCATCAACACTTAAAAGATCAGAGTCTGTTACATAAACAGTTTGCATTTCCAGCCCCTTGAGAAGCCTCTGGGCCCACAGTCCACCGTGACAGCCCCATGTCCACCTGAGCAGTTTACTTTCTCTACCTGCTGTGTGTTCTCCGGGTTGCTCCAAGCTTCACTACTCTGGTCTTTTATGCCACCTTCTTCACTTCTGTACACCACTTAGGTTCTATTGGCCTTTGAGTTTGAAATCCCTGCTCTAAATAAAGGCAGTACTGGCTTGCTAAAGAGAAGTCAGTCAGTTGGAAACACAAATTTAAAGCTTTGAAGTCAGTCCTGGCTTTGATTCTCAGCTCTTCCATTCATTCCGCCACTAAGTTGAGAAGGTTATGTAACCTTTTTGCCAGAGGTTTTGTTTTTATAATAAGGATAGTAGAATTTACATCATAATATTATTAATGAGTGAGTAAAGTGCCTAGCACAGAAAGGACTCAATAGATAAATGATGGCTACTTTTATTATGAACTTATAATTTTATGTATAATCTCAGTTTGTTGTATGTGTAAATGTAGGCAACTCTACTTTCAGTGATGAACTTAATATTACATGTTTAATGATACAATTTTCATTCAAAGCTATGAAGACTAGTTTATTTAAATATTATGAGAACCCTTTTCTTCTCCAGTAACTGGAATGTTTTTTACTGTAGCCGTGTGTTTTATGAGCTCTTTATTCTTTGAGATAAAATCACTACAAAGATGTTATCATATTGAGTGTGTGACAGCTTAGCTAGTTAGGCTTTTCCATTTACCTGCTAGGGCTCATATATAGAAAGAGGCTTAATTTACTTAGATTTAAACTATTTATTTTGATCCAAAAAGTATATAAAGTGTTGAGATTTTAATATATGGTCACATAATTGTAAGTAAGAATATTACTTTTATAATTTTCTGTATTCTGTATTTAGATTGGTATGTTTTTGCTTGAGAACATTACACTTGAAATAATTTTCAGAACTTGTTGACTCTGTTGATGTTTTGGGAAATGGGAGGGGCACTCTCTCCTTTGTCAGCCTGAGCAACATAAAGGTGTACCCCTAAACAAAACAGAGCATTGTATGTTTTCTGTCAGTCACTCGTTATATGTCTTAAGCTTTTGAAAGTCAATTGTATATCTTTGATTTACCTGTTACATGAAGTAAATACTTAACTTTTAACATATTAATATTTTGTACATAGTTTATTTTTTATTATATCTGCATTTTCATAGACTTTTCTAAGATTTCACCACTAAGTTGAATGTTTTCTTTGTACTCTTAGCTTCACTTGTATCCCTCTTATAGTAGTTTTCCCCAAGTGATTTTTCCATACTGGTTTTTAAAAATTCTTTTATAATGTGCTTATTGTAGATTTGGGACATACTGTTAATATAAGGGAGACTGAGGAGAGCACCTTGTTTTGATTTCTTTGCCTCTTTGTTGCAACAGATTAGGTATTGATTTTTTCATCTGAAAAATGGGATTATGATAACCTCCTTTGAGGTCTTGAGGGTTTTAAATGTGCACAGATGTACCTAGTTTAGCATTGTTCTTTCAGTGCTGTTTGTAGCACTGAATTAATTGTAGTTATTGCAGGAATATTTATATTATAGGTATTTTATAAACTTTCTACACTGAATAATGCAGTGCCCCCAACTCCCCTTTTTTTAAGTTTTATTTTATTTTATTTTTTAACTTTACAATATTGTATTGGTTTTACTATACATCAACATGAATCCACCACGGGCGTACACGTGTTCCCCATCCTGAACCTTCCTCCCTCCTTCCTCCCCGTACCATCCCTCTGGGTCGTCCCAGTGCACCAGCCCTAAGCATCCAGTATCGTGCATCGAACCTGGTATACCAACTCCCTTTTTTAAATTAGTTGGGCACTATGTAGAGTGAACACTTCTTTGGGTGGGTATTCATGTCCTAACACTGATACCTTCTTATAGGTATTAAAATCTCATTTTACCTTAATACTTTGTTAACAGAATCAGCATTTTGATGCTGATATACTTAGAAAAAACAAATAATAGTACAGATCATGTTAGTAAGTGTCAGGGAATTTTAATGCTTATAAAGTAAAAGGTATTTTCATGATATTGCTCTTCTATACTGTTGCTTTCAGTTTATGTATCTTGTTAAGATTACTGAAAATCCATTACACAGAGGATAGTACTTTTGGTGTAAGCTGAGATGGTTAAATGCCATTAATGTAGCTTTTCATTTCATTCGAACCCGGGTCTCCTGCATTGTAGGGAGACACTTTTCCGTCTGAGCCATCAGGGAAGTGGCTTCCCTGGTGGCTCAGAGGTTAAAGCGTCTGCCTCCAATACAGGAGACTTCGGTTCAATCCCTGGGTTGGGAATATCCCCTGGAGAAGGAAATGGTAACCCACTCCAGTATTCTTGCCTGCAGAATCCCATGGACGGAGAATCCTGGTAGGCTACAGTCCATGGGGTTGCAAAGAGTCAGACACGACTGAGTGACTTCACTTTCACTTTCACTAATAACTAGTAATCGGGGATTTAGATATTCTCTTGATGGGTACTTTTCTGTTAGGTTGTTGTTGGCTGAGTTTTTGTTTGCTGTATCAATTTCTAGGTCTTCATAAATTGATTTAAATCTTCAGTGAATTTCCAATCTTTTATATAAATCCTACATTCAAGTTTTATTTTCCAAGCGTCTTAGTATGTTTTCTCTTAAAACTCATTGGATTGTTAATTCATCCCTCACTGTCCCCTCTGTCCCACACTCTGACAAACTCATTGGGTCTTTAATTCTAAGTTTTGGTTTCGTTTCCAGGTCATTTTCTTGATGGATTTTTCTTTTAGTGTTGTTCTTCTGGTCTTTCCTGCTTCTCATCTTCCTCTGTGAGTGACTGTTCCCATGTTTATTTTAAATCAGATCAGATCAGTCACTCAGTCGTGTCCGACTCTTTGCGACCCCATGAATCGCAGCACGCCAGGCCTCCCTGTCCATCACCAACTCCCACAGTTCACTGAGACTCACGTCCATCGAGTCAGGGATGCCATCCAGCCATCTCATCCTCTGTCGTCCCCTTCTCCTCTTGCCCCAATCCCTCCCAGCATCAGAGTCTTTTCCAATGAGTCAACTCTTCGCATGAGGTGGCCAAAGTACTGGAGTTTCAGCTTTAGCATCATTCCTTCAGCTTTAGCATCAGTCCTTCCAAAGAAATCCCAGGGCTGATCTCCTTCAGAATGGACTGGTTTGATTTCCTTGCAATCCAAGGGACTCTCAAGAGTCTTCTCCAACACCACAGTTCAAAAGCATCAATTCTTC
>NW_011495085.1:2175530-2185887 GCF_000754665.1 Bison bison bison
CTTTTTAACTCTCCACTTTCACTTTCATCAAGAGGCTTTTGAGTTCCTCTTCACTTTCTGCCATAAGGGTGGTGTCATCTGCATATCTGAGGCTATTGATATTTCTCCCGGCAATCTTGGTTCCAGCTTCTGTTTCTTCCAGTCCAGTGTTTCTCATGTTGTACTCTGCATAGAAGTTAAATAAGCAGGGTGACAATATACAGCCTTGCCGTACTCCTTTTCCTATTTGGAACCAGTCTGTTGTTCCATGTTCAGTTCTAACTGCTGCTTCCTGACCTGCATACAAATTTCTCAAGAGGTAGGTCAGGTGGTCTGGTATTCCCATCTCTTTCAGAATTTTCCACAGTTTATTGTGATCCACACAGTCAAAGGCTTTGGCATAGTCAGTAAAGCAGAAATAGATGTTTTTCTGGAACTCTCCTGCTTTTTCCATGATCCAGCAGATGTTGGCAATTTGATCTCTGGTTCCTCTGCCTTTTCTAAAACCAGCTTGAACATCAGAAGTTCACGGTTCACATATTGCTGAAGCCTGGCTTATTACCTGTTTTTAAAAAACTCTTAGTCTGGACAAGTCTTACTGTTTAGAACTAAGGTTTTTAGTTGAAATTTCAGAATGGTGCTTTACTGTGAAAAAGTTGAAGACATACACATATGAAATGCTAAGGAATTAAATATTTTAACATTTTTAGTTTTGTTTTAATTGGAGACAAAAGTCATACTGTAGAACTCAAGTAGTTGTCTTGCTGTTGAAGTCATATTTTATGTTATTGAAAAAGCATTTGTTCCTTAACATTTAGGTTTGTGCAGAACCAAACACAAAATTATTTTGAAATCAAGTCAGTGTAACATTTTTTACAAATTACTAGTTAAGCCAGAAAAGAGTTGATTTCAGTGTATTATCATCATTTATCAACAATGACTTCTGGACACTATCACACTAATTTACCTCCCCTAATTTTGGTATTTTAGATGGTTTGGTCTTCTTTCAGTGTCTTTTTGTCATTTCTCTCTTTTATGTGTGTTGCCATTAATATCCTGTAATTCAATTCTGTAGTTATTTTAATATACCAAGCTTGAGAATAATTCCAGTTGAGCTATTTCACAGATGATGCTGTGAAAGTGCTGCACTCAATATGCCAGCAAATTTGGAAAACTCAGCAGTGGCTACAGGACTGGAAAAGGTCAGTTTTCATTCCAGTCCCAAAGAAAGGCAATGCCAAAGAATGCTCAAACTACCACACAGTTGTACTCATCTTACACGCTAGTAAAGTAATGCTCAAAATTCTCCAAGCCAGGCTTCAGCAGTATGTGAACCGTGAACTTCCTGATGTTCAAGCTGGTTTTAGAAAAGGCAGAGGAACCAGAGATCAAACTGCCAACATCTGCTGGATCATGGGAAAAGCAAGAGAGTTCCAGAAAAACATCTATTTCTGCTTTATTGACTATGCTGAAGCGTTTGACTGTGTGGATCACAATAAACTGGAAAATTCTTCAAGAGATGGGAATACCAGACCGCCTGATCTGCCTCTTGAGAAATTTGTATGCAGGTCAGGAAGCAGCAGTTGGAACTGGACATGGAACAACAGACTGGTTCCAAATAGGAAAAGGAGTACGTCAAGGCTGTATATTATCACCCTGCTTATTTAACTTCTATGCAGAGTACATCATGAGAAACGCTGGGCTGGAAGAAGCACAAGCTGGAATCAAGATTGCCGGGAGAAATATCAATAGCCTCAGATATGCAGATGACACCACCCTTATGGCAGAAAGTGAAGAGGAACTCAAAAGCCTCTTGATGAAAGTGAAAGTGGAGAGTTAAAAAGTTGGCTTAAAGCTCAGCATTTAGAAAACTAAGATCATGGCATCTGGTCCTATCACTTCATGGGAAATAGATGGGGAAACAGTGGAAACGGTGTCAGACTTTATTTTTCTGGGCTCTAAAATCACTGCAGATGGTGACTGCAGCCATGAAATTAAAAGACGCTTACTCCTTGGAAGGAAAGTTATGACCAACCTAGATAGTATATTCAAAAGCAGAGACATTACTTTGCCAACAAAGATTCGTCTAGTCAAGGTTATGGTTTTTCCTGTGATCATGTACGGATGTGAGAGTTGGACTGCGAAGAAGGCTGAGCGCTGAAGAATTGATGCTTTTGAACTGTGGTGTTGGAGAAGACTCTTGAGAGTCCCTTAGACTGCAAGGAGATCCAACCAGTCCATTCTGAAGGAGATCAGCCCTGGGATTTCTTTGAAGGGAATGATGCTGAAGCTGAAACTCTAGTACTTTGGCCACCTCATGTGAAGAATTGACTCATTGGAAAAGACTCTGATGCTGGGAGGGATTGGGGGCAGGAGGAGAAGGAGATGACAGAGGATGAGATGGCTGGTTGGCATCACTGACTCGATGGATGTGAGTCTGAGTGAACTCCGGGAGTTTGTGATGGACAAGGAGGCCTGGCATGCTGTGATTCATGGGGTTGCAAAGAGTTGGACATGACTGAACGACTGAACTGAACTGAGAATTTAAATTATGCAAGTCTTTGACTTTTCAGAAGAATTTTAACTTTAATTATGCAAAAAAATTTTCGTTTTCCTTATAAATCCCCACAGCCGCAAATTCAGTTTCTAATATGATTAGACTATTATAATTTACCCTAAAAGGCAATACAGAATGGTTCGTTGTATCCTTAGGAATTGTTGGCTTTTAACAGAGAGAGTTACATTTTAAGAACAGTCATTCTGATGGTAAATTTGTGGATACATTATAATTCATCAATAACTTTAGTGTATGTTATCACATCTGCCCCTTTCTCCAAGTTCCTTTAACAGGAAAAGTAAATGTTAAAAGTTTAACTATTTAAATACATTGATTTAGGGAACATTTTTTCTTTATCTGGATTAAATGTAATAGATATAATTGATTTAATACCTTGTAATAAATTGATAGATACCAGTTTTGGGGAGATCTATGACATGCATTTGGGGGCTTCCCTGGTGGCTCAGATGGTAAAGAGTCTGCCTGCAGTGTGGGAGACCCAGGTTTGATCCCTGGGTTGGGAAGATCCTTTGGAGAAGGAAATGGCTACCCTCTCCAGTATTCTTGCCTAGAGAATTCCATGTACAGTGTAGCCTGATGGGCCACATTCCATAGGGTCGTAATTACTTGGACACGATTGAGTGACTTTATGGCACACATTTGACTTATTTCTAAACTTCCTGAGTCCTCAGTAGTTTTGAAAAGTTCATATAATTTTTTTTAGAAGCACTCATCATCAGCACAAAGGTCATAGGATAGTAGATTTTACAAAAATGTGCTTCCCCATGTAACTTCCCCATGTAACACATGGGGAACCCTCTTTGTAGATTACTGAAGACCAGTCCCTGGTCATACAATCTGGTTGTGAGTACCTGAAGAGTTTCCACCACTGTCTTTGTAGTAATAGATCAAAGCGTAAATAACTGCTGGGGATGAGCCGCAGTGCAGAAGGTTATTCTCCCTGGCAGAGTTCACGCGTGTGGATCCCAGGTTGCCTTAAAAGGTGGCCTTTCCTTAGCAGTTTGCCGTGGCCCAGAGCAAGGCTGAGAAACTGGGTAATGTTAATGTTTCATTGTCAAGCTTGTGAAACTAACATTTCAAATGCTGAGTTATCAGTTTCCAGTGAGAAAGGTAATGGCCAAGGACAGCAGGCACTCAGTTCTTCTCTCCCTCAGAGAAACTTCTTGGAAATCAGAAATAGTATTTGTGTTTCCCAGTAAAGTCAGACCAAGTGCAAAGGCCAGGAGACCTTTAGTAGTGACTGAATCCCTCCCCACTGACCCCCCTCCCCAAACCTCCTTTTTTCTTCATTATGAAAAAATTCAGATATACATATAATTAAGGAAAGTAATATATGATTTTTTAATCTGTCCATCACACAGATTCTATGATTGTTTTTTAATCACTTTTACTTCAACTGTTCACCTCTCCCCCTTCTCGTGAACTTCTGCTGCTAAGTCGCTTCAGTTGTGTCCGACTCTGTGCGACCCCATAGATGGCAGCCCACCAGGCTTCCCTGTCCCTGGGATTCTCCAGGCAAGAGTACTGGAGTGGGGTGCCATTTCCTTCTCCAGTGCATGAAAATGAAAAGTGAAAGTGAAGTTGCTCAGTCGTGTCCGACTCTGAGCAACCCCGTGGACTGCAGCCCACCAGGCGCCTCCGTCCATGGGATTTTCCAAGCAAGAGTACTGGAGTGGGGTGCCATCGCCTTCCCCAAAACCCAGACAGACATTTTGTTCCTATGTACTTTGCACTTCTTAGAAAAATGCTCTTTTTTAACCTCGCATTATTACATACAACAAAATAAATAGTAATGGTTTATATTCTCTAATATCCAGTTCATTTTCCAGCTTATTTGATTTTCCTGAAAAATCTTTTTGTAGTTTGTTTATTGGAAGTAGGATCCAAAGAACCACTGGTAGTTACAGGAGTTGCATTTAGTTGATAGGAATCCTACATTTCTTTCATTCAGGGTTAGAAATTCATGATTTTTTTTTTTGGTGCCGTGGACCCATTTAGTAGACTAATGAATCTTTTGAGTCCTCTCTCTATCATGTTTTTAATGCATAAAATACATAAGATAACACAGAAAGCCAATTGTATTAAAATAAGTTATCAAAATTAAAAAAAAATACAAATTTATGCACATGGTACTTTGTGCTGCTTTTACTAATGCATTATATAACAAGATGTAGGGACAAAACTAATAAATGCCAGAATTTTAAAGTACTACTATATACAGTGTTTGAATATATCTGTAACAGTTGTGATATGAAAATATTCAGTTCTGTTGGTGACAAAGCCACAACCATTGTTAATAGTACTGTGGTTTGTTGCCTACATCATGAGAGAAGGCAGTGTCAATTTCTGTCAGATATTGGTGAAAATTAAATTACGGATTTTTTTCCCATCTAAATTAGGGACTCTGAATTCTATCCACAACGCCCTGTTCTAGAGTAAACATATTAAGAAAGAGCCTGGCTGTAGGTCTGCCTCACTGGCTCGTTTCTGGTTTTTCTACAGGCTTATCTCAACCTTCATGGCCTTTGTCTTTTTAGTTCTGTTTGCCTGGCTCATTTTTCCTGTTGCTCTTCATAAGACTGCCTCCTCAGAATTCAGATCTCAGTTTAATGGTCACTTTACCAGGAAACCCTCCCAGTTTTTTTCTGCTAGTAATTTTACGTATTTGTGTACATGGATGATTTTCTTTGCCTATGAGGGTCTGAAGTCAGGAAACACATCTTTTTTGCTCTCCACCACATCCCCAGTGCTGAGCACAGAGTAGTGGTCACATGGGTGTTGCTTGAAAAGTATTTATTGAATGAATGAATCTTAAGCTCTTATTATCCATATATTTCTAGTTACTTCCCATCCTTTCATATGCCTGTAGACTGGTAGTTAAATTTATTATCATTATTGTCAGTATTTTGTGCTGTATAGGCCATCAGGCCGCTTGATGGTCCTCTGTACAATTTCCAGTGGCTTTTCACTATGTTATCCTTGATGAATCAGGTTGTCATACAGCGTCTTCCCTCCTTGCCCTCAGTGCCCTGGCCAGCATCTTAGGCCTTGCCACTCATTTCCGTTCCCTCACCTCCAATAGCCGCATGTCTTGAAGGCCTGTGGACTTTGCTTGCTAACATCTCTGCAGTTCTTACTTGCACACCACCACCGTCCTTCCTGGTCCAGCTACTTTTGTTTCTTCCCTGGATTGTGCAGTGGTCTCTGAATTGGTCTTCTCGTGTCACTCAAACATCTCTTCAGGATGCCTCACACTAAGAGAGGAGCTGTTAGGCATGTGCTAGACTCAATTTTTTCTGTTTTCCAAATACTGCTGTATCTCCAGTTGCTTTGCATTTCTCTTACGGATAAAAGCCATAATAATACTCTGTGCTACAAGTCTTCATGTGATTTTACCTGTTTTTACCTTTTTGTCAACGGCTCATGCCAATCTTCCTCTTTATTTTTGTGCCTTGGTTTACTCCAGCCTGCGGATTCCTCTTATTGGAATTGTTCGCCCTTTGCCTGATTAGTTATCTCTTATATGTTAACATAAACATTTCCTCAGAGAAGGCTGTTCTGACTCTAGGCAACACAGATTGGGTCCTTCTGTTATGCTTGCAAAGCACTGTGTTTCTGACCTTTGTGACAGATAACATAGTTATCTTTTCCAGTTGTTTCTGTGAAGATCTGATTCATGACTTTCTCTATCAAAGGAGTATTACTGCAACAACTTAATGATTGTTTTTGCTTATCATTGTATCTACAGCTCATGTATTAATGCCTAGGCTCTCAGTAAATATTTATCGAGTGGACCTTTGGAAGTTTCTTCAACACTAAGGAGGAGTTGACTCAGGAAATTTCTATTGAGCTAGTGTTAGAGTTCTGGAATTTAGCATGGTAAACTGGTCTGTTTGGGAAATGATGTTTCATCGGCATTGAGTTTCTGTTGAGGAAAGTTAACACTTCTTGATCTTCTTCAGCATCATGGTTGCTGCTTAGAAATGCACTGTGATATGAGGGACTTTCATTTTTGTAGAAATGATTATAGTAATTATTTTAAGAATACTTGTGCTTTCTTTTTGTCAACATATATTTATCTTTATGTTGCTTTACTTGCAATGTGGATGAGCCCATATCCAAACCAGTGGTTGACTCATCACTGTAGAGAAAAATTGATTTTGACATCTTAAAAATAAGTTTCCTTTCAAGTAAGATGAGAATGCTGCAAACCAAAAAGGTGAGGATGTTTTATGGAGTCAGGTTGCAGTTCAGTGTTTATAATCTAGGATTTTTAGGTTTGTTTATTGCAGCAGTGGGCTTCCCTGGTGGCTCAGTTGGTAAAGAATCTGCGAGCAGTGCGGGAACCCTGGGTTCGATCCCTGGGTTGGGAAGATCCCGTGGAGAAGGGAACGGCTACCTACTCTAGTATTCTGGCCTAGAGAATTCCATGGACTGTGTAGTCCATGGGCTTGGAAAGAGTCAGACACAACTCAGTGACTTTCACTTTCACTTTTTCATTGTGGCAATAAACAGCATCCCCATTGCTTTAATGAATAGCTTTGTGGTTTTGAAAGTACTGTTTTGACTGCAGTACGAGAAGCAGTTTGGGTGACTGTGAAGAAACCAGTTGTTAAGGTATTGCTGACTTGAACTACTGGAGGTGTGAGGTGAAGAGAAGTGGGTGGATTTCACCAGGAATCCAGGTCTTGGGGATAGATTGATACGGGTGATAATAAGAGGAGGCAGTGGCAAGGATGACTATGGAGGCGAGGGTGACTCTTCATATTTTTATGTGACCACGGACTGGATATAACCATTCATTGCGATAGGATCTTTGATTTTAAAAGTTCTTAAATTTGGAGATGAGAGAAGATAACTGGATTTAAATATTACTGTTAAATGTTTGTACTTAAAGATGCCCAAAACATACAAATACTTTAATTTGGAGTTATACTTATGAACTTTGGTTAAGAAATTGCATTTTATTTTTGTAAGAATTAACTTTAGTTGTCTTTTTTGGCCCAGTTATTAGCTTTTTCTTTTCTAAATCTGCCAGGAAGAACATTGTAACTTTTTTCTTTTAAACCTTACCCAGAGATGAGAAGATCTCTGATAAAGGAATAGTTTTAAACAGGAAGTGCAAAATGCATTGCAGGCTTCTCCCTGCATTCATTTCTAAGCTCACAGCATTTTACAGTGCTGGGGGCTCAGGCAGCTATGCTGGTGGTCACTCCCCTGCTGGTGGTTACGTGGGAGACAGTGGGCTCGCCCCCCACTGGTATGACTAGAAACACAGCTCCCAAGCTAGTTTCCCTCATCGCTCTTCAGTAATAAGATATCGACAGCACCCTGCTCTTGGGAGCTTCATGTCATATGCACAAAAACTACTTTGTTGCTCTTGTGGGGCTTGGCCATGAATGTGGACTCTGAAGAACTCTTAAAATTTTCACCCTATTTTCTTTAACAGAGAAGTTGTTCTTGGACCCCTTTGCGCTCCTGACTTGTTCAGATGGTGAAGCGCACAGAGGGTATGGTCTTATGGAGCATTCTAGGGTCATCACAGAACCGAGGAACAATTTGATTACTGCAGCATTTGCTAGCTGTGGGTTTTCTCTCACATAGGATTCTTTGGTTATGAGAAAAAATCGACTTTAGCTAACTGAAGCCAGAAAAACAAAAAGTATCAGAATACTATGAGTGAGTTCATAAAATGATAGAACCAAGTGGTAGAAGGGACGGAAACCATAGCAGCTCTGGGGATGTAGAGAGCAAGAATCAGTGGGTAATCTCTGCAGGTACTGAGCCCAAATGACCCAGCCCCAGCCGTTTTGTGTATGTGGCTGCACCTCAGTATGCGTGTATGTGTGTATTTCCTTCAGAATTCACATGGCCGTGAGAGAGGGTCTCTGGTTGTCTTAGCCAGTGCCAGGCAGGGTGTCTGGATTGAAAGTTTTCCTGGAACTTTCTTATTGGAGGATGGAGTAGCTTCCCAAAGGACATCTGCAGGTATGTTTGAAAAGTTCTCGTTGCCGGTAGAGACTAATACTGATTCTGGTTCTTGTTATATTCAAAGATATGTTTTGAGTAGCCTTTTAGATATGATAGTGATACAGACAACCCTTATTAATTTTATTATATTGTGTAAATTAGTGTCTTTTAAACATTTAATTAAGACTTACACAGATATGAATTTAAGATTTGGCATATAATGTTATAGCTTTCTGTTGTTTAACATTTATTTTTTATGATGCTTCTGGTTTGTTTTCTCCTTTGCTTTTTTTGTTTTTCGCTTCTCTTATTTTCACAGCTATTTGTAAGGCCTCCGCAGACAGCCATTTTGCTTTTTTGCATTTCTTTTTCTTGAGGGTGGTCTTGCTCCCTGTCTCCTGTACAATGTCATGAACCTCCGTCCATCATTCATCAGGCACTCTATCAGATCTAGTCCCTTAAATCTATTTCTCACTTCCACTGTGTAGTCATAAGGGATTTGGTTTAGGTCATACCTGAATGGTCTAGTGGTTTTCCCCACTTTCTTCAATTTAAGTCTGAATTTGGCAATAAGGAGCACATGATCTGAGCCACAGTCTGCTCCTGGTCTTGTTTTTGCTGACTGTATAGAGCTTCTCCATCTTTGGCTGCAAAGAATATAATCAGTCTGATTTCGGTGTTGGCCATCTGGTGATGTCCATGTATAGAGTCTTCTCTTGTGTTGTTGGAGAAGGGTATTTGCTATGACCAGTGCATTCTCTTGGCAGAACTCTGTGAGCCTTTGCCCTTCTTCATTCTGTACTCCAAGCTCAAATTTGCCTGTTACCCTAGGTGTTTCTTGACTTCCTACTTTTGCATTCCAGTCCCCTATAATGAAAAGGACATCTTTTTTGGGTGTTAGTTCTAGAAGGTTTTGTAGATCTTCAAAGAACTGTTCAACTTCAGCTTCTTCAGAGTTACTGGTCAGGGCACAGACTTGGATTACCGTGATATTGAATGGTTTTCCTTGGAAACGAACAGAGATCATTCTGTTGTTTTTGAGATTGCATCCAAGTACTGCATTTTGGACTCTTTCGTTGATCATGATGGCTACTCCATTTCTTCTAAGGGATTGCTGCCCACAATAGTAGATATAATAGTCATCTGACTTAAATTCTCCCATTCCACTCCATCTTAGTTGGCTGATTCCTAGAATTTTGATGTTCAGTCTTGCCATCTCCTGTTTGACCACTTCCAATTTGCCTTGATTCATTGACCTAACATTCCAGGTTCCTGTGCAATATTGCTCTTTACAGCATCAAACCTTGCTTCTATCACCAGTCACATCCACAACTGTGTGTTGTTTTTGCTTTGGCTCCATCCCTTCATTTTTTCTGGAGTTACTTCTCCACTGATCTCCAGTAGCATGTTGGGCACCTACCGACCTGGGAAGTTCCTCTTTCAGTATCCTATCTTTCTGCCTTTTCATACTGTTCATGGGGTTCTCAAGGCAAGAATCTGAAGTGGTTTGCCATTCCCTTCTCCAGTGGACCACATTCTGTCAGACCTCTCTACAATGACCCGTTCGTCTTGGGTGGCCCCACAAGGCATGGCTTAGCTTCATTGAGTTAGACAAGGTTGTGGTCCATGTGATCAGATTGGCTAGTTGTCTGCAAAAAACAAAGGAGAAAAGGAAAGATACACTGATTTGAATGGAGAGTTCCAAAGAATAGCAAGGAGAGATAAGAAAGCCTTCCTCAGTGATCAATGCAAAGAAATAGAGGAAAACAATAGAATGGGAAAGACTAGAGATCTCTTCAAGAAAATGAGAGATACCAAGGGAACATTTCA
>NW_011495085.1:2185987-2186752 GCF_000754665.1 Bison bison bison
TGGAGGTGACGGAATTCCAGTTGAGCTATTTCAAATCCTAAAAGATGATGCTGTGAAAGTGCTGCACTCAATATGTCAGCAAATCTGGGAAACAGCAGTGGCCACAGGACTGGAAAAGGTCAGTATTCATTCTTATCCCAAAGAAAGACAACTCCAAAGAATACTCATACTACTGCACACTTGCACTCATCTCACATGCTAGTAAAATAATGCTCAAAATTCTCCAAGCCAGGCTTCAGCAATATGTGAACCGTGAACTTTGAGATGTTCAAGCTGGTTTTAGAAAAGGCAGAGGAACCAGAGATCAAGTTGCCAACATCCGCTGGATCATCGAAAAAGCAAGAGAGTTCCAGAAAAACATCTTCTCTGCTTTATTAACTATGCCAAAGCCTTTGACTGTGTGGATCACAATAAACTGTGGAAAATTCTGAAAGAAATGGGAATACCAGACCACCTGACCTGCCTCTTGAGAAACCTGTATACAGATCAGGAAGCAACAGTCAGAACTGGACATGGAATAACAGACTGGTTCCAAATAGGAAAAAGAGTACGCCAAGGCTGTATATTGTCACCCTGCTTATTTAACTTATATGCAGAGTACATCATGAGAAATGCTGGGCTAGAAGAAGCACAAGCTGGAATCAAGATTGCCAGGAGAAATATCAATAACCTCAGATATGCAGATGACACCACCCTTATGGCAGAAAGTGATGAAGAATTAAAGAGCCTCTTGATGAAAGTGAAAGAGGAGAGTGAAAAAGTTGG
>NW_011495085.1:2186852-2238479 GCF_000754665.1 Bison bison bison
GGTCCCATCACTTCATGGCAAATAGATGGGGAAACAGTGGAAACAGTGGCTGACTTTATTTTTCTGGGCTCCAAAATCACTGCAGGTGGTGATTGCAGCCATGAAATTAAAAGACGCTTACTCCTTGGAAGGAAAGTTATAACCAACATAGACAGCATATTGAAAAGCAGAGACATTACTTTGCCAATAAAGATCCATCTAGTCAAGGCTATGGTTTTTCCAGTGGTCATGTATGGATGTGAGAGTTGGACTATAATGAAAGCTGAGCACTGAAGATGCTTTTGAACTGTGGTGTTGGAGAAGACTCTTGAGAGTCTCTTGGACTACAAGGAGATCCAACCAGTCCATCCTAAAGGAGATCATTCCTGGATGTTCATTGGAAGGACTGATGCTAAAGCTGAGACTCCAGTACTTTGCCACCTCCTAAAGGAGATCATTCCTGGATGTTCATTGGAAGGACTGATGCTAAAGCTGAGACTCTAGTACTTTGCCACCTGATGTGAAGAGCTGACTCATTTGAAAAGACCCTAATGTTGGGAAGGATTGAGGGCAAAAGGAGAAGAGGACAATAGAGGATGAGATGGTTGGATGGCATCACCAACTCAATGGACATGGGTTTGGGTGAACTCTGGGAGTTGGTGATGGACAGGGAGGTCTGGTGTGCTGTGGTCCGTGGGGTCGCAAAGAGTCGGACACGACTGAGCGACTGAACTGAAGTGTACTGGTTTGTTTTCCTTTTTCAGTGTTCAGGACACTGTCTCAGGTGAAATTCATGTTGAGAGTCTGGAGGGTTCATTTGGAAGTTGAATTAAATTAGATTAGTGACAGGATGGAGGCAGTTGCTTTCTCTCTGGTCATTCTTCAGTTTGGATATTTGCTAGTTAGAGGGAGGAGAAACACTTCCTGCAAATACAGAAATGGTTTTCTTCCTTCTCTGGCAAATCAGATCTTGAAAGTAATAAGGCTTATAGTTACCTTGCACTTGGGGGAGGGTGTGTGTGTGTGCGCTGACGGAGTAGGCAGCAGCAGGTTTCTTGCCAAAACTTGTGACGTCCCTTGTTAGTATTTGGTGTATTAATACATTATCCGTCTTATGAGAGTCATGTTAAGTGATACACTGATACTTTGTGAGGTATGTTAGGATGTATGTAAGGTAGAGACTTTTTGGCTCCTTAAATCTGTGTTAATAGTCAAATGTTGTCAAACCATTAAAAACTGAATCTAACCTGAATCAGTTGGATAAAATGAGTGTTACCAGCTCATGACAAAACTGTAGGTGACTAACCAGTAGAGTGAGAAAATACGGTGCTGCTTTTGTCTACCAACAGTAATCAAATTATACTTCAAAAGAAGCACCTTTTGTATAATTTCTGTGTCACCTGCCTGTTTGTTTACAGATGGGTCTCAGTGCCCAAAGGAATAAGAGATAAGCAGTAATTTGTAGCTTGTCTAAGTTTGTGACCCCCAGACATCAATAACTGAAAAGAAGAAAAAATGACTGAGGGACCAGCTTTCTCTCCTTCCCCGTCTCTGTGTTTGTGCTTTACTCCCCTTTCTGTATTTGCGCTTTACTTGACATCAGGTGTCCCGCCAGTGTGGGAAAATGGTTGTGCAGCCTGAGCGCCTCACAGAAGGTGATGGAGGAGCGCAGACTACGAGAGAGGACAGGTCGTTTTGCTTAGCTCTTAGACTCTAGCAGGAATCATACATGCAGAGTGTAGCAGAAGAGCATAATGGTGAAGAATCTGAGCTGGAACCCTGCTGCTTTACTGTGTGTGTGATCTCAGATATTTAACCTCTTGCAGTCTTTCCTGTCCTTTAGTGTTACTTTGAAGGATTATATACGATCGTGTGTGTACAGTCCTTTAACACACTACCAGGCACACAGTGTGTGCTCAGTCAGGAAATAGTTCCTGCTGCTTTGCTGGCACTATTTTTATAGGGGTTTGGGAATAGATTTTAATAAGATTCCAATTGACTTTATGTGATAATACTGTATATTCAGAGGTGAGAACTTTAAATTATTTAGTTGAATTAGAATTTCACCACCTATAATTTTAATCAAACTAGTGTGGATAGTGAAACTTTTGGTATTTTTATCTTACATAATATCTCTTGACACTTTGAGCATAAAGATTACATAGTTGTTCCTATAATTTTTTCTTTGACCAGACATAAGTGCAGTCATTAAAATTATATTTTCATGTATAATAAAAATTACATGGTACTTGGCCTAATGAATATTTGGTGAGATGTTTAAATAAGTATTGTATTTTTAAAATCATAATATGAACATGAAAGTCATCTTGCTGAAGAAATCTGCTTGTATATTCAGAATGGAAGATCAAAAATAAATTAATGATAGAATATTTATTTTAAAATAAGGATTTTCAGCAGTACTAAAGCACTTTATTATTGGATTCAGTGCTCTTTGAGAACTTGGAGTGTCATCAGATTCCCATAAGTTTTCAAGATAGTGTTATCAGGGATATAGAAATGATTTTAAGTTAACACCTGAGATAGGAATTTATCGTCTGTTAAGAATTCTGTTTTTCATTAGTTATCTTTTTAAACTTGAATTTTTCTGGAAGGAAAACACTAGCTTTTAAAGATACTGCACTGTAGTAATAATTTGTATGAATAGTGTTTGGATTCTGTTTGAGTGTGTATACCTGTGCATGCACACATGTGCACATACACTTTTAAAAAAGAATTAATAGAATTCTCTATACTGAGGGAAGGGTTCCTTTTACTTTTCATCACACTAATTTGGTATTATCCTCCTATGTGTGAACTTTGTCTAGTAATTTTGGTACTTAGTCATTTTAGTCTTTTTATGACCAAACAGAATAAAGTAAGTGAAAAACAGACCTTACCAAGAGGTGGGGTAAAACAGCTCAGCATTCAGAATTATTCTGTGTAGAACAGAACATTTAGATGACTGAATTAAAAATGGGAGATAAGCTGAGTGTCAGTAGAATTCAGCACATTAAATTTTAAGTACTGAAACATTCTCTGTGATTCTGAACTTTAATAGATGTTTCAGTGGATAACTCTTCAGAATAGAATCAAGGATAAAAATGATTGATGTTAGAATTAGCATAAGTAACATCCTTACTGAATCAAGATGGATAGATTTATATACTGGTATGCAATAAAAGCACTGTTTTAAAATTAATGGGTTAGTATTTCTTGATTTTAAAATTTGTAATGGAACCAACAAAATTTCTGTGAAATATTCGGACCATAACACTCAGTGAAGGTTTTTTGTTTACCCTTTTTATTAAAAACTTGGTAAAAGTGCATTGTATACATTGTTCATCCTAGAATCAAGTGTTCATCAAACATTTGTAGTTTTTCCCCCATCCCTCCCCGAAAGTGTTTAATCGGTGGAACAGGATATTTGTCACCCACCAAATTAAAAACTGCAGGCAGTTTGTAAACTTGGCACTCAGAGAACGAAGTAGGTGCCATAAAGTGATGAAGTATCGGCACGTGTACACTTGCTGTCAGGAAATAAACTTCCTATATGTTGTGGTTTGGCAGACATGCATCTTAAAATGTATTAAATGAAACTGCTGCTGCACTCTTTATCCTTTATCTGTTTTCAGCAGTGCATCCTGTTTGTGCCTGTAAGTAACCAGCAGTTGCTTCAGTTAGAGGAGAATGATAGATTTTTTTCAGATATGCTTGAAGTTAAGTGGTGATGCTCCTTGAGAGTGGAGTAACTAGCTGATTGAGGAAATCAGTGAAATACTAGCTTGGCCCTGAACACCAATGAGAAAACAAATTTTCTGTTTTGAACATTTAATTTTTTTTTTTTATAAAAACTTGAGCCTGAGACACATTGATTTTTCACATTTTATCACATCATGTCAAAATAATTTCCCCCAATAAATGTGAGTACTGATAAAAGAAAATGAACATCTCAGTTGTTTTTAAAAAGTGAATACTTAGATGAGAGCTTCATTGCTGAAACCTCTGAACTTTATGTTTATGGAATATCTCAATTAAATCTTATTGCATGGAATATGGTTTTTAGAACCCTAGAATAGGTCAGAAAATTTGTCCTTTGCACAATTATAAAGTTTACTTAAAATTGACAGTAATGTTTTATTTACATATATTGAAATGGAAAACTAAATCTAAAATGAAGAGTCTTTTGACCATCTCCATTTCTTAAATTAAAATTTACTTGGAAAACATGCATATACATCCTCTTGGCCCCTAACATAAGATTCGAACCATTGATGTATGCATGCCTGTTATTGCGTGTTAATACACAGAATCCCCCATGTGGATTTTTTAGGTAGATTTTTTAATAGGTTGTTTTGGGATACTTTTTTGTTATATAATGTATTTTTAAGAATTACCTTCTTCAGAAATTAAAAAATATATTTTTGGATTCCTTTATATGATGAGTTTTAACTAAAACTTGTCCTATGGATGTAATCATAATCATTTTAACTACACATGCTTTTAGCAATATTTTACAGGTTGCATGTTTTGGGGGGAAAAAAAATGTTGTCTTTTCTAATGTAGTTTACGGTGGCGATATCTGCCTGCCTTTTCTTTTGCTGCATTGGCACAAGCATTGTGCTTATTTTGTTGTAAATGGTTCCAGTATTTTATCAGTTCACTAGGCTGGAACTGATGAGAGGTAATTAGGTGGCTGTATTTACAGCTTGAGTAAGAAACTCGCCAGTGATTGAACACAAACTCATTGGGAGGGGGCACAGGATCAATTCTCAACTTGGCAAGACAGATCCCCACATATACATCTTCCAAGTGCAAACGACGGATACTTAAAGAAACTTTAAATATCTTCTCTGCCAGATCTCCAGAAAAAACATAACCAGTCCCAGAGCAGAAGACAGGATAGCGTTCACTAGGGTAGAGGTCTGGTGGCATGTACCACTTGCTGTCTTTGTTTCGATTGGGTGCATATCCCCTCATTAGGTAACCAGTAAAATAGTTATGTCTAGGAGGCAGGTCTGGCTTCAATAACTTATGTATTAAATACTCTGTATTGACAAACATGTCACTGTCAGTTTTCATTACGTAAGGAATACGCGGACAGTATGTTGCAACCCAGTTCATGCCCATGAGTGTTTTAATGGTCAGATTATAGTATGTATCTAAGTATTCCTGTTGGATAATATCATGGTACTGTCTGCTTTCTTCCAATATTGCACGTTGAAGGTAGCCACTTGACTTAATACTTACGCCTAAAAGAAAAATCCGTGTGATTTGAATACCAGGTGCTAGACTCTCATTGCCCCAAGTTTGCCGAATAGCTCGTCTAGCTTCTATTTGTCCAGGTTCCGCAGCGATTAGTAGTATTAAAAAGGGGCTTTTCTCCTGGCACTTTTCGGGTTCGTTGATAATGTATTTGAAATGGTAAGCATTTGGGTGTCCAGTACCTTTCTCGTTGTAAATGCTTCCGTTGGCACCGAGCGTGTTCTCCAGCCCTGTGACTCCTTGCAGTGACAGATCCGTGTTGTTGGGGTCAGTTGCTGTTTGAGGCCTCAGGGTCTGAGGGACAGTTTCTTTCCAAATGTTCCGAAGAGAGCTGTGGTTTGTCTCACTTTTTGTAGAACGAAATCCACGGAAAGTGTATGTCACAGGGTTTTCTTTGAATCCAGCTCTGCCTGGCAGCCAGTCATGATGATTGAAAAACAAAAACATAGCAAAAAGAAACACGAGAGAAAGTACACCAATAAGATGGGTCCGAAACAGAGACCTCTTGGCATTCCAGCTCATCTTTGCGAAGCAGCAGTGTCTCCTTCTCCACTGAAGCATGTTGTAAATACCCAGTAATGGATGAGAGATCCTGGTGGCTGGGGAACGTGTCCTTCTCCTGAATCAGTACTGTTCTTTGGTAGTCATTTTCTAATTCGGTCACGTCGTCTCCCTCGCAGTCATTCTATAAAGATGAATCATAAAAGTTTACAAAAATGCTAAATACCACAGAACTGCTTTAAAGAGACTAATAAAATTAGGGCAGATGGGAATTTTTAAGCTGTGAAAATATGATCGCCCAGGAACAAAGTTTATAATTTGTCTTCCCTTGGCAACCTAATGTCCTGAGAACAGGATTAATTTCTTTAAAAATATACCTTTGGAGTGCAGTGAGCACTTTTAAGATAGGTGATGGATTTTTCTTCCACTTATTTCATCATCTCCGTAGCTCTGGTCATTTATTCTTTTGACTAAAGTTAAAGACTGAAAGTTGTGTGCATGGAGGAGAGAGAAACGCTGCTGGATTCCTGAGAGAGGCCGTGTAAAAAGGCCTAAGAGCAGATGGAAAATGTATTGGCATTAATTAAAATTGATTTGACATACCATTGGTGGTATGGTGCACAGTCAGCGGCCTTTTTTGTAAAATGGTCATGTGTCAGTTGTGGGACAGACGGTGCAAGGTTGATTATGGCAGAGTTCTGTTAGTCACAGTACACTGCCTGGCATGTTTCCATTGGCCCCTACTGTGTGGAGAAAGTCAGTGAGAAGATGCACCTGTCAAAATTAATTTTCAGGGTTCAGTAACTTCAGTGCAAGATTTTAAGACAGTAATAAATGATGAACATTTGCAAATACCCTTTTCTTATTTTAACCTTCCACTTTAAATGTGAGGCATTCAGATCACTGTCTTTACTTAGACTTAAGATTGATTTTTAAAATACAGCAACTAATTATCTGTGGCCTTCACAGAGTACTATCATGTACTTCAGTTGAATCTCCATATTAGAATTAGCAAAGAACTGCTTTGAACAGTCTTCCGAGTTTTTCAAAATACAGACATTAGGTACTGTTATATCCTCAGTTTAAAATTTTAAATTTCACAGAATGCATTTTAAAAGATTTTTGAGTTATGCTGTGTTCTAAATTTGCATGTGGAGAATTTATTACATTTGTAGGACTTGCATGACACTTAGACTTGCTTGACACTTAGAGCCCTACATTTAGAAGACAAAAATTATGGGCTGTCAATATAGGAGATTCATGATGCCACGTATTAAGAACCGGTCTTCGAAGTTTCTCAGTGCATAGCACAAATTTGTTCATGTTTTTTCAGTTCTTAGTTTTTCTGGATCAAGGTGTGCGGGTAGAGGATAGGTGAGCTATAGCTTGAATTCTATTACAAGAGAATAAAAACTTTTTGAAATGGGGACTGATGTTTAATTTTAACTTTTTCAACTTTTTATCGTGAAAATTATTTAAGGAAAACTGGTCAATTAAAAATTTATTGTAAGCATTTGTTTATTAGAAATTTTATATAAATATGTGTGTGAAAATGTTTATCTAGCTTGTGATACTGAGAAGTTTATGGTTAATACCAAATATACTTTGATATGAAATTTAATTATTTGGGGGAAATAATGACGTTTACATGGAAGTCCTCATAAAATTGAATAAAGTGAATAACATTCACTTATATAATATGAAGTATTTAGAAAATATTGGTTGAAAGTATTAGACACATGTATGAATGAAAGTACTACTATTCTAGTAACAGCCACTAGGAGGAGCAAGTAGGTGGGAATTTGAACGGACTTCTAAAGTATAATAGTATAGGCACCATCTTTTGATAATTTCTAGTATATGAAATGTACTTTTAAAAGTTATCGTTTTTCTCAGAAATAAGAAATTATTTAATCATCTTGTGAGATAGGAGCAATGTTTTTTTTTTTTTTTTTAAGTTTTCAGGTTTTAGAAACATAGAATCTAGTTATTTATTTATTAGAATTTATTCACTTGAATTTTAATTTCACATTACTCTGATGAAGACCAAGACTTCACTGTACCAGTAAAACAGTTCTGTTGTGAACTCTGTTGTGAAAATAATAGAGCTGAGTGTTCTAATTTAGAAACTCACTTTTTTTCTTATAGTTGGCCATTCTGCTGAGATGAGAAAACTAAGCTTTTATTTTCAAATGAAATATTAGATAAATAATAATAACTCTTCCTCTACCCCATAAAGAGGCCAATAGCTTCGAGGGTTATGAATGTAAATTTAAAAGAAACAAAACTTGCTTTTAATGTTTATTTGATAATCTATTTTAAACATTCCAAAACTAAATTAAATGTATCAGCTTTCTGTTGATAGAGAATGCTTGAAATCTGGTTGAAGTCTAATCATTTAGATCTTTCAAGAGTGTAAATTTGATGGTTTAAGAAGCAATAAATAGAAGTTCAGATATTTGAATGAATAAAGGACTGAAAAATGAATGCAGGTAAATATATTAGTAAATTGTATTTTTATGAAAATATGCCTGAAGTGATGTTTCTAAAGTATTTCAGTGTTACAGAAAAGAGCCAATTATTATATATTGTAATCTGGCATAGTACCCGTAGTTTATGGTCCTGTGTGATTTTGTAGCAATATGTGATGGAGATGCATCTTAATTTAAATTCATGATATTTGTATGTTTGTAAATATTAAGCTGCTCAAACTTGAAATATATATATATACCCGTTTGAAAACTCTCTCGTTGGTAAATGTAGTGCATATGTCTAACCTTTAAAAATTCTTTATTAAAAGTTTTTCAGGTATTTATCATAATTGTTTTGTTAAAAAGAAAGTACAATTAAAGTAACGATTCTTCCTGCTATTAAATGATAAAATCCTTTTCCAGTTACTGCCTGTTGTACATTAATTCTTAAGAAGTGGTAATAAAACTAGAAAGTTGAAATATTTTGATATTCTAAATAGTCTTTGCACTTTTACATTTTCAGAGTAGCAGTAGCTTTGATTTATATTATATGGGTTTTTATGATAATATTGTTAAGTTGTTCATGTGTATTTACATCTTATGGGTTGACGCTCACGGAGAGGATGTTACTGTAAAATGTTGTTCCCTTTCTCTCTCTCTCTCACACACACACGCATGCACTGATTTTATTATCTGGCTTTTAAAAGTGTTGATGTTTTTAGTCTGTTGGAACAGTTCTAGAGTTTAGGGGTGCTTGAATAAAAACTCTGCACTCCTATTTTGAAATAGCTAGCTAATAAAAATGTTTAATGGGTGACTTTAACATTGAGAGATAAAGGCTCTAAAAGAGACTTGAGGTTTTTTTGTTTATTTAATACTGTCTGATTTCATTCTTTAATGGACTAAATGCTGTGAGTGAGAGTTGATGTTGAACTGTAATAATAATAGGCCTGATAGACTTGTTTAATCTTAATTTTAGAATAGAATGCTTACATATGTCTTCAAAATGTTTGCCTTTTGTGATTATTAAATAATGAGTTGTGCTGTGAAGTTGAGCAAAAATCAGAATCTTAGAGGACCTGTAAAAAATTTTAGAAATACATGAGTTCCTGAGCCATGAGCTGCTATTCTGGGATTGTTACTAAAATAGTAGATTTCATTTTTGCCCTGCACACACATACTGTGCCAATAGTTCACTATTACATATTTATATAGCCTGGCATAGTGGCTACATTTAAGTTGAATTTTTTGACCTTGTATTGCTGTTACATGGATATTTTTATATCAGAGTATTTTCATATTGTGTTTTTGAGTTTCACTTTAAAAATGATCACCCAAACCAATCTTATATTTTGATCATTTAGAATCAGTCTGTTGCCTAAAGTCAAGTCTTGCTTTTAGCAATAGGGGTAATAGTAGCAAATATTTATATTTCTTTGTTTGAAGTTGTATTCGTGGACATGTAAATCTCCTGTGGTAGTGTGCTGTGCATAAACACACACTGCCTTCTGTGATCCTGTACAAATGCTTTCCTTTTAGTATCTTACAGTTCAGTGGTACTTAAAATTTGTTGATGGTCTTCAGAGGTTGTGTTCGTTACTTTTATTTAGGGAGATGGACGTAGGAGGGAAGATTTTGTTACTAAAACCTGCTCTATATTAAGATTTTGCTTTAAAAGGACTGAAAAAGCTCTTAATATTAGGATCATTTTTTTATATCATTTAGTGTAATTTTACTGCATTGACTCCTTTGATAGCCATTTTAAGGAGAGCCCTTTAATTTACTGGATAAGGATTCAACTTGACCTAATTTGATAGAGGATTACTGTGTTTTCTTTAGCGGGTTTCAGATTTTTTTTTTTTTAAGTTTCATTTTTCAGAGAAGCCTTTAAGCACAGCTTGTTACTATTTGCCTTTTCTGTAATCCATAATTACTGCGAGCTACGTATTTACTTGAATAAAGCAGTGACAGCTTGTCTTCTGAACAGTGACAAATTTTAAAATCATATATTTAGAAACCCTCTCACAGTTTCAAGGACAGTGAAATGTATGAACTTGTTTATTAGAGATTAGTGCCTCCTGGGCTATCAAAAGGTAACAGACATTTAAATGAGTATCACACACAAGATATCGACATACCTTCCTTGGTCAGGCCATTTATGTGGCGAGGATTATGCCCACTGAAGATACTTTTGGCACGCCATCGCTCCAGCAAAAAGACGCTATCGAACACACACACCTCCCCCAACAGTCTGCCTCCTGCGATTGCTTATCACATGTCCAAAGTGTCCATCTGTCTGCTTGTCTTCGAGTACCCTTCCTTGTTCATATGGGTGCTAATCTTCTGAGGTCTTTCCTTTCATTTTCTCTTTAACAAAAGAGCTGTGGTGGTTTCGTTCTGTTTGGAGCACTGTCGACTCTTCTGACAGTTGATGCATTGAAGCTTTTTACATCTGCTGTCTTCCTGGCCGGACAATGCAGTGCTCTATTCTCTTTTCAGTATCCATATTTCTAGTAAGAACCCTGAGCTGCAATGTAAAGCAGCCAGAGCTAGAATGGAGTGCTTCGATGGTATTGGAAAAGAGCAGGATTTAACTCTCTCGTCGTTGCCTGGCAGCTGCAGGAAGGACTGAGCCGTTTCACTGGGGTTTTAGTCTGTAATATGAAATCCACGGTTCCTCAGCTGCTGCACAGGCAGGCAGCAGTTTAAATGTGGGCTTGACAGATGCTCTCTCTGACAGAGCAGAATTTAACGTCACTGCTTGGCTGAATCCCACGTGATTGTTTGCATTCATTTTGCTTAAAAACCCAAGGTAGGGAGAAGCTTAGAGATTTTGCTTCTTTGTGTTAAATTATACGTAGTCAATGTAAGTGTAGTGATAAGTGAATAATACAACAATGGAAGGATTATGAAATGAATGGTTATTTTATTTTTTTCAGCTTATCCCCCCTCCCCTTTTTTTTAACTTTACATTCAAGCACAAATTCTGTAAATGTTTTCGGTGTTAGATGTTGGTTTTCATGTTACCTGCATGATTTTACCGGGCACAAGCCATATAGCGTTAGTGTGTAACTTGGTGTAATTTAACCCTTTCATTGCACTCCTTCCCTTGAATTTTTTTTCCCCCTCAAATTGTTCTAACTTTAGTTTTACTAATATCTAGTTACAACCCATAGATCATTTTTAATGAGTAACTTAGACACCTCTCCATTATTTTCTGGAGTTTATATAAATCAGCTGCCATGAATTATTGTACTGACACATGATTTGATACAGCCACTTCTTTTTTTACGTGCAGTTTCTAGTGTTCTTGAAGGCAGCAAAACTTTATTTTTAATGTCATCATTTATTTTTTATTTTTCTTTAAAATTACTTGTATGGTGGAATTCAACAAAATAATGTAATAGATAAAGCATAGTTAAACAGGATCTTCTTGGGTAGTGAGATCATAGTAATCATATTTATTTGTCCTAATATTTCAGGATGGTTTAGTAACTTGCCATCAAGCAAAGTTTTCCGTAAACACTAGATACTCACTCTGAAATATTTCTTTGTATGTTTAGTCTGTTGGGCACCTTGCTGCTTTTTTTCTACAAGTACTGGGGCATTGTCCTTTATTAAAATAACTTGAGTTATCAGTTTTCCTCAGATTTTAGGGACATTAACTCATAGAAATTTACCATTTTGAAACTTAAGCTATATATTTGTGGTCATATATTTTTGGTCCCACCTATTTTCCCTACTAATGTATGTTGTTTCAAATACAGATTTATGTTTCTTCCAATATTTTTAATTTTTTGTTTTTGTTATATTTTTTAGTACAAATGATGAATTGTGTTTTGTAGTTTTAGGAATCCTAAGACTTCTTTTTTTAAGGGGTGTATGTGATTTTCCTGGAAATGTTAGTTGGAACATTAAGAGTTTTATAGATGGGAAACCTAAGGCCTGGAGCTTTGGCTTTTCCTGGTAAAGTGTGAAGGATAGAACTAAAACCCAGGTTTCTTGGCATTTAGTCCCTGAGTCCACACATATTACATGTTCACCACTCTGTTTTTAATTAAACTTAGGTGGCAGAGTGATGGTTAAGCTTAAATATAAATATAAATATAAGCTTTAAATAAGCTTAAAATGACTTATTTTATAAAAGTATAAGTAGATCTTACTAGGTCACTATTTATCAATAATTCCTGACATAGGATTTGACTGTGCTAGTAGCAGCAGTGACTCAATTCATGTTGCATGCCAAGCCTGCTTGAGCTGTTATATAAATGACTTTTTTTCGGATAAGGTTTTATTATTGTAATACCCATTTTAAAGATGAAGAACCAGTGTTTAGAGTTATAAAACAATTATCCCAACTATCAGATGATTCGTGATAAGAAAGAGTCCAGCTGGGAATTAAAGCAAAAGTAAGTTGTTCTCAGCCATTATGCTGCATGGCCCTGCTGGAGAACTGTGGGAATTTTTTTCCTGTTACTAGTACAGCATGGGGCTTCCCTGGTGGCTCAGTGGTAAATAATCTGCCTACTAATTCAGGAGGTGTGGGTTCAGTCTCTGGGCTGGAAAAATCCCCTGGAGAAGGAAATCGCAACTCACTCCAGTATTCTTGCCTGGGAAATCCCATGGACAGAGGAGCCTGATGGACTACAGTCCATGGGGTCTCAAGGAGTCAGAAGTGACTGAGCACACCAGCACAGCATACCCAGAGATCATTCATAGGATTTTAAATGGATGTTTGTATTTTTGTTTTATTTACTTGATCAATAGATAGGTATCTGATCAACTGCTGTGTGCCAGCGTTTGCAATTTGGCACACCTTAATAAATGATACAAAAATGGTTTAGATGCATCCTTGCCCTTTCTCCAGGAAGGATAAAGCAGTTATTTTTGGCTGTTTTTTTTGATTGCCCCACTGAATTTCTTATGGATCTTGACTATTAAGAGAACTCCGTAGATAAGCTGCTGCTTAGTGGTCCCTGTAGTGTTAGGTGGAGCCCTTGAATTCCCAGTAGACTATTGTCTCAACTGTGCTTGCAGAGGAGCAAGTGTTCATATAGCAAAGGAGACTCCTGAAAGCTCATGAAAGGATACCTGTGTGCCGAATCAGAATTTACTTTGAACTTTCAGGTACAACTGCATTCTGTTTCTTATGTTTAAGTTAAGCTAGCTTAGGAACTTTACAGAAAAACAGCAGTCATGAGATAAAAGTTCCTTCAGTGACTTTTTCTAGCAACCTGCATGTTTCCAGCCAAGAGAAGCTGTAAAAATCTTATGACAAGCAAGCTTGTAGAATCTCTTCCTTCAGTCTGGTTTCTTTTAAAATCTGAATTCTGTGGTTAAACTTTCTCACTAAATGTGACAGATTTCTTTATCAGACTCAGCAGACTGGCAGCTATTTTGTTAAGTTTTATAGTTATAAATGTCTTGTAATTTTTACTTGCATAGGTCTGCTTTTTAATTTTATAGCACATCCCTGGTGGGAAAATAGGTGAATATTACTATATGCATCATGGCCAGAATTATCCAGGTTCATATTAGGGTTTCCCCGTGCATGTCTAGAATATCCCTTAAGGAGCCAGAATTTAAAGACAGAATTTGCTGTGCCTCCTAACTCTTTAAGTCTTAAATCGGTACAGAAATAATAATAATTTTTTTATTCATATTGTTAATAGTTTTTGAGTGATTATCACATGATCAGTCAGGTACAGATTGGTTCAGTATGTAAAAGGAAAGGTAAGTGATTTCATGGAATTATACTACGTGTCTATATAAATTCAACTAAATGTCCTTAGTAAAAAGAATGCTGGAGAAAGGAATGTGGAGATAGCACTTCAACCAGGGCGGGTGATGAGCAAACAGCCTTGGGAGACATGAATCAGTTTTCCCTTCATTGGTCTCCATTCCTGTTTATGCTTTAGTCTGGCTAGTAGGCCCTTGAATGCAAGCCATTTATTTCACCTGAAAAACTAGCTATCTTTTTCCACTCCTGGAGAAAAATCTTAATGTTGTGGAGCAGATGTAATTTCCAACGTAATACACTGAAAAATTCCATTTGAACCAGTTAGGTAACACCTTCAGTTTTATTGAGATAATCAGCAGTTTTTCATGGCAGTGTTTACTTGGAGTTTATCTAGAGACTGCTTTGACTTAAAATCAAATGACATCTTTTTCATTACATAAAAAGATTTGGACAGATGGCATATTTTTGACTATTTAATAGTAGTAGTTTTCCTTTTTGAAAAAAAAATGGTTGTGTTTATTAAGAATTTGGTATTTTCCTTTGACTTTTATTGATGTTTTACAAAGCAGTTTTACTTTTCTTTGAACTCACAGAGCAGGAATTAGCTGGTTGCAATTAGCAATCTCAGAATGACCACAAGTGTCAGTGTTTGCCTGCCTTACTATTTTGCCTTCAGTTTTCATAAGCTTATGCTCCAGTTACTCATAATGTTTAAGAATTTCTTTTGATTTGAAAGCGGAACTAAATTTAAATGTCTCTTTGACATTTGTCTATTTTAATTCACACAAAATATTAAATGATCCTAAGAGAAAAAGCAAAGCATCTAAAATCAGCAGTAATGTGGAAAGTACTGTAATAATAAAGGCATATCTCAGAGATATTTGGGGTTCAATTCCAGGCTACTGTAGTAAGTGAGTTACAGGAATTTTTTGTTTACCAGTGCATAGAAAAGTTATGTTCCCAGTACATTTTGTGCAATAATAGCATTATGTCTAAAAAACAATGTACATATTTTAATTAAAAAATGCTAACCGTGATCTGACAACATAAGGTTGCCATAAACCTTCGAACTTTTTTTTTTTTTTTTAAAGTGCAGTTAAACAAAGTATGCCTTTTTGCTTGTATATGCTTTGGTTTCTCAGTAGCACAGCTCTTTCTTTTCAGCATAAATCAACTAGAATCTTTCAATTGTTTTTTTGGCACACACAGAATAATCTTAGAGGTTAGAGCTGGGGTTATCAGTGAGGTTGGTTTTGAGCTTGATACTGCTTTCCTAGGACATGTTCTAGAAGTTTACGAGGGAAGGTGTTCTGGGCTGACAAAAAAAATGAAGAGCATTTAGTATATGTGGCCAGGGAATGTAGTGTGTTGGGACAGTTTTTGAAAACAACAAAGACTAGTCCTGTGTGCTGCAGGACTTCCAAATGTCCGTGTGTGTGTGTGTGTGTGTGTGTGTGTGTGTGTGTGTGAGAGAGAGAGAGAGAGAGAGAGAGAGTCAGTCCCCAGTCTCTGGGATCTAATGCTTGATGGTCGGGGGTGGAGCTGACGTAATTAATGACAGAAAGTCCGCAACAAAGGTAATGTGCTTGAATCATCCTTCACACCCCATCTCCTTGGGTCTATGGAAAAATTGTCTTCCGTGAAACCAGTCCCTGGTGCCAAAAGGTTGGGGCCACTGTGTTAGACCATTTTTATTATTAAACGAACCTAAAACATAATTGGAATACACTCGGAGAAGGCAGTGGCACCCCACTCCAGCACTCTTGCCTGGAAAATCCCATGGACGGAGGAGCCTGGTGGGCCACAGTCCATGGGGTCGCTAAGAGTCAGACAAGACTCAGTGACTTCACTTTCACTTTTCACTTTCATGCGTTGGAGAAGGAAATGGCAACCCACTCCAGTGTTCTTGCCTGGAGAATCCCAGGGACAGGGGAGCCTGGTGGGCTGCCGTGTATGGGGTCACACACAGTTGGACACAACTGATGTGACTTAGCAGCAGCAGCATGTTGCCTGTGCATTTCATTTTAAATGGTTAGAGGGGTCAGTGTAAAATATTCTTAAAGGGGATGTGTTGAGTTTGACAGAGTTGCGAAGCCTACTAGGTCCGCACCTTTAAATTGTTTCAGGCATCTTACTGGCCCATAGCTGTAATTCTTTGATTCCCAAAATAATCAAATTAATATAATTCCAAACATGTAACCTTTGATAGAGAGAGCTGGGCAACAGAGTATTGTTTATCCACATGAAACAAAAGAAGAGCCAATTTACAAGCTATAGAGCAAAATTATAAGCTGTATAGGTTTGAAGAAACCCACGTTGAATTGTCTTCAAATGTAATCATTTAATTGGACCCTTCAGGTTGTACTGTAATGGCATTGTTCCTAGTGAAAAAGTATTACTTACATTAGAATAATGGAATTTCAGAGTAGAATTGGACCTTTGAGGTCATCTAAAAATCTAGTTTCCTCATTTTACAGGCAAGGTAACTAAGACCCTGAGAGGTTGAGATTTTTCTCAAAGGTTTGCTCTTAATGTAGCAAAGCCACATTAAGGTAGAACCTAGAGCTTGAGACTTGCAAGTCAAGTGTTTTTTTGCATTGATTTACTCTGTCTTGAGTTACATTAGTGTATTTGTTTTTAGTCCATGGACCCATGAGATTCACAAATGATCCTGTGGACCTTCTACATTACCTGTGTCCCTCTTCCACTATAAAAACAATTCTGCTGACTTTAAGTGAGAAAGAAAACTTTTATTAAATCTCAGTGAGAAAGAATTGTTCATTATGGACTTCGATGTTAAAGATCGGAACACACGCTTTGGTTTGTTTCCAGTTGCGATGCTCTAATTGGCATTTTATCTAAATTATTTATTTGTAGATTAAGGAACTACATTCATGTGGATGTAATTTTTTAATCTCCAGATAAATAATTTTTAAAAACCTGACGTTTTCCCAGTATGATAGAATGCCTCTTTAAAAGAGTTTTGCATTATATCTCACTCTCTTTTGAAAATTTTTATTCCTGTATTTATCTGGGTTCTCCAGAGAAAGAATCAATAGGGTAGGTAGATTGATTGTCAGGAATTGGCACATGTGGTTAGGAAGACTGAAAAGTTCCAGGATTTGCTCTCGGCAAGCTGGTGACCCAGGGAAGCTGATGGGCTAGTGCAGCTCTTGTCTGAGCCTGAAGGACTGAGAACTGGAGGACGCATGGTGTAAGCGCTCCAGTCTGCGTCCAGGGCAGGAGAACCCCTGGTGTGCCCCCTCGACGCAGCCAGGCAGAGGGGAACGCTCCTCTGTTCTGCCTCTGTGTTGTCTTCAGTTCTTCAGTGGATTGGACGAAGCCCGTCTGCAGTGGGAGGGCAATCTGCCTTACTCAGTCTACAGATTCAAACATTCATCTCACCCGGACGCATCCTCATAGACATGTCCAGAATAATGTTTTAGCCAAATGCCAGGGATATTGATTCCTTATCAAATCTTTTCTCCCATTCTTTGGATTGACTTCTCTGTTGTTAGTGTCCTTTGATGCATGAAAGCTTTTAATTTTGATCAAGTCAGGTTTATCTGCTTTTCTTTTGTTTTCCTGTACCTTTTAGTACTACTTTCACATTCACATATTCGTGAAACTAATGTCAAATCTAATGTCATGAAGCTTTTACTCTGATTTTTTATCTGTAGGTTTTTAAATTTGTTTTAAAGTTCTATCTCCTAAATTTAGGTTTCTGACCCATTTTGAGTTATTAATAATTTTTGTAGATGATGTAAGGTAGTGGTCCAGCTTCATTCTTTTGCATGTGCATATCCAGTTTTCCTAGCACTGTTTGTTGAAGACTATCCTTTCCCATTGCATGGTCTTAGCTCCTGTGTCAAAAATCAGTTTGCCATGTACGTGAAAGTTTATTTCTGGGCTATCTTATTCTGTTAGTCTGTGGATCTGCCTTCATTCCCTGCTACAGTATTTTGATTACTCTATCTACAAGTTTTAAAATCTGAAAGTTTTAGTCCTCCAACTTTGTTCTTTTTCAGAATTAGTTTGGCTCTTTGGGGCTGCTTGAAATTCCACATCAGTTCTAGGATAAGTTTTTCTTTCTGCAAAAACACCTTTGGGATTTTGAAAGGGATTACATTGCATTTATAGATTGCATTGGGTAATTTTGAAATCTTAATGCTATTAATCTTAGCAGTCCACGAACATAGATGTCTTTCCATTTGTTTATGGCTTTAATTTCTTTCAGCATCAATCTGAAGTTTTCAGTGGACAGTTTTTTTTTTAATTTCTTGATTAAATTTATTCTTGAGTATTTGATTTTTAAATACTATTCCAAATGGAATTGTTTTCTTAATTTCTTTTTTAAATTACTGATTGGTAGTATCTAGAGATGCTGTGGATGTTTGTGTGTTGATTTTGTATCCTGCAATTTTGCAGAGATAGTTGTGTAGACTACAGTATAGTATGAAGATAACTTTTATATGCACTGGGAAACCAAAAAAGTTTGTGTGGCGCACTTGATTGAGATACTAGCTTTATTGCAGTTTATGGAGCCAAACTGGCAGTATCTGTGAGGTGTGCCTATATAGACACACCGTACTGGGTTTTAGAAATGTGTCAACTGTTTTCTGTGTTAGCAAACATTGTATATGTATACTCCAGGTTATGACTAGTCTAAAAAAACAAAAAATAAGTTGTACTTAAAATGTGTGTCAAGTTTTTTGCTCCTGAAACCTTTAATGCTTTTCAGCTTCTTTGTGATTTGCTCAGAGTTGCAGTTCCCTTTTTGTACCTAGTTTTTCTGAAATGATTTTCTTAAAGACTCATTCTGGAACTTAAAAAATTCAGCTGCTTAAAAAAAAAATCCTAATATTTGTGAGTTCTGAATATCAAATACAGATTTCATGGGAATAAGTTACTTTTTAAAAAAACAAAACATGCAGCTGTACAATTAATATTGATTTACTTTTTAAAAATGTTACTTTTTGTCTCATAAATACAGCAAAGAGGTAGATTATCAACTCCTAGAATCTCTGTGTGTATAGTGTGTACATACATATAGTCCATATGTTTTTTCATTAAGAAATTTCAGTGTCTTATTAATTTTTATATAAACAGCATTTTTCAGAATTAAATACAGTATATTTTTCATACTGATACTTGTTACAAATATCTTTTCTTACAATATTTTATATTATGGTGTTATTTTCTACTTAAACAGTGGCAGATACCAGTGTTCTTTCTCCCAATACCTAGACTCTGTTCACTTGCTAAAAGAAAGCAAGGAGGGATTGTAAACAGTTACCTTGTTTGGTTGTGTTATGTTTTGCAGATAAGGATTCTGTCACTTTCCCCCATCCCTTTTTGCCAGTTACTTCTTTTCCAGAATGCCTAAAGTCTTGGTGAAATTATAATGATTCTGACTTTTTAAAAGAAAGCAGGTTTTCCTCTCCAGTTAGCACAACTCGTCAGCTCTTTCAGTTGTTTTGTGCTGATACTTTTCTTCTCTCAGCTGAGTAGCATTTTTCCCCTAGTCCAAATATCTTTAAGAAGACAGAGTTGTCAGTCTGCTCCATATTACTGCCAATTATTATTTCTTCATTTTGTTTCTTTTATTGTTTTCCTTCTATTTCAGTTTCTTAACATATGCCAGATAGACCTCTGTGTAGCCTTTGAAAAGCTATTTTACCTCTCTTTTCTTCATCTTTAAAGGGTGCTAGAATTAGGTTATATGGTTTCTGAGGTCCTTTATGTAGTGACTTATACAAAATAATGCAGATCAGAGTACTATGAGCTTTTAGCTGCTCTTGTATTGGTTATGGAGACCTAGACATGGCTGTGAACTAACCATATGATTAGCAGAGGTCTTTGCTGTTTTCATTTCAAGGAGCTCACAGCCTATGAAGTGGCATGGCTGTATATGTGTGTGCGTTTGAACTGATTTGTGTTTACTTACCCAAAACTAAGCAAAGTTGCACTATAGTGACTGACAACTCAAAATTTTCAGTGAATTTGAGAAGACAAAATTAGATAAAACTCTCCTGGTTGTAGTTAACAGATTCTGCTCTAGTAAGTAAGACAAAAAAGTGTGTGGGTTGCATAGAATGAGATGAGGGATTTTGGTGACTCTTGGAATCAAGAAGATTCCAAGGATTAGTGGGAGAAGAGGTCTTACAGGCCACTGGAACTAGATAGGTATCAAGAGGGATATTATATTCCATGTCTCTTCTTGCATGCTGGTAACTTCTTTACATCATTCTGCAGATGGGTTTTCTCCATGAGTCATGAGACACGATTATCTGTAATTTTAGACTTAACTCCTTATAGGCTTATGACTAGCTGACTCCCATTTATTAAACACAGAGAACTCTCTGTAGACTGAACCCAGGACTAGCCAGCCTTCTAGTCATATGTAGACAGAAGGAGGTCTGCCTATGTGCGTGCTCATTGTTCTTCCTGTCTCATTTTCTTCATTTTTCTTCCTTTTCTGTGTACTTAAACTGACCCATTTTACATGTGTGTGCTGTGCTTTGTCGCTCAGTTGTGTCCAAACTCTTTGTGACCCCATGGACTGTAGCCTGCCAGGCTCCTCTGTCCCTGGGGGTTCTCCAGGCAAGAATACTAAAGTGGGTTGTCATGCCCTCTTCCAGGGGATCTTCCCAACCCAGGGATCGAACCCAGGTCTCCCACACTCCAGGCAGATTCTTTACCATCTGAGCACCAGGGAAGTCCCAGTATTCACATGTAAGAATTCAAAAGGAATACGGTTAAGACCTTGTTATTATATAATATCTAGTTGATTCCTCCTTATAAAAGAAGATGGGAGAGAAAGCTAAAATCTCTTTGGTTAATTTCTATTTAGTGATTATCCTTTGGCTTCTGGTTTTTAGAAGTCTAAAACTGAGTTCAGTATGACCAACATTTGTAGAGCATCTGTTGTGTCCTGGGTACTAGATTTACAAAGATGAGTAAAAGCAGTTGTGTCCTCTAACATGAACTTAGAGAAAAATATAGGTCAGACAATTTCAGTGCATTAAAGGAAGTTAAATGTTGAAAATGGTCTTCACCTTAATAGTGACTCACTTCCTTTACATTTAAAATTTTACTTGAATATAATTTGCTTGTAGTATAATGACCATATCATTAGTAAGCTTGACAAATTTTTACAAAGTTAACACATTCATGGAACCAGCATCCAAAGTGACTCAGTCTCAACCACACCAGTGTATATAACTAAATGCATAATAGTGAAAATATTGGAAAAGGATGTACTGCTGTCCTCAAGTGCTTTTTTCCCCCAAAGAGTTTTTGCTAGTTGCCTCTGCTGCTGCTGCTTTTTTTTTTTTTAATTTAGCTTTTTAGGTTTTTTGAGGGGGAAGGTATGCATGAGGCGTTTGGTATCTTAGTTCACCGCCCAGGGATGGAACCTGTGTGCCTTGCATTGGAAGCAGAGTCTTAACCACAGGACTGCCAGGGGAGTCCTCTTTTTTAACCCTTTTTTTAAAAAGCCTTTAAACTGAATGCCAGGAATCCTATTGTATTCCAAGTGAAATGCATTCTCTGTACATTTTACCATTGTAAAATCTCAGATTCTGAAGAAAATGTAATATGATTAAAGTGAACATTGTTTAGCAGGACTTCTTTAGAAATGTTTCTGTGGTTGTAGTAGTGATTTTTCTTATTATGGATATGTGTAATTTTCCTGATACTTATCAAATTTTCTTCACTTAAGTACAGCTAGAATAAAATCTTCATGAGTTACTAGCTGTTTTGAAATTTATACTTGTAGCTTTCTATAAAGAAAAATATTTTAATGAAAATTTAGTGTGAGTATGATTGAAACTATTGCAGTAAAGATAGACAACTTTGAAGTCTGTTAAGCACTTCAGAGGTGTCTGTTCTTGAGTATATAATTAATGTACTTCAATCCTAGCATATTTCCTTATATAGATTATGTGCTTTGTAATTACTTGAGATTTGTTATTCAGCTTTTAAGAAATTTTCAACCACTCTTAAATGTAACAAATCTCATGTTTGTAAATGGATTATTTTCCCTGAATATTTAAAGATGTTTAATTTGAAATATTTGTGTTTTTTAAAGATTCACTCAAAGTAACACTGTTTACATCTTTCTAATGTGAGATTATGTATCACTTATTAATTTTGAGATTCTTTAAGGGGAAAAAGATTGACTTGATTTTAAAACTGGTAATGACATTTCTGAGAATATTAAAATTGTCAGCAATTAAGTAAATCATTGAATATTCGAAAAATCTTACATACTTACAGTAACTAATGAATAGTAGCAATTTAAGTATATTTTCAACTAAAGATTTCTCTTACCAACTCACAACCAGTAACATAAAAGGTAAGATGCTTGTTTGTTTTAACTCATAGCATGTTCCATGACTGAGGGAGAGACAGACATTAATTTTTTTTTGCAGTAATTAAACAAAAGTGTTTATTGTGCAAAGGAATTTTAACACATCCATTTTTATTCTTTTAAAGGAAGGTGCATCAGCCCGGAAGACGCAGACTCCTGCAGCACAACCTGTACCAAGGCCAGGTAAAAATAGAAAAATTTTAGTTTTTTTCTATTATCACAACTGAAATTTTTGATACTATGTACTGCTTCAAAAGAATTAAATTTTACTTAAAATACTTCAAAACTAGTATCATAAGAATATTTACTTGAGTAAATAGGTATAGTTGAGTTACAGAAAATTTTTAAGAAAATATTTTTAACATTTTAGGAAAATGTTTTAAAAAGCTTTTTATTACATACCCATTCTCTCATCAGTTTTGTTTGAGTTCCGTGATTATGGTGGATGTGATTTTTGTCTTTTCCTATGGAAACATAGAACCATAATTTTAATAGATTGATAAGCAGTTTGATGTTTAGGATTTCAGATATCTGTATTATTGAGCATATTAGGTTCTATAACTTTAAAAATATATATATTAATAAACAAGGCTAATATTAATATTATTTTTTTAATTTAATCCTTAAATTTTTTTGGTTACACTTCACAGCCTGTGGGATGTTAGTTCCCTGACCAGGGATTGAACCTAGCCCCTCAGCAGTAAGAGCACAGAGTCCTAACCACTGGACCACCAGGGAATTCCCTGAAGTTATTTTAAAAATGTTTTCTTTCCTTTTCCTGGTACCTAAAAGGATTGATCTTTATAAATGCATATAGATACAGACACTATATTCATTTTCAGTGTTTTAGGTTTGATTTACTGTTCATTTGTTCATTTTATTTTCATTTGTTCATTTTATTTTAGTGTTTAGCATAGTCTAGTATCAGTGCTGTTAAAAGTGGCTATTAAGAAAATGGTATTAATTGAAAAGGCCCAGTCAGGAATTTAACTGGTTGATCTTCCTTTTCAATTCGTTAGTGTCAGTAGTACAGATTTGCATATTTTTATTCATAGTATGTTCACACATAGGCTAATTCTAAAATTATATGATTATAAGTGTTCAGATTTTTGGAAGCACATTAAAAGCATGATGTTAAGAGGGGTTATATTGGGATAGTGTTGTAGGCTCTTTGACTGTGTCTTGGATCCACCTGGATCTTGACATGACCAGTATTTTTTTTCTTTCTTTTAATGACATTGGGTTGGTTTGAAATCTTTGTTAAATTTGGAGCACACTGGATGTAATTTATATCAGATGACAGAACTATGGGACTGTTTTTCAGTAGACAAGACCATGCCAAAAGCTGTTATGCGAGTACAAGGAAGAACAATTAAATCAGTTAAATATTATTTGAATGCCTTCCATGTGCTCAGTGCCAGAAACAAGAAGGAGCTAAAGGAGCTCCTTAGAGGAAGGAAGAAAAAGTCAGGGAAATAGGAATGGGCAGGCTGACATGGACCCCAGGAATGCAGCCTGGAGTATTATAGAGACAGTGGAATGATTGATGTAGAATTCTTCGTTTTCCCTTGGACGGGGAAGGATGGTTAGTCTAAGGAAGATCACATGAGAAATTCAGAAATGGTATAAAAAGGAACAAGTCACCACCCGAGGATTCTAGCTCTGTACTGTGCTGTGTATGAATAATTGTCTCCATTTCACATTTGCTCAAAATCACATGGCAAACAAAGGAAAGGGGTCGGGGTGGCACTAACACCCACATAAACCAGCTTGTGTGCGTGTGCCATGGAATAGAGGGACAGGGAGGGGGCTGGGTCCTCCCAGCTAGTGTGTGATCTTGGAGAAGGTCACGTGTGAAGCAGGGAGCTGTGGGTCCTTTCACCTCCTAATCTGTCGTTCTTTCTCAGATCTGCCAAGGTGCACTGGTGATTAAAATGACTGAAATAAATCTTCGAGAATATCTCATAATATAACAGATATTCTGATGTCCATCAATGTGAGGTCTCATTTCACTCGCTGATTGACCCCCATAGATCCACAGTCCCTACCTATCATTCCAGAAGCAAAGATTATAAGTTTTAATACTCACTAGTCAATAAGACTGACTTGAGTGGGTGTTAGCAGTTTGTCATCTTTGTCTTGATTCGTGTATTTTTGTTTTGCAGATTGTTAAAAATGTATTTGCTTTTTGGGTGCTACCCAGTTTTGAAGGGATATTTTGTAATATAGGGTAGGTTCATCTGGATTATCTTTTTAAAATGGAAAAAAAACCCACAATATTTCTGGTCGTGTCACATATTATACATGAGACAGCATAGATCTATATACTGTTGTTTGTTAGGTAGAGTTTGAATTATTAGGAAATAGGGACTGAACCATCTATCCTTTTTGCCTTCAGTGAAGGGACTCAGGGATGATGTTCCATTTTTGTTCACTGTTTCTTTCTTCTTTATTTTTTCACCAAATACTTTGCACTAGTTTTACCAGGCAAGTCCCTGGGTAAATGTAGTATTTTAAAGTGTTTACAATCATTCCTAATTTCTAAACATTCATTTAGGGAATGTAACTAACAAGAGACACATGTTTTCCAGTGAATTAAGAAGCACAAGCGTTTGATAAGCTCCGTAGTGGAATTTAATGTCATTTCCTTTTTTAGCCAGATTAAATCTCCTGCACACATCCCTGCTCTTGCTGCCTCTTGCATAAGTGACAACACATAAGTCACTTCTCTGGCTTTCATTCGTTACTTCTGTCTTGCAGATATGCTGATGTGGGCAGGTGACTACCCATAACCCTGTAGCTCTAGTTTATCTGCTGTCTTAAGATCTGCACGTGAGATTGAGAGGGGATTAGCCCTTTGTATATTTTAAACACATTTCTTATGCTCTTCAGTTATCCACTTCAGAATGTAGGTGGATTGCCTCATTCCATAGTTTTAAATCAATGTGCTGATTGTTTTCAAATTTGTGTCTCCAGTTCTTCTTACCTCTGGTGTCTTTTATTAACTGTTTAACATTTGGATGTGCCATAGGTATCTTAAAACTGGCTTAAAACCTTTTTTCTTTGATATTTTCCCCACAAGGTCTTCGCATTCTTCTGCTTCTTCACAAGTAAATGACACCACTATCAACTCTGTTTCTTAAGTCCAAAACAAGTTAGTCTTTATTTCTCATATTTGTTTATTCTTCTCATCTAATGTGCCAGTGAGTTTTGTTAAATTTACCTTTTCTGTATTCCATATTTATCTATTTTCTCTTTATCTCCACTGCCACAATTCAAGTCTGAGCTACCATCATTTCTCTAGACTAGTGCATCTTGAAGTATTAGTCCCTGACCTGTTTATTTCTGGTCCTTAACAAGATACAGATAGGAGTTGAGAGTCCAATACTGTTAACAGCATCCAGGTGCATGGCCAGGGTTCTAGCTGTTCATTTTTATTGCATGTTATTCAGTCGACCTTGGAAAGTTTACCGAGAACCCTTGCCTTAATTAACCACATTTAATTTGGGCGGCACCACTGTAGAATATTGGTGATCATCCTGAGCTTGCTGCTTACACAGTTGTCCCCCCGCCCCCCTTTTTTTTTGTTTTGGTTGTCTCCCTTTTACCTCTTAACTAAAATTACTATTTTTCCCTTATAGAAAGTATAATATGAAAATCAAATTATGTCACTTTCTGGCTTAAAAGTTACAGGGTTTTCTAACAGAATTTAAATACAAGCTTAACATGACCTAGCAGGCCCTTCATGAATTGGCTCCTACATATATTTTTAACCTCCTGTCCTGCACCCTTCCTTTTGCCTGTCTACACATTTGCAGTTCCATAAGCACGACAGTTTCTTCCTGCCTTTGGCATTGGCCCACATTCCTACCTCTTATCTAGACTGTTCTTTCACTTGTTCTTTGCAAGTTTGCTCCTTTTTATCCTTCAAATCTCAGCTGAAATGCCATTTCCTTTGAGAGGCTTTTTCTAAGCATTCTGTCTAAAGGACACTTTAATATCAGTGTACATTCATTTTGTTCCTTAATATTGTGTATTCAAATTTGTTTTTATGTGTTTATTTGTCTGTTTTGTTATCGTCTGGTTCCCCTCCTTTACTTGAACGGTCTTTGAGGGCAGGGATTATTTTTGTTTTATTTATCATTATAAAAATAAAAACCTAGCAGAGTGCCCTGTACGTAGGCTCTGAATACTTAAGGAGAGAATATAATTCTATTTGGAAGCAAGTACAGCAACAGTAATTGCCTGTTCTCAGCTTGTCAGTGGTCAGTTATGGTGTTTGCTGAAGGCATTGGTTGTGGCGGTTCTGCTGCAGTACATTTAGCATCGGCCATGGCTGTGAGGTTCGGTAAATAGTAAATATGCCCAGGATCTGGAGAAGAACTTAACTTGCTTTGTTGTTCTTATGAGTCTTACAACAGAATCAAGATGTAGAAATTATTGTCTCTGTTTTATGACTGAGGACAGCTGACGCTGAGTGGCATTCATCTCAGTGTGCTGGGGGGGTCATTGTCTAGAAAGTGGCAGAATGGAGACAGAATCAAGCTCCGACTCCAGGCTATTGCTTTTCCTTCATGCTCCTCATGGACTCAGCATTATTCCACTCTTTGCTCCTCCTGCCTTTAGATCAAGCTCATCCTTAGCATGTTCATCACTGTGTCCCTGCCTTGGTCCTTAATTGTAGTTATTTATTTATTTATTTTTTGCTAAACATCTAAAGTTTATTTTTAACATGTGAGCTTTTATATTTCATCTTTTTCTAACTCTGTCTTCTCAGCTTTGATTTTAATGAATCTTTCTTTATATTCCTGAGTCCATTATGGGCTTCCTTAGTATATCTGATATTTCAGTCAAAGATTGCTTTGTTCTCCTTACTCGTTCTCCTAGCTACTCCTGTCTCCAGTTTGTACATCTGTCTGTCCATCCCACCTTTCCTTTATCTCTCTGTCAAATTCCACATGTTTATTGAGATTGTATTATATTGCAGATGATAATGTCTTGCTCTACATGTTGATGTATCCATGAGTCCTGTTTCTAAAAATAATTTAAGAAAGTTTTAGTATCTGTTTCTCAGCAAAAAGAAAGATGACAACACTTTGATAAATATACATGTGAACTTGTGTTTGTATTTTATCATTCTTTGCTTTCTGTGGCTACAAGATCATACTTCTGGACTCCATAATGTTTTATCATAATCAAATAGCTATACAAAGGAGAACAAAGTACTAGTTAAAATGTAGCATTTTACTGCTTTTGAAATAGAACATATTCCAAAGATGTGTGTACTTTGCTCTAAAAGTGGTATGTCGAAGAACTGATGTTGAATTAGAATTTTAAACTGTTGACTTTTTATTTTTTGTGATTTAAAAAATTAATTCTAGCACAGCACATGGCACATAGAAGGCAGTCAGTAAAAATTTATTGTATGAATAAATACTGAAAATTGAACATGCAGCACTTTCTATCCTAAAATATGTTCATCTTGAACTAGACTGATGTTACCATTATTATGCCAACAAATGTTTTTATTTATTATAAAGTCCATTGTATATATAAATAATAAAGAGAAATGAATATGCATGTTTTTATAATATACAAAATTATTGATAATATGGGCAGTTCCAGAAAAAAGACCTTCACATGACTCATTGCTAATAAAATAAAAACAAAAAATTTTGAAAAGAGAGATAAAGATAAATATTTTAGGTCTTAGTTACTGGGGTAGCATCTTTGTTTTTCCTCCACAGAGGTTAATTACATTTCCCTTTCCCAGCCCTTCTCCCAGTCTTATATCCTCTTGTAGTACTCTGTGTTTTTATATTTATCACAGAGTAATCAGTTAATTCAGAAATTATTTATTTGCCTCCTTTTCTGGACCCTAACGTCTATGAATGTAGATTCTCAGTGCCTAGCAATGCTATATATCCACTTTGTTTATAACTACTGATTGTTGAACTGCTGAGGCACTATAGTGATTTTCTGAAGCAGAGAAATAGCTTCATATTATTTAAGAAACTTGCAGTACATTAAAAAAAATTTTAATGAGTCGTGTAAATACAAATATTTTTGGCCTTATTTGCTTTGTAAGTTTGAAAAGAAGAATGTGATTTTTATAACACTCAAATATTTGGATTTTTTTTTTTTCTTACAGTTTCTCAAGCCAGACCTCCCCCAAATCAGAAGAAAGGTAAAGTTGTGCATGTGACTCTAAACTTGCTTTAAAAAGTAAGCTCTTGCTTACACAACCAGGGCTGATGGCCTTCTCATGCAGTTGTAGCAGATGTTTGTGTTTGGTGTCCATTCTGAGTGGTTAGTGCTCAAGCTGTCCTGATCATTAACTAGTCTGAATATCACTGCTGCTTAAAGTAGCTTTTAGCTCAAAAGAGTGAAAAATATAAATTTGCAGGCTTTTACTTTTTAATTATGAAAGTAACTATAATTCCTTTAAATAACCTATTTGATACCTTGAAAATTCTGTCTTTATAGGATCTCGAACACCCATTATCATAATTCCTGCAGCTACCACCTCTTTAATAACCATGCTTAATGCAAAGGACCTTCTCCAGGACCTGAAGTAAGTAATTTGCTAAACTGTTCTTTTTGTAGGACATGGAGCTTTTGTTGAGAATTACTAGTTACTGATTCAGTATTTCTTATTTTGAGAAAACAAACATTCAATTTCAGTGCTATTGTCTTTGCAGATAGTCTAAAATATAATTTTCAAAAACAGAATATATTCTTTTATATCTGAATCCTTTAGGGAAAACTATAGAAACTCTGACTAAAGTCTTAATGAAAAGGTTATCATTTAATTTTTAACATGAATTGTTTTGCTTTGGCTAGAGAGCTTGAAGGGGTTGTAAAACAAATTCAGGTTGTCTTCTCCTCATTTCCAAGTTCCAGAAAAGAACCAGAAAAGTAAAACGTACTTTAGATTAATTGATGTATATACCCTAGAGGGAGGAGGGGGGACCATAGTTGGTGTTTGTTTTTTTTTTTTAAATTACATGACATTTTTATTTTAGGCTGCAAAAACAAAAATGAGCAAACAAACAAACAACCAAAAACTTGAAATAGGCTTGTCAGATGATGTAAATTCATCCTTTCCAGGGAAGCAGAAGGTCGATCAGTACAGGTTATCCTCAAGGCCACAGACATCCTGCTTCACTGTTGCTTGCACTCTGCTGGATTTTGATCCTTTTTGGGTTACAGTCTGGATCATTTTCCTCATCGCCTCCTTCTTCCCCTTCCTCATCCACTTCTTCACCTTCTTCATTGTAATCATCGTCATCATTTTCAATAGCTTCTCCAGTAAAGTATAACACTGATTTTGGGATTATATGCTCACGTAAAAAGTGACCAATTTCAAAGTCTGCAGCGAGGATAGTTTCAGAATCATCATCCAGATCTCCACTCTCAGGAACTTCAGGAGGGGCTAAAGAAAGAGTCATTAGAAACTGTTTTGGTCACAGTATGAACTGTCCCACGTCCCTTGTGTTTCTGCTTCCTCTTAATCATTTTCAGAGTGACATTCTTCCCTTTTTTCCAATCTATCTGGGACCCTATACAACCCACAATGTCCGGTCCATCAAAAGAAAAGGGATCAGAATCATTTGGTTCTGACCTCATCCTATATGTCTTTGTCAACACTTCATTTGTGAAATATTCATTGGGTTCAAAGTGAAATTCTAAGACAAAATTCATAGGTTGACCAGCATCTGAGAACTTCACTTTAATGTCTTTCAAGTGCTTCAGAATAGGTTCTTCATGTTCCTGAACCATATCACTGGGCAAGTCAACATTCTTAAAAATGGTCAACCAAAACAGGAATTCCCTTGGGATCTTCTTTTTCTTCATCCTTTTTCTCATCTTCAATCTTGGCCTTTTCTTTTAGCTCCTCTGAAATTTCATCTTCCTCATCTGGTTTCCATTCACATTCTTCTTATGTAGGTTCATAAATGGCATTAATGGTCTCAAATTGCTTATCAAACAGAGGCTGATAAAGAACAGCATACTTTCTTTCAAGATTATGAACTTCCTCATAGAATTTGGCTTCTATCTGTGCACATTTAACTTGAAGGTTTTTGAGAGCATTCACTCGTCTTTTAACTACCCTCGGCAAGCTTTCAATATATCCTGTTGGTGTTTCTACCAGACCATCAAGTCTTTCTTGAAGGGCTGCAAGAATCTGAGGATTTTGCATCATCTGAACAGTCAGCTCACACGCTTTGATTTTTCTTTCTTCACCAGTTTCTTCTTCTACTTCTTCAACATCATCCAAATCTTGATCAAGTTCAGACTGTTCTTTGTTGTTGATATCTGCCGTGTTGTACAAATGCCAAATATCGGTGGCTAGCACGGGGAGCCAGGCAGCCCGAGCTGTGCAGGCAGTGACTCAGGGTGGCGGGAGGAGCAAGAGGTGGTGCCGTGAGCAGATGGTGCTAGAAAGGGGACCATAGTTTGTTAACCTAGACGTTAATTAGTAAAAATTGGTTGAAGAAGCAAAGAGGAAACCTATATCCTGTATTAAAATTTCCAGATGCTTAACTTTCTCAGTAAAATAAAGATGACAGTTCTTAAAGAAACAAAAACAACCTTCAAAAAGAAAATCATGCTGCTTCTAGATAACTTACAACTTAAAAATGAGTAGCAAAATAAGTTGTAATACTTACTGACTCTAGGTTTTAATAGATGCACAATTGAATTTTAAGTGCCAGTGACTTAAATAGCTGTATAAAATCCTATGTAACTGGCACATGCAAGTGTATCTTTGGTATTTTTTCTTTAATACTTACGAGTGAAATTTTCAATGACCTTTTTTCCAATAACAATATGGAAAGAAGGAATTTTTAGGTTTTATTTCCTCATATTTTGTTAGGCTTGTTTTTTGTGGAGTTTAATATTGAGACAGTGCTGTGGATTACTAAATAATCTACAGTTCCTCAAGTACTCTGCAGCTGGGCAAATATGAAACATAATTGTTTTTGCCCATCTCTTGAAATAGATTTGATAATAGTTAAAATATTGTAATAAAAGTAGTAATTAGTACATAGAAGTCACAAAGTAAATTTTAGTATCTTTTTCCTTAGCCTTCCTACCAAGAAAGCAAAGAATTTTAACAGACTACCTTCTTTGGATAGATCATGCCTAATTTTTCTTCTGAGTTTAAAACACTCCCTTCATTGTTTAACACCTCATTGCAACTGACATCTCCCCTACAGCTTGAGTCAGCTTGAGGCTTTGCTATGTAATTAATGCATAATTGAAACCTCCTCCACACAATTATAGTACTGGCTGTATCCCATAGCTCATGTTGGCATAGATTCTGTTTGGTTTCATGTAAACTGAGGATTCTTCAGTTTTCTAGCCCTTCAGTAAGTAAATGAAATGAGGCAAAATAAATCCTGCCCTCACCTTTAACATTCTAAGTAACAAAATCAAGGTTCTATTATGGAAGTATTAAGTGCTTTGACATTTATAAACATGATCTTGAGAGAAGTTTCACTGGGCCCGTGAGCTTATTTAAAATAAACTGGTTGAATGGTGCTTGTGATTCTGGCTATGACGGTCCTCGCATAGGGTAGAGTTCCAGCGGGGAAAGATTACATAGAGGGCGTGCTCCAGAGATAGACCGAGAGTTCCCCTTGCATCAGTAGAACACTGTTCAGCACATGCATATGGGGGACTACTTAAGGCCTGGGAAAGAGCAGGCAGGAGAGCAGTCTGAAGCTCACACTGGACCATGAATGCTTCATGTACCCAGCTGCCACAGCAGTGCAGAATGCTTCAACCACTTTGGAAAACTGTATAGGAATTGATTTATTACATTGAAGATGTCATTGCACCATCTTTATAATAGCTTACTTTTTTTATGATCAGAGGTCAGCTGTGATAATCAGTACTTGGAAGGATATCTGCTTTATCTTGTTAAAGGTCATTGTAAATTTGTTTATCTGCTATACCTAGGTGTAGATTTCTTACATATCCCTCCTTGGGATTCATCAGAATTGAATCTGTGGATTTGTTTTTCATCCGTTCACAAAGTCTTGTTTCTTAGCACTTTGACATTATCTCTTTGTTTCCCCTTCTTCCCTTTTTGTTTCTCTCTTCTTTCTGGGACTTAAATGAGACGTACTATAGACTTTCTCATTTCATCATATATGTCTGTTATACAGCTCTGCTTTCCTTCTGTTTCTCTGTCACCTGCATTCTTGATCATTTCTGAAGATTTAACTTCTAGTTGTCTGTTCCTTTGGCTATCTCCTAGTGTGATGTTGTCTGTTCATTTCATTTTAAAATTCAGATGTCTTATTGTTTCTATTTTAGAGGTTCTGTTTAGTTCTTTTTCAAATCTTTGGTGCTCCTTCGCTCCCCATTGCCTTTTTTTCCAATAATTTCTTTTTCCCTCTACATACTTGCAGGCTTGTTTCACAAGTTTGGTCTTTGATGGCTGCATCATTGGAAGTCCTTACTAATCGCTTTCTTTTACCTGTTGTTTCATTCATGATACCTTGTTTCCTTGTGATTTAGGGGTTTTTCTTTTGTCTTTTAACTGTTCATTTAGTGGTTTTCTTTGTTTTCATTTTGTGATTTCTGTTTGTTCTCCTTGGAATTTTTTCTTGTAGAAATTCTTTGAGTTCCAGAACGAAGATTTGCTTCCCCGCCTCGCCCCCAAAAGAGGTTTCATTTCCTTTGGTCCACAGTTGGTATTTCACATTATTTCTTGGTCCCAGGGCTCCTGGGAAGGGGCTGATCCCTGTGGGGGCCTCTGGGTGGGGGTCCCTGTGCAGTACTTGGTCGGGCAGTGAGGGGAGCGGGGGCCGGCTTTGTCTCAAGCACTCAGAACTCCACTGTCCTGCCTGGGCCTCAGTGTCCCCACTAGGCCCCTGGGAGGGGCCAGGATTGGTGGTCTGAGGGTCCTCGGGAAATCGATGAGACCTAAAATATTTTGGGACTATGGTTTGACCTTCTGTCAGCATCACTGCCACCCCTGCCGCCCTCCCCCCCAACCCCAACACACACACACACTCCCCTGAACAAAGTATTTTCGTTTGACTAAAACTGCCTGAAACTTCTGTGGGTACAGAAACCACAGACTGATTGGCAGGAAAAAGAGAAGTGGGGTAGGTATAACCGGAAGCTACTCAGGGCCAGTTCCCCTCCCTGCCTGGGTTTCTTTTTCTCCCTGACCTAACAGCTTGGCCCAAAGTCTGCTGGGAAACCTGATGCCTGGAGCTGCCCTGGTGGGAACCCCCACCCCACATGCATCTGGCTATGGCCTTTCTCCCTTTCCCCCAGACTCTTAACTGGTAGCACTCTGACATAAAATAAGACAAAAAACAGGAAAACCCAGATAGGGCAATGATGTGGGAAGACAACCCACACGGGTGTCTCAGGAGCCCTCCTCCTCCTGTAGTAGAGGGGGCACTCTGAGGGTGCCACTGGGCCCTGAGGGCAGTACTTGGGGTCGTATATCTGCCAGCCCAGGCCAAAGACCTAACCACTCTGGTTGGCACCCTGCGTGTAGCCCATCTGTAGGGACATGGAGGAATTGTCACATTTGTCTGTCCCCAGCTTTGTGTTGTAAATGTGCCACCGGGTCCCTGGAGCCGTTGTGCCCACCTGGCTGTCACACTTATTTGTGCCCAACTGGAGGCTGATGGTCAAGTGGTCCATGGGGGGCAGGATATGGTTTTTGGGGTCATACAGATGCCATCTGGTGCCAGAAGCGGTCATGTCCGACTGGCTGGCACATTTGTTAGTGCCCAACAGGAACCCAATGACGCACTGGCCCATCTTCACGGTGGCATCATCAGAGTCTCGCCCCTACTTCTCCAAGTATTTGATGCCAGTGTCCACGCCGCTCTGCATCCCCTTTGTCTTGGCCTTCCTGGCCAGGGCAAGAAAGAGACACCTGCACCTGCATCAAGTTCCCACTTTCAAACAAGTCGTTAGCCTCCAACAGGTCAGCGGGGTTCATGCTGTAGCTGACCATGGCCTTGATGAAGTTGGAGAGGTTTTCTAGCTGGTGCCACTTCTGCATGGAGCGGTTGGTCTTAGGGGCTGAGCCCAGCTGCAGTTTATTCATGCATGTGCACAGGATGGTCCCGTCCTTCAGACCCTTCTGGAAGTCCGGGTTGATGGAGAGGCCGGTCAGTCCTCAGTCTGGCTTTAGAGCTCCACCTCCTCCAGGGTCGTTTTTGGACTGGAGCTGGTTCTTGACCTTGGCCGAGAGCCTGTGGGAGGGCCCCTTGTTGAAGTGCGTGGAGCTCATGGCTGGCGGGCGAAGATTTGCTTTTGCGTTTGATAAGCACCTGGTGGCATACGCAATCCAACATCGATAGCTTCACGTTAAATTCTCAGTTTGAGGTTTTTTTTAACACCAGATATTATTGCTTGTTTTTTTCCCACACAAATTTCAACTTCTTTTATTTAGAAGAAAGGAAAACTGTATTTTTAATCTGGGAAATACTGATAAAATTGTTCATTTTTCAAAATGATATATAGACTTAAAATCTGGAACTTGTCTAATGATATCTCATTTGCATTTTATATTATACTAAGGAAATTATTTTAGAGATTTGTTACTTGTTTAAACACTGGTGACTTTAATCATATTATCCATACTCCTTCATAGTCATAGAATGTTAAGTGGAATAAATAAATAATGGTAGAGTCGGTGGATGTCAGAATATTTCTCCAGATTGCAGATATCCATCCAGGCAATTGTGCAGTTCTGGTTGTTTTTGTTAGATAATTTTTTGTGTTAAGTATTAAAAATCAACTCAAAGTAGCTTTATTGTAAAAAATAATTGGCTCAACATAACTGAAAAGTCCTGGCTTCTGACACAGTTGAATTCAGTGCTAAATGAAATAAGCAGGAGTTGGTGCCTCTATCTCTTAGGCAGGTTCTCCTTCTTCAGGGGCAAAGATGACGTATCAGAAACTCCAAGTTACCAGTCACCACAAAGAGACAGTGCTCATTTCCCAGTAATTCCAGCAAAAATCCTGGGATTAAATCCTGTTTGCCTGGCTTGTACAGTGTAACAGGTGTATTTCTGAACCAACCACTGTGGTCAGGGTTGTTAATTTTTGCTTTAAATCCAAATGAGGTCCAGTTTACAATTCTGAGATTTGATTTTTCTTTCAGTTGTCAGGGTGTTGGTTAGGGCTGAGATGAGGTTAGGAAAACGGGTGGGCAGTAGGTTTATTTCTGGTTTACATTATACTGAACTCCCAGAGTCCTAACTTTATGAAGGAAGAAATTTCTGTTAGATTCTCTACCTTGAGCAGAATATGGGATTTGTTTCTTCTTCCAAGAGTCTAGTGAAATAAGAGACAAAACTTAAGTTTAATTAGTTTGCCACTGCCTTCCATGGGTTGAAGTCTGCAGTGTTATCCTGACCTTTTTGAGTTCCATTCTTTACTCAGTTCTCTGGCCCAAGGATTCTTTACTTCTTGCTAGCTAGCAAGAGAAGGAAATGGCAACCCACTCCAGTATTCTTGCCTGGAGAATCCCAGGGACGGGAGAACCTGGTGGGCTGCTGTCTGTGGGGTCCCACAGAGTCGGACACGACTGAAGCGACTTAGCAGCAGCAGCAGCGAGCTCAGAGATGCCTTTAGAATGTTCTTTATAATTTATTCCACATTGAAAAACTTTCTGACAGTTTCTTTTAAAGTTAAACATATCCTGCAATCCAACAGTTCCACTCATAGGTATTTATGTAAGAGAATGAGGTGAAAACATATGTCTGTAAAAAGGCTTATACCAGAGTGTTTATAGTAGCTTTATTTGTAATAACCCCAATTTTGGAACCACCCAAATATACCACAGGAGAATGTATAAACAGATTGTGTCAGAGTCATACAATAGAATTTTGCTCAACAGTAAAAAAGAATGAACTACCAGTCTGCCCCTCAGCATGGATGAATGTCAGAAATGTTAAATTGAATGAAAGAAGCCAGGCATGGAAGAGTACATTCTTGTGTGATTCCATATATAGAATTCCTAGAAGTCACCTGTGATGATGGAAAGCAGAGTTGTGTGGTTGCCTGTCAGGGAAGAAGTGTAGGGATTACTGAAGTGTGCAGGAGGAAATTTCTCTGGTCTGTTGCACATGTTCTGTATCTTGGTGGGCATGGTGGTTACCTTGTGGAAAGGGGTATTTGGTGACACTCCTTGATGGATTGAATCACCTATCTCTATCTAGCCACATCAGCTCCATTTCAAATGATCTTTGATTTATAGTAAAATTTCCCTTTTATTAGCATTTGAGAAATCAAGGATTAGTGTGGTTGTGTATGGAACCATGGGGATGCTAAGTGTCACAGCAACACAAACAAATTGCGTCTGAATGTGAGATTCACACACACCGACCTCTCACGTAAGTGAGCTTGACTTCTGTTTGGCGAGCTTGACTTCTGTTTGGCGTGTAAAGGAAAGACCCATATTCTGTACATGCAGAGTGAGTTTATTTTTAAAATAATGTTTTTGGTTTAAAACTATCATTTTAAAAGTAATTTCACAGTACAGTTTCTTTCTCATTTAAGATTGTTGTAGAATCATTTTGTCTCCTATTTTTTAAAAGATTTGTTCCATCAGATGAAAAGAAGAAACAAGGCTGCCAACGAGAAAATGAAACTCTAATTCAGAGAAGAAAAGACCAGATGCAGCCGGGGGGCACTGCCATTAGTGTCACAGTTCCTTACAGAGTAGTCGACCAGCCCCTTAAACTAATGCCTCAGGACTGGTAAGTTAATTGATGCTTTTATGTAGTCCTTCATTTTTTGTGTAATTAACAAATACCAAATTTTATCATGAATTCGAGATATTGAATTCTATCCTTGAAACCTGTGTTAGTATCTAATTTAGTCATCAATAATGTTAACATTCTGCTGCTGCTAAGTCGCTTCAGTCATGTCCGACTCCGTGTGACCCCATAGACGGCAGCCCACCAGGCTCCCCCGTCCCTGGGATTCTCCAGGCAAGAACACTGGAGTGGGTTGCCATTTCCTTCTCCAATGCATGAAAGTGAAAAGTGAAAGTGAAGTCTCTCAGTTGTGTCCAACTCTTTGCGACCCCATGGACTGCAGCCTACCAGGCTCCTCCATCCATGGGATTTTCCAGGCAAGAGTACTGGAATGGGGTGCCATCGCCTTCTCCGGTTAACATTCTAGTATTAAGTAAATATAATTTGGATGTCTATAAGAAGAAGCATTGATGCTTTGGAGAAGCATCTTGAGAGTCCCTTGGACTGCAAGGAGATCCAACCACTCCATTCTAAAGGAGATTGGTCATGGGTGTTCTTTGGAAGGAATGTGCTAAAGCTGAAACTCCAGTACTTTGGCCACCTCATGTGAAGAGTTGACTCATTGGAAAAGACTCTGATGCTGAGAGGGATTGGGGGCAGGAGGAGAAGGGACAACAGAGGGTGAGATGGCTGGATGGCATCACTGACAAAGGATGAGATGGCTGGATGGCATCACTGACTCAATGGACGTGACTCTGAGTGAACTCCGGGAGTTGGTGATGGACAGGGAGGCCTGGCGTGCTGCGATTCATGGGGTCACAAAGAGTCAAACACGACTGAGTGACTGAACTGAAGAAGAAGCATAAACTTGTGGAAAACAGTAAAAAGTCTTTCCACTTGTCCACTTATTCTGGATCAGCTTTTGGAACAAAACAAGTAGACTGATGTTTTAGAGGGCCTATATTTTAGATTTTTGATTTGGAGAATTCAAATTTTCCTTGGTAAAGAAATGGTAAGTGAAAGCATTGTTACTTTTATAGTAAGGGGATAATTTAATGAAAATAATAGCATCATCATCCCAGTTCAGCTCTTTTATTGAATTAAAATATCCTTTAATAAAATATTGAGCTATTTATAATATAAAGTGCCTATATATTCAGATACATGAATTACCTTAAATTATTTCATTAATCTAAGCCAGAATAAAAATACACAGTCTGAGTGTGCATTTCTCTGATACTAAGAGTGTAACACATTGACTCATTAGCTGAAATTTACCTTTGACATACTCATTAGTCTTCAGATATTAGAAAATCAAGCCAGTGAGAATACTAGTATGTTAAAGATTTTAGTGAAGAATTAAGGGCTCTCATATTAGAATTCTGTCCTAGTACCTAACAGAGATACTTTGAGTTACAAATGAAGTGTAAGATGAGAATTTCAGGTGTGTTTAAAACTTGTAATAAGTAGAAAGTTATGTCATTTGTATGTTTGCACATATTTGCAGGAAACGGTCATGCAGTGTGTGCAAGTGCCGTCATTGTGCATTGTACTGCTATTGTATATTAGCTTGGGCCCTGGCCATCAGTGTCATAACCTAGGGAAAGTATTTTCCTTACCTTTCTTCTTCTCTTCTCTGTTAATTGTCCTTTTGGGAATTCACTGGGAGTAGTATTTTTATTATCCTGCTTCCCTGCTGACCCTGTGAGACACAGAAGGATCTGGGTGACCTCTGTCTGACAAATTCCCTTTTGTTTAGCAGGCACCTTTGTCCTTCAACTAGTGTGTGCTGCAAGTTACGTCATAAAATTGAGAGGCCATTTAATAGTGTGCTCCATTCCCAAAGATGGTTTAGGCAGTGTGGAGCATACATCCTATGAAATTTTTAATTTAAGATTTAATTTTAACCGTAAGAAATTTTGAGCTGTTAAGAATTTTAAGCTGTGGTTTTTCACAGTAACTATGTTGTTGTAGGTCTTTAACTTGAAGGTAACCTTGGCTTAATATTCCCTTGGATGCGTAAAGTCTCCATCTAACACAGTGATTATGACAGTATGGTCTGTGGTCCTCTGGGCATTCCCAGGGCCCTTTAAGGGAGTCATGAGGTCAAAACTGTTTTCCAGTATAACAGTGAATTGGCTGTTGTCATGATTTATCAGTCCCCGTATAGGACGGTAGCATGACTGGTGCACAAGGTCAGTCATTGGTTCCTCCCTCTCTCTCTCCACACCCTCCTCTTCTCCACGCTCTTCCTCCCACCCCACGTCCTGCCTCCTGCTCTCCAGCATACTCTGCTGTTCTGTAAAATAGGGGTAATAGATTACCTCACAGGATTATTTTGAAGTTTAAATGTATAGACATGAATAGGTTGTGTAGACCAGCACTGGAACATTGTGAATGCTTGTAGTAAATCTTACAATGTTGGTTATTACTGTTAATGTTATGATTTTGCTTCCACTTCTTTAGTTGTAGGCTTAAACGGTTTATGGTAGTTGTTTTTATTGTAATTTCTCAAGTTAATTAATACTTTGTAAACTAATGAAATGTAGGGCCCAGAAAGAGATTTGTGCTTTTTTAGGAACAGGAAGTTAAGTGTCTGGGAAAAACAAGTTGCTTTAGCACGCACGTGTGCACACACACACACACACGCACACACACAAAGTAGAGAATTCAGAGTGAGTGAAATAGTTGTAAAACAATCGAAAAAGTTTAAAAGTTTAGGTGATTTCTGTACTCAGATTATTTTCCAGATAATCAGAAGAACTCAAAATAAGGTGTTGGAGCTTTAGTGAATAGTGAATTCAAAATACTGAACTATTGTAATTTATGCTATTTTTAATTAAAGTGAAACATTTAAGATGTGTTTGAATTTTAAATGATTTTATTTTAAAACCAACTTTTTCAATTAACAGATACACTATTGTTCCCTATTACATTTAGAAAAATAGGCCCACTAATATAGATCAGGCAGAGATAAAATTCTGAAAGGATCTCATGTAAGGACTGTGCACGTAATTATGTTTAAATGACTTAGGTGTTAAAAACAACGCATGGGGAGTATAGCAGTCGTTAACGTTCTCTACTGCTGTAACATAAAGAGAATGGTGGACATGCAGCACTGTGGTTTCCCTCACAGACATGTGGACAGGAGACTCCACTGCAGGAGTGATGGTGAGACTCTTTCCCTAAGGGTTGTAGTAACTGAGAATGCCTGAGCTACTCAGTTTCCACTCTTCCCTTTCCTCTTCTCTGCTAACAGGGACCGGGTCGTAGCAGTTTTTGTGCAGGGTCCTGCTTGGCAGTTCAAAGGTTGGCCGTGGCTTTTGCCTGATGGATCACCAGTTGACATATTTGCTAAAAGTAAGATTCTCTTTGTTTTTACTGCCTATCTAATGTAGAAATGTTTTATTATTTAAAAATAAATTTAACAAATGCTTTATTATTTAAGAGAAAGAGCCATCTATGGCTCTGTACATGTGGTGTGTATATCAAAGGATTCTTATTAAGTACCATATATTTTTACTTTTAAACACCTGTGAAATATTTTAAAAGTCTTCTTTGGAATATTAATATTTTCTGTGTATTTATATCTAAAAGTGAATTATTGCCTATGTTTCAACATCAGTAATTACTTTGTAGGTTGCTTAGAAATCATTAATCTTGTTGCATGTACATACAGCCAGTCTTTAAATAGGCTGACTTTTGCTGAACTAACAATGCCACTTGACTGTTGGCTGCTGTTCCCGCTGTCTGAAATGGTTGCAGCAGAAGTGGCCCTTTTCTGTTTGTTCAGATCTCAGCCAATTACTCTCTCCTTTAGGGAACCCCCTCCTCTGACCGTCCTGGAAGTAGCCTTTACTTTCTACTGGTGATCTCATGGTAACATTCGTTGCTTGACTTGACCTCATGTTTATATCTGTATTGTAAGTCCTCCGTGGCTCTAATGCTAGTTCCAGGATGTGAGCAGCGTGGTCTGACTCATTGAGTCTCGTGTCATCAGCACAGAAAAGAGCATGGCACTGGGAAGCATTTTGTAGACACCTATTATTAAATATGTAAATTTCATGTATCATATCTTTTGTGGGTCATATTTTGGCATTATTAATACACCAAAAGTAGAAGAATTAAAGTCTGACTGAATAGCAATTCCATGAACTGTAGCCTGTCAGGCTGCTCTGTCTGTCTATGGAATTCTTCAGGCAAGAGTACTGGAGTAGGTTGCCAATTTCTTCTCCAGGGGGTCTTCCTGACACAGGGATTGAACCTGAGTCTCCTGCGTTGTAGGCAGATTCTTTACCATTTGAGCCACCAGGGAAGCCCTTTTATTCGTAGGGATATTCAAATTATTATTTAATTTGAGTACCCAGTGAAGTTAGTATCAGTAATAAAATCATGTTTTAAAAAGTGTCCTCATGAAACAAGTTTGTTTGTTAGAAATAACATCTTTAGTTATTTTGAATGTAGATTGTGCTACTGTGAAATCCAGCTGTTTGTTGTTTTAAATAAAGCAGTTTAGTTTTTGTCAGTGGTGCCACCATTCTTTTAGGCCGAAAACTGCCCAAGCTTGAAAGCTTTTAATCATCATTCTCCTACCTTCATTCAGTTTTTAAAATGAATGCTAATATGACGAGTTTTTTTTTGTTATTTCCAAAACCTGAGTAATGCACAGATTTGATAAATAGAAGTCAAAGATACAGAGAGAGTGGGAATTTTAATGAAAGCAAAATGTCACTGAACACTAATTTTGTTGTGTTTTACCTACTTGCTTGCCTTGTTGACTGGTACTGTAATAAACAGTGATTAGAATGTCTTGAAGATAAAAATACTCTCCAAATTTCATTAAGAACATAACTTTTAATTGTGGTTTTGTTCAGATCATTAGTCTTCAAAAACTTAGATAAGGACTTAGAGAATTTTTTTTTAAGTTAACAATTATGATTTTCTTCCATGAATTACTCTTTCTCTTAAACCTTCCTTCTTTACTTAACCAGCATTTAAAATGAAAGTACTCTTGCCCTTCCATCTAAACACATGGGAAAAAACCCTTTCCTCTTCCCTCACCTTTTCTTCTGGCTTCCTCTTTCCCTCCACAGCCAAGCCTTTGAAACAGTTGTCTCGCTTTCTGTTTGATCACAAGCAGCTGTGGTGGTACTCTCCTGCTCACCTGCTGAACCGCTCCCACAGGGATCCAGATAGTGGCTACTTTTGGTCTCCTTATAATATTACTCTTGATCCATTTCCTCTTCTTAAAATGTTCTTTTCTGAGGGCTTGTTAAATTTATTCAGACTCTAGCTATTTTTCCTCTGGCTTTCAGTGACATCAGTGACATTTTTGTGTTCCTGCTTCTCTCCTGCTTTAATTATAGACACTCAAGGAGATCTGGTGGCTTCCCGTCACCATCTCTGTCCTTAGTTTTAAGTTATGTCTCTGGCTGATGTATGGGCCTCTCTGTCTCACCGATGACCAGGTGGCTCCCTGTGAAGTCCCATTGGTGCATTGGACTCTGCCTCTTCCGAGAGGAATCTGTTGTCTTACGTTCTCCATCCTCCCCAGACTGTTCTTTTCCTCAGTTTTTTTAATAATTTGCATAAGCCAGAAATTTAGAAATATGTCATCTCCAGCTTTTAGCTGGTCTGCTTGCTGTAAATTAACTCTTGACTGTTCTAGCTTCTCACCTTTCCCCCAATCTACATGGAAAATGATAATATCTGTATAGCATAGGGATAAACTGAGGGTACTTGGTGAAAAAATGTATTTTCTTTGTGCTGCATAATAAAATACAGAGGTTTAGAGAAGATCTTAAATATTAAACTCTATAAAATTGCCAAATAAAATCTTTTCAAAATTATGAGAAATTTGAGCTTGATACTGATTTTTAAAAATACTGTTTTTTAGGCTTCAAGTCCAAGATTGTTAAGTGACAATTTCTTCAAATTTTTTGGTTATCATTGAGAAAATTTTCTGATTTAATAATCTTCTCTATTCTGTCCCTTTGTCATTTTCCGTGCCATCATCTACCAAAATGCTATATGAGAGCACCTTTTCTGTTTTTTTGTTTCTGCAAAAAATGTATTGACAACAGTCATGCAGTTTGCAGAAAATGAACAACAACAAATTTTGTAAAGTTTTGCTTTAGTACTCCCAGATAACTGTCTATATATAAAAGAATCTTATTTCTTCTATTTTGGGTGAGGCTTAAAAACTATGTCTTTTTCTGAATAAGAAAGATAAGTTTGCTTGCCACCATTGCTTCATGCTAATAAGATACTTTGTGTGATGAAAGAAACTGTTTCCTCATTTTGTGACATAAACTTTTTGAACTCTGATATTCAGTTTTAATTTAAAAATTGTGTATTCTGTAAATAATACACAAAATGTAAAAAATAAATGCTATGTAAACTAAATCTACTGAAATTAGTAAAGGGGATTATTGGCCCTTGTGACTTTAAATAAGTCATTTAAAAAATTATAACTCATGTATTTTTAAGAATGATTTGAAACAAATAATGAGAAGATCAGAAAAGAGAAACGTGTAATAAGCAGAGAATACTGAATAGTGACTTCATTTGATTTAAAAATTTAAAGAAACAAATATTTTTTCCATATATAATAAGTATTTTGAAAATGGCTTTTCTGAATCCATAACATACAGTCCCTTTAATGAATTGGTTTAAATTGATTAATTTGAATTAAATTCAAAATAAATAATATACTCAGTGAGGAGACCTTTATGTATAAAAGCAAATACTTTAGCAATAATGTTTATGTGTTTTTTGGGCCATTGGAGGGTCACAAATGGTTTATTTTGTATTTTAATCAAGAATTAGACCTTGATTACTTGTTAACATCAAAAGCCGGTAAGCCTGCAAATGATATGGAACAAGCAGTCTATAAAGAGCTATTAAAAACAATTAACAGTCAATCATTTTTCTCTTTAGAAACTCCTAATACTAGAGATCATAATGGTGATAGTAATGTTTATATCTTGAATGTTGGAAGAGAAAGCAAAAAATGGAAAGAAAAGCAAAACGTCCTCCATGTGCACAAGTAAAACTAACACTCCACTGATGATAAACTGATTGCAGATACAGTGATAAACTGCCGAGGATGGTCCAGCCAGATAGATGATCAAAGAGGAAGATTCAGAGTCAGTGTTTTGTGGTCACCTGTCAACCTTGGCAGCATACATTTGTTGGGAAGTTTTGTCCTGGAGTCTCTTATCTCCCTAGAGATAGCTTTTGAAAGTGAAAATAATTTCACCTTTTTGGTTCAAACTACCCAGTGGTTTATTATCACATTTGAAATAAATTTCAGAATTTTTTTTTTTTTTTTTTACCATGGCTGAGTAGGATCTACACGTAGGACATTGCCTACAGAGAGTTGTTCTTGGGTAGGGCATTCTGAGCTTGCTTCTGCCCGAAATCCTGTTTTTCAGGATCTTTGCTAGACTCTTTTTATATCAAGTAAATATCTATTTCTAGGTCACCTTCTCTAGAGAGCTTCCAGTTCTTCTTCTTTTTCATCATTTCTTACCATGTCCCATCATTTCTTACCGTGTCCCACTTGCTAATTACCTCTTGAATCTTTCCTGTCATATGTGTATCTTCTCCCCAGTAGAGCAGATCTGTCTCTCTCTCCTCTACGTTTTATACCGTATCATTCAGTTCAGTCGCTGAGTTGTGTCCGACTCTTTGCGACCCCATGAATCGCAGCACGCCAGGCCTCCCTGTCCATCACCAACTCCCGGAGTTCACCCAGACTCACGTTCATCAAGTCAGTGATGCCATCCAGCCATCTCATCCTCTGTCGTCCCCTTTTCCTCCTGCCCCCAATCCCTCCCAGCATTAGAGTCTTTTCCAATGAGTCAGCTCTTCGCACGAGGTGGCCAAAGTACTGGAGTTTCAGCTTTAGCATCATGCCTTCCAAAGAAATCCCAGGGCTGATCTCCTTCAGAATGGACTGGTTGGATCTCCTTGCAGTCCAAGGGACTCTCAAGAGTCTTCTCCAACACCACAGTTCAAAAGCATCAATTCTTCGGCGCTGAGCCTTCTTCACAGTCCAACTCTCACATCCAACCTGACCACAGGAAAAACCATAGCCTTGACTAGACGGACCTTTGTTGGCAGAGTAATGTCTCTGCTTCTCAATGTGCTATCTAGGTTGGTCATAACTTTCCTTCCAAGGAGTAAGTGTCTTTTAATCTCTTGGCTGCAGTCACCGTATCATTGGTCTCTGCTAAACACTTTGCAGAGTGGGTCGTCATGTCTTAGGCAACCATGCAAGCTCCTTAATGTGACTTTTAGGACCAACATTGCTCTGAACCTCTGTGGTCTTTATCCATTTCCTGTGTTACTTTGCATGATGCAACTTTGTTAAATTTCTTTAGTTTCTAAACTAAACCAGTTTCTCTTTGAACATGCTCTTGAATCTTTCCTGTCATATGTGTATCTTCTTCTCCCCAGTAGAGCAGTGCTCGCTCTCTCTCCTCTAGGTTTTATACTGTATCAGTGGTCTCTGCTGCGATTCATGGGGTCGCAAAGAGTAGGACATGACTGAGCGACTGAACTGAACTGAAACACTTTGCAGAGTGGGTCGTCATCTCTTTTAGGCAACCATGCAAGCTCCTTAATGTGACCTTTAGGACGAACATTGCTCTGAACCTCTGTGGTCTTCATCCATTTCCTGTGTTACTTTGCATGATACAACTTTGTTAAATTTCTTTAGTTTCTAAACTAAACCAGTTTCTGTTTGAACGTGCTCTTCTGTTAACTGGGTCACTTTTGTTCTGTGTTTGCCTAATTCTTATGCCACCCTACCTATCCAAGCCTTTTCTGAATCCCGTAATCTGGGTAAACTACTCTCTGGTGTTTCTGTGATATTCTACTACCTTTATCATGCTTTATGTGAGTAGGCGTTTTCTTATTATCCTTCACTGGATCATACACATTTTATTTTATTTCATTCTTCATTGCAGTCCCCAGTGGCTGACGTGTATAAGCCTCAGTAAATTTTTGTTGAATTAAATGTTTTGGGAGATACTATAGTGCTTAGCCTCTATTTTAGAGATCACTTAGGTTGTAATGAAGCTTTTTCAGTAGAAGAAAGGTTGAACTTTTTTTTTTTTTTTCTAAGTTTTTTTGGTTACTGTCTGTGGTTGGTTTTTTATTCCTTTATAAAATATTTTTATAATGTTGATTACAGTTTGAATAAAGAACATTATTTCTCCTACTTCTAGTTAAAGCCTTCCATCTCAAATATGATGAAGTTCGTCTGGACCCAAATGTTCAAAAATGGGACGTAACAGTATTAGAACTCAGCTATCACAAACGTCATCTGGACAGACCAGTTTTCTTACGATTCTGGGAAACATTGGATAGGTAATCATGATCCTAAAATGCACTTACTTCTGCTTTACTGCAGTAGTTTTCCTGTCTCTCAGTTGTATTTTAGGTTCCTTAAAGTTGTGAACCATATCCCGCAGCTCCCCTTTCAAACATTGCTTAATTTGATGTTGATCTAAAATAGGTAGTTAGCAAAGTATCTTTGTTGTATTGACTTTGGAAACAAAGGGAGAAAGGGCTTAAAGCTTAGTAGAGAGAATACTAAAGCTGAGTTCAAAGACTCAGATTTGGTCTTGTTTTTGTGATTTGGCTCTAATGAACCCTGTGACTTTTCTGAACCTTGTTTTCTGTCTATCCAAGGAACTGGCTTTAAGCAGTCCCTTCATTTTTTGACAGGACCTTTCGAAAGGTTTCTGACTCGAGGTATGGGTACCTGGTAGCTTGTGAAAGGAATTTGGTTTTTGAATTTATCCTGATTACTAGTATAAATTGGTTTTTTCTAAAGCCCTTTACAATAATATCAGTTTTATAATTGGAAAGTAAGGACAGCATATGATCACAGTACCACTGAACCTGTTCTCATTTGAGGTACTTTCTAAAGCCTGTAACTTTCTTGGTCTCTCTCCAAATATTATGTGTTTCCTCAGAGTCAGAGATGATTGAGATAACCCAGTGGTTGTAATTGATAATATATTAAAGAGAATCATTTATTATCCTAGCCAGAAGCTCTTACATTGTAGAAATTAATAAGATGAATGGTTTTTCTGGCTTACTTCAGAAATCTTCATATTCCCAAAGGTTACAGTATCTACTTTTTAGAAAGCAAAACATCCTGTTCCACTGTTGATTTTAAGCTTTAAAAATACCAATACTTATTTTTACATATAGTATTCTAAAAATTCTAAAATTCCTATAATCATTATGACCTATTATAATATTTTTCAGGTACATGGTAAAGCACAAATCCCACTTGAGATTCTGAGTTACTTGTTTTCTCGCTTTTCTGGAAATCTGAATTAAGATGATAACACCGCGGATATACCATGATACACCATGCTCAAAAGACTGGGACTGAAGCTTTATGAATTTATCAGGAACTTAAAAATGAAGAAGGTCACGGATCGATCTTTTATAAAACCTTATTTGATGATTTATGCTTCAAAGGGATGATGCCTGTCATCCATATAAGCAAACTTTTTGGCTTACAACTATTTTTTTAATATTAGTCTTCTAGTCTGTAATGGAAATTGTATATTTTGATAGAAGTTTTTTCTCCATTGGTTACATTAGCATCACTTAAAATTTGTTTCTCTAGAAAATAAATACAGGTTACAAATGTGTGTATATGTGGAGGTTATAAGGCTCTCTAAGCCATCTTGCTTCTGATTTTTCATTGCTCTTTAATTCCTTTTATTGAAAATACTATGTTATGAATGGTATTAAATTTTAGTCTCTGAAACTTCAAAAACCAAGCAAAGGGATGTGACTTTTGAATGAATCAAAATGTCAGCCTGTATGTGTACTATACTTTCTCTTTATTTAAAAAGGAATAATGAAAAATCAAGAACAGTTCTTCAGCTTTGGTTGAACTGTTCAGTTTTTCAAGACTTCTTTACTTATAATGAATACATTTAATGAATGTACATTCTTCTCACTGACTTTGGTAATTTTAAAACTTAGAGTGATATATTTCTATCTGTGATATCTTTCCACTTGAAAAATCTCAAAACACAAGATTAAAAACCTAATAGGCTATAATACTTTTTATTTTGGGAGCCAGAATATGATTCGGGGGAAAGAAATGTGTAAGTCCTTCTGCAGTGTAACTTTATCTTTTCTCTTAAGTCCACCTTCAGTTCTTCCTTTATATGGTGTAGGATTTTGCGTCTTCTATTTCTAGGCATGTTCTTATCTTCCATTATCTTTAATATTGATAACTCTCCCAGACACCAAAGAACATATTTGCTTAATTAAGTGTCTGAACAGAAACAAGATGAAAACACTGGTATTTTTATGTGTGTATTCAATATCGTATAAAATATAAAACCTATATTTTAACTTAGTAAAATATTTTACTACTTCTGTACTTTAGACAGAGTGTTGCCTCCAAGGTACAATGAATGAGCATTTTTCTTGAGTCTTGATCCATCTTTTATTCCTTAAAAAGCAACTTGGACCCTTTACTCCCCTAAAGAGTTTTTACCACTAGAATTGTTGCTGATCATTCATCTTATGCCATTCCCGTCCTCCCCCTCCCCCGACATTTAGCTCCTTTCTGGGTTAAGCTGACATTACCTAGCCTCATTTTGAAACTTAATGCTGTCATAAAAATGAGAAGCACTTATTATTTATTTTTTAAGTAACCACAAAAGTCCATGTCAGTAATGAATAGGAAAAGTATTTATTCATATGAAATTTACTAGGTTCTTCAGGAAAAAAGCGGTCAGCATTTTAAATTATTAGTATTTAGGATATGTATAAGATTTGAACAGATTGTGCCCCGCCCCCCACTTCTTACCTTCTCTGCATCCTTTCTTCTTGAAAATTCAAATTTGTTCACATTAGAATTTCTCAGTATATAAATTGTTTTCAAAATAAATTATGTATTGTATGAACTTTCTCCATGATGAAATAGTCAAGGACTAGAATCTGTAATATTTTAATGTAAGATTACTTGTTAAGACTACTACAAGTGGACATGAACTACCTTTCTATAAAGATTTTTAGTATTTATACTTATGTATGAAATTTACTTTTACAGAGTGTGGTTATAACTCAGAACATCTACTTTCAATAGGGTTTATTTTTCTATCTTGAATTGCCTTACTTGTATTCAAAGGCTCTGGAAATCATTAGGAAAAGTACAAATACGCTATTTCATGTATCTTAAACTCAGACCCTTAATACATACTTAATTTCTTTTCCTTTTTTAAAAATTCATTCCTTTGTCTAGGTCCATGGAATTCATTTTATAGCCATTAGTTCTAAGGGAAAAAAAAAAAAAACCAAGCTTCTGGCCAATCACTCTTCCTCTGTCATGACTCCAGGTCCTGTAGCAGTGCCTGTCACAGTGCCTTGCGCATAGTAGGCATTCAGGAAACGTTCTGTGCATGAATGAGTGATGGAGTTTCAGTATAACTGGTTTATTACAAAGCATTGACTTTACTTGATCTTGGAGCTTAAAAATATAGAATTACAGTGAATGAAGACTCCTATGCACATATTTTGATGGAAATGAAATACACATTAGTAAGCTTGATTTATCCACAAGTAACTGGAGACACCAGTGTCTTGTCCCACCAGTAAAATAAAGCTCCTTTTCTTCATTCATAGGGTACCTTTCTGAGTCGGGCAACAATCAGAAGCTTGTGGGTTTCCATCAGCAGCTCTCAACTCTGACTGTATACTAGAATCACTTGGGGGCCTTTAAAACATTCCATTACCTGAATCCTGTTTCTGATTTTATTTGTCTGGGATGAGACCCGTTCATCAGTATTTTTAAAAAGTCCTTCAGGTAATTTTATGTTCAAAAAGGATTGAAAATCACTGGTTAAATATGAAAACAATTAAATATTGTGTCGTCTCCTCCTTTTTTTGTTTTTGTTTTTTTCTTTTGTGGCCACCTTTTGCACTAGACCATCCCCATTATTGGTGGTATTGGCCTATGAGTTCCACATGACAAATTCAAGTCTTATTTATTTAATGTAGGAATATTTTGTTTAATATTTAAATAATGTTTAATATATTTCCTTATAAACTAGTCTTATACTTTATGATTTGTTTCCCATGTATCCATCCTTTACTAACTTTTTCTTTCAACAGCAGCGTGACAACAGTCCAAAAGAAATAACTGATTCATAATGAGGAAAATTTCATAATTTTTAAGGTAGAAGGAAGTAAAGTATTAATTTCTTATCTGCCATGCAGAATTAGACAAATAGAGTTTGCTTATGAAAGGAAAGAGGCATACTTTTTAATTGGTCTACACAGAAAAGTAAAAGTAAATTATTCATTTAAATAAGATTCATTATCTAATGAACATTGAAGGAAATATTTTTCCTAAATAAAAAATATTGTGACTCCTAATAAAATTAAAGTGATGACATTGTTCTTTTTTTGGGAGGTGGGGAGGGGGGTATTTAGTTGCCGTATTTCTTATTACATAGCAATTCTATTTTATTGGTATTAATAATAGAAGCTGTAATGATAAGGGTATACATATGTACATGGCCAGGAATAAATTGCCACTCTTCCAGATAACTGTTCTATGAGTCTTACTAGTTTATAAATTAGTTTATGAAATTTTTTAAGACCAGTGGTATATTTTATAATATTACAAATGCATTCTTTACAAAAGCTGGTCAAAATTAAAACAACCATGAAAAATAATCACATTAACCTTAATATTATATGACTGAGCTTTTATTATTCAGTTGGATTTGATGTGAAATGGACTGCTCTAACCATGGTATATTAACTTTAGAAATAAAAAGGGGAGAAATGACTGAATTTGACTTAAGAATTGGATTAGAAATTTTGAAATGCCACGTGCTGTGTGTTCTGGCCAGCTCGAAGCCACTTTGCCAGCTCATTGCCGACTCAAGACCCCAGCATGGTTTCTACATTAACATGTTGGAATAATAAGTAAGAGAAGAAATTTCAATGTATAATAGATGTATAAAGAATTACATTTAGTAAATGGATAATAGGTGATAACACTTCCAGGTTATTGGTCTGTTTGTTTTTTTTATGTATTATTTTAGGTAGTGTTTATAAGAATATCTTGGGAGTTATAAATGTGTGCCATTTAAGTGAGTAAAGTTAATGAAATAAAACTAGTTTTATTGCCGAAGTTCAAAAAGTGGGGTGATACTATGTCAAATTTTAGTAAATGACCTACCTCTCAGAATATTGCCACTGAATTCCATTTCTATCCACTTTAAAGTTACTAAAAGCTATTTAACCTCCATGTTTGATTATAGTGCTTCATATGTAATGCAGTTGATGTACATGGTATAGGCAGTATCAGTGATTATTTATCAATTTTTTTATTTCTTAAGCAAAATGGTTCTTGAATAGAGTTTAAGTCGAAACCTGATAAAGTGTTCTACTCATTCTGATTTAATTTCACTGGATTTTAAGTCTCAGGTTTAATTGTGAATAAAACGTTTTGTTGTACTTTAATATTACCCCCCCCCCACAAATATG
>NW_011495085.1:2238579-2238904 GCF_000754665.1 Bison bison bison
GATTCATGGGGTCGCAAAGAGTAGGACATGACTGAGCGACTGAACTGAACTGAAACACTTTGCAGAGTGGGTCGTCATCTCTTTTAGGCAACCATGCAAGCTCCTTAATGTGACCTTTAGGACGAACATTGCTCTGAACCTCTGTGGTCTTCATCCATTTCCTGTGTTACTTTGCATGATACAACTTTGTTAAATTTCTTTAGTTTCTAAACTAAACCAGTTTCTCTTTGAACATGCTCTTGAATCTTTCCTGTCGTATGTGTATCTTCTTCTCCCCAGTAGAGCAGTGCTCGCTCTCTCTCCTCTAGGTTTTATACTGTATCAG
>NW_011495085.1:2239004-2246743 GCF_000754665.1 Bison bison bison
CCCCCCCGCCCCCACCCCAACCAAGAAGACAGAAAAATTACATTCAATCAAGAAGACACTGTAGTTTGGGGTAGGATATAGATGATGAAAGTCTTTATGTAAAATGATTCATGAGACTTTTTTTTAAGCATACTATTCCTCTGCTTGGGAAATAAATGCAATATAAGTTTCCACTTTGAAAACTAAGTACATTTATAGTCACCTTTTCTGTTAATAAGTTACATAATACAGCGACTCATAGTTCTTCATAAAGATAATAAACTATGTGCCTGGCTGAACTTACAGCTTGGTTATGGTCAAGTTTTCTATATCCTTGTTGTAATAGAATTAAGAGTGTATCTTGATAAAATTACATTATCTTTACAGTTTGAGCATCCCAACTTTTAGTTTCAAAAAAACTCTACTCCCACATAATCAAATCATTAGCAGCAGCATCATATCGGTGGGGCCAGTAATAATGTGTGGATCTTCTGCAGCAGAATGTCTTTAATGAAGAGTTTAATGGGCCATATTCAAACTTAATTTCCATCCAATTCATAAGTGCCCACTAAATATGTATTTTATTCTGCTCCCTGTTCCTTTAACCTCTGCTCTTGGATGAGCTTTCACCTAACTAAAATAAATGTAGCATGAGTTGTAAATGTTGAATTTGTTTTAGGGCTCAGAGATGCTAGTATATAAGTAACAGCACATTGCCAAATAAGCTTTTTTTTTTTTCTCATTTTCTAAAACACTTTCCTTTTATATTTAATTGTATAATGATCAGCATTTATGGTTGGTTAGAAGACTTTCCCTGTCAGTTTTCTTAAATGACCACAGAAAAACAGTAAAAATTAGCCCTGGAGAAGGCTGTGCTGTTGAGCCTGTCTCATAATTATTTGTAGATCCTTTGGCATAGAATTACTTACAGTTTATAATTCACCCTCATCTAGAGAATGTTGATTTATATCATGAAACTGATTTGAATAGGGCTGAGACCATAAGAAGACATCTGAGAGATTGTATTTATCACATTTGGATATTTTATTGGGCTTCATTTGCCAAAAAAATCTTAAGTGGAGGTTCATTGGGTCATACAGCATTCACTGTGAAAAAATATGGTAATGTATATTCACAGAACTGCAATCATGGAGTTTACAGTGTTAAAGATGTAAGTGTGGTAATAGCATTGATTTTTTTTCTTTTTTAAACTTGTTAAATAACATGAACATGTTTCTCTTTAAAATGGAGTAATGTGATCAAGTCGGTGTATTTGTAATGGTTGGGGGAGATCAGAGGAACTTGTTCGTGGCTCATTAGTTATTTTAGCCCAGCTGGGCATTACTAATGTTTATGGTGGTTTTGATTTTAAAGAGTTTGCATTCTTAGTTATGCATTTTTATTCCATAATGCACCGCTGAGCACAGAAAGGAAGTATAAGAGAGTTACTGATGATGAAATAAATTGAGGAGCATTAATGTAGTTTAAAGCAAGTTGATGTAGGAATTTGAGGAGAAAAATTATAAGGGAACTCCACCCCATGGAGAAGTGCAGTAGGATTTGGGCAGCAACATATCCTTCTTGGGTTTTGGTGATATAGTGACTAAGCAGAACTGTGGTGTGATACTACCCCCCTGCCCCCAGCATTTAGCTGCAGGTGGTGGTGGTCAGTCAGTCGTGTCTGACTCTGCAACCCCATGGACTGTAGCACCCCAGGCTCCTCTGTCCATGGAATTCTCCAGGCAAGAATACTGGAGTGGAGAGCCATTTCCTTCTCCAGCGGATCTTCCTGACCCAGGAATCGAACCTGAATCTCCCATGTCTCCTGCATTGGCAGGCGGGTAATTTACCACCGAGCCACCAGGGAATCCCAGCATGTGTTCACTTTTATAAAAGGTGACTTTTGCAGCTTCCCCAGCTTAAACTTTTTTTCTCCAGTTAGGACTTAAGCTTCATTAACCAAATTTTGGCCCAACCTGGTGTATAGAACCTGAATCCAGCTCTAACTGATGGGCTATCTCCGTGTCACCAGGGTCTGACCCTTCCCGGACAGGTATTCTATGTATGGTCCTCACCTGATCCCATCCTTTCTTCTTCCTGTCCAGGGTTCTGTTGGCTTTTGCACTCCTGACATTCCCTGACCCTGAGTCAGCTTACCACAAAAAATTAGCCCCAAAAGCCAACCCCTCAGGGAAAAACAAATGAAAAGTGTCCTTCTCTGTTTCACAGAGAAAGGCATCTCTCACTCCCGGGTTAAAATTCAGCAACAGAGTACAACTAAGAACATTTTCTTTTTTCCACAAGAAATGAAATTTTTAAAAAATGTGTAGCCCCTGAGTGCTTTCGTAAGACTGTAAGGTTTATGATCCTGTCACCATTTAGCCAAAAGCAACTTTCTAAAAGGCTTAGGCATTTGGTAGAGTGTGATTATAAATGTGTTTCAGCTCTCACCAAGGACATTTAGATTATGTAAACTTCCCTGGATTCACTGTGAGAGAATCTCACATGAATATGAAAGACAACCAATTAGAAATCACGCCACTGTGTAACCTCTGCCAAGCCACTCAACCTCTCAACGCATCTTTGCTACATGGTGATGGTAATAGCAACATTATAAAGTGGTTATGAAAACTATGTGTGTAAACAGGATATTTATAGATTTAGTGTTTGGCTGTATTAGGCAATTTTTTTTACCCCTGAGCCACCGAGGAAGCCAATAGAGAGGATAGGTTTAGTTGCTCAGTCGTGTACAACTCTGGCCGCAGACTGTACCCCGCCAGGCTCCTCTGTCCATGCGACTTCCCAGGCACAAATACTGGAGTGGGTTGCCATTTCGTTCTCCAGGGTTAGAGGGAATAGGGAGAGAAAAAAAGTATTGGGTGGTGAATAAAAATATAAAACCACTAAGTCCTCATCTTTCACGAAGAAAGTCAATTGATAATGTCTTAAATTGAAAAATCAAGAGCTATGACTTTGAACAAGTTGTTTAGAAATAGAGTTTTGACCTGGGTTCCTCAGAATGCAGACCCTGAGGCAAAGGCAGACAAGCTGCTCCTTTATTAGGGGCAGAGAAGGATAAATGGGGAAATGAGGGCACTAATGAAAGGTGGTTGCTAAGGTGTAAAACGGATCAGCCTCTCTCGTCAAGCACAACCACTGGTTCACTCTCACGAGAACATCAGTGAGAGGCCATATAAATGGCCATGACTGGAGACAGCCCATTCTGGTGGGAATCCAGGAAAGAAGGTTTCCCTGGAGGTTCAGTGGTAAAGAATCCTCCTGCCAATGCAGGACACTTGGGTTCAATCCCTGGATCAGGAAGATCCCCTGGAGGAGGAAATGGCAACCTACTCCAATATTCTTGCCTGGAGAATCCCATGGACAGAGGACCCTGGTGGGCTACAGTCGATGGGGTTGCAGAAGAGTCAGACACAACTTAGCAACTAAACAATAACAGAGGGAAGAAGACAATCACCAGCTTCCATATCTCACTGGTCAAAGGTTCACTTCACATTAAGTTAAGCAAACATAGTCACCACGTGTGCCAGCTGATACGTCAGTGCCAATAGGGAAGTCTTCATGTGAGGTAAGAGGTGTAGGAGGTAGGAGGTAGACTGGGCGTGAGAGCCTGTTTGTACACGACTCAGGGAGGTGACGTAGGGCCCCAGAGCTGGTTCCTGCAGAGATGACGGAAGCTAGTAGTCAAACTCTGGAGGCAAGTCAGGTTGTCTGGCTCTGAAGTTGCACTTAGGGGTGTTTGATAAAAAGGGTAAAATTTTTTTAAAAACAACTAAAAGAACAAAATGAAATTTGATTTCCTATGGAAAAAGGAAAAAAAATTTCCTATGAGAAGAGGCAATCAGGAGTAATAAAAATTAGGACAAGATTCTTGAAATGTAATTCTAGGTTTTTGATTCATGTGCATGTATTATGCAATGTAATCCCTATCAAAGTACCAATGGCATTTTTTTTTTTTAAAGATCTAGAACAAGAAAGGTTAAAATTTGTATGGAAGCACAAAAGACTCCAAATAGCCAAAGCAATCTTGAGAAGGAAAAATAAAGCAGGAGGAATCGGACTCCCTGACTTCCGACTATACTACAAGGCTACCAGAAAAACAAAGACATAGATCAATGGAATAGGATAGAAGACCCATAAATAGACCCAGACACCTATGGTCAATTAATCTATGATGAAGGCAAGAACATGCAATGGAGCAAACACAGACTCTTCAACAAGTAGTACTGGGAAAACTGGACAGCTACATGTGAAAGAATGAAATAGAACATTTTCAAAGTTGCTTGGGGAGGGGGGTCTTTTGTGTTTTTATAGCAAACTAAAATTTTTTTGTTCTAATTCTGTGAAAAATGTCATTGGTTATTTGAGAAATGCAAATCAAAACTACAATGTGGTATCACCTCACACCAGTTAAAAGGCCATCATCAAAAAATCTACAAACAATAAATACTGGAGAGGATGTGGAGAAAAGGGAACCCTCTTACACTGTTGGTAGGAATGTAAATTGATAAAGCCACTATGGAGAACAGTATTGAGGTTCCTTAAAAAAAAAAATTGAAAATAGAGTTATCATATGACCCAGGAACCCCACTCCCAGAGAAAACTATAATTCTAAAAGATATGTGCTCCCTAATGTTCATTGCAGCACTATGCAATAGCCAGGACATGGAAGCAATCTATATGCCCACCAACATGAGCAGATAAGATGTGGTACAATGGAATATTACTTGGCCATAAAAAAGAACAAATTGTGTCCTTTGCAGAGATGTGGATAACCTAGAGACCGTCATACAGGGGGAAGCCAAAAGAGAAAAAAAAATAATGCATATATGTGGAATCTAGAAAAATGGTACAGGTGAGCCCATCTGCAAAACAGAAATAGAGACACAGATGTAGAGAATATTCATATGGATGCCAAGGGGGAAAGGGATGAACTGGGAGATTGGGATTGACATGTATACACTACTATGTTTAAAATCGATAACTAATGAAGACCTACTTATAGCTCAGGGAACTCTGTGGTGACCTAATTGGGAAGGAAATCCAAAAAAGGGAATATATGTATATGTGTGGATGATCCGTTTTGCTGTACAGCAGAAACTGATACAGCAGTATGAAGCAATAATACCTATTTTTTTCCTTAAAAAAAGCTATTTTGTAAGAATTCGTCTTCTGAAGAAAAGGAATAATGGAAAACCCTTGTGCCCCTATCAGGGTCTGCCACTCTTCTCAGACATATATGTAGTTATCAATAACTTTTTGAAGATAATCCTTTGATTTTAGTGTTGAAAAAGAATTGGGAGTTAGAGAATAAAAACAGGACAGAAGTAATATCTCTGCAATGCAGCCTTGGAAAAGATTAACAAGTCAAAAACAAGGACCATGGAGCTGAAGTTGAATTTATCTATTTGTGTGTTCTGGGGACAGAACCAGGTCAGAACGTCCTGCTGGGATTTATCTGTCCAGGAATGGAAGTTCCCTGGGTAAGACTAAAAGCATTTAAAGCAGGGTATAGAATAGCAATGGTTGGAGAAGCCCCTCAGGTTTGACCCTTAATTAAGCCAAGCTAATTACATTAATAAAAGATTATCCAAAGCTATTCCTGTCAAAAGCATTCAAATTACCCTGCACTTCTGGCTGCAATTACACTGGGAAGTGGAAGCTAACAAGACTAAGGGGAGTGACCCAAATCATATGACATTAGAGCTCGGAAGGAAGGCAGAACTCAAAGTCACCCAGTGGAGAGGAGTGGATTTGAGGATGAGGAACATTAGAGGCTTTCACAGCGCACAAAGGCACACACTTTTACTTAAATTGAATGCACTCAGATTCGGTTAAGTGGGGTGTTATGATGAAATCCAAAGCTTTTAAAATGTTACCTAAATTTTTTGGATGAAAATTCTTTGAAAAGTTATTTATAGCAGTATCACATATATGAAAAATGAAACTTAAAAAACACACTGACTCAATGGACATGAACTTGAGCAAACTCCAGGAGATAGGGAAGGATAGGGAAACCTGGCACGCTACAGTTCATGGGGTTGCAGAGTCAGACACGACTGAGCGACCGAACACACACACAAAGTACTTGAGACTATCCTCTTTCACTTAATTATTTGAATTCAAAACCACATACTTTTTGAAATGAAAACATAGTAATAATATGAACTGTAATCTGGTTCCATTTTTACTCATTCATGGATAATACCTAGCACAGTTCTAGGTAACAAAGACACTACCGTGAATAATGCACAGATATGGTTCCTAGTCCCTAGAATATAATGGAGTCTTTATGGAGTTTATATTCTAATGAGGAAGATGGAGAAAATGAGAAGCCCCTGACCATAAATACACAAATATGTAAAGTATATCATAAATGCAAACTAGAAACAAGTAGCTAAGAGAGAGAAGCACTGAGGGGATGAGTTTAAATGAAATTATTAGGGGAGGCAACTCTGAGAAGATAACATTAAAGCTCAGACCTAATAGTGAGAAGTTATCATGCAGAGAGTGGAGAGAAGCCCTCTCCTGCCAAGATGGAAGCAGTGTATACACTCTGAGGAGGAAGAGAGCTAGACTTGTTCAAAGATCTAAGAGAAGACAACTGTGACTGGAGCCTGGCAAACAAAGAGGAGAGAAGGAAGGATGAACTGGGGAAGAGGAAAATGAGGGCGGAAGATGTCTGGTGTCTTGGCAACCTCAATGTGATCGGTGTCCCTCACTGTAGCTAGGGTCAGGGAATAGTATGGGAGAGCCAGCATCAAGACTCCTGCCAGGATGAGTAGGAGAGAAAGCCAGCAGGGTAACACACTCACATCTCTGTCTCTCTCACATTCAGCTAAGAAGGGGATATTGGTGAGGGGGATATTTGAGATTTCTGTCCCAAAGGCAGGAAACATCAGAGCAGATGCTCTGAAGGCTTGTGAATGGTCCAGGGAGAGAGAGTTATGGTTGAGAAGCAAGGATGGGGCCCAAGAGACAAGTGAAAGACAGAATATGAAGAGAGACAAAGATAGGAAAAAATCGGACATAAGTCAAGGTGTGGAATTACTGGTAGAAGCTTCGAGAACACTGTTCCCTGTCACCCTCACCTCCTCCCTACCTCAGAATTTCCGAGCTACACCATCACACTCATTTACACTTTGACTCTCAAATTTCTTTCTGGCTTCAAACCATCGACACATCCCATCTGCTTTAAAATCTCTAAGAATTCCGTGTAAATAATCGTTTACTTTCCTATGCACAGCCAAATCAATACAGGATTTTTTGGTTTGTTTTGTTAACACAGTTGTCCTACAGTTTTGTTTATACAACATAATGTGATAAGCAAAACATTTTAGGACAAAGGATAAATTAAAGGTGGCCCCCCAAAGTGGCAAGACCCAGAATCACCATATAGAGTTTTCCATATGTTCTTCCTCAGTATCTTTTTTATTATATCACCAGCATCTTCGGACTCATTTCCATCCATGCCACTTCCACTTTTCATATCTGCATGGCATTCAAATTCTTTCTCGGATATAATATCTGCAGTGTTTTGTAGAATGTGTCCCTTCTTTGAAAGTGTGTGTATTTATATATTCCTATATCCCCTCATTTACTTCCCATTACCAAATTAAGAAAGAAATAATAGATGTACCAAAAAGCATATGCTATGCTTGTCCAACTGGATAGATAGATCATTTTCAAATATGGTAGCAAACACTGCTTTAGTTTAAAAGAGTTTTTAACTTTTCAAATCT